>NC_139577.1:12707065-12797065 GCF_946808225.1 Silurus aristotelis | reverse complement strand
TAAATCATATTGTCAGTCAAAATGTGCATGTAGCTGCTATGTGCTATAGCATATTCTGGGAAACTATAAATAGACAAAGACAAAGGGTTTGACTAGAGTTCGAGGACAGGCCTCACACTTTTTAACAAAGAAAGGCAAAAGAAAAAACGTGCAGTCTATGACGTCATGATGTTATTGTATGTTCCAGTTTGGGCCAATGACATAAACCTATGAAAACAAACATGAGTGCATGCAAGCTAGGGCACATCCTCTTTTAGGAAGGAAGAGAACTTAGCGTCAATAGCAAGCAACAGTATTACCAGTCTCTTTAACCTCACAGTGAACCATGAACCTAGGACAAGCTCCCAATAACTTCCCATTACCTCTGTGTGACTTATTAGCAGACAATTGCACCAGGCCATCATGCAAACCATACACTACAAAACTTGAATCTGCCATGGTTTCATCATGACAGTTCTGTTGTTAATTTTGTTGTTTTATTGCTGTCCCAACTTAAGCACACTGTAAAATGTATAGCTATTTTATTTATTAAATTTTTTACAATTTTCTATTTCAATAATGAGCATGTAAAGCAGCTTTAGGCAATTAAAGTAAACATGTGATTCACAAATCCCATATATACAGTGCATCTTGTTTGTGAGAATTTTACACATATTTAACTGATTATTTTACATAGTAGTTGTCATAGTTGTTGCTTTGCTTAAGACAGTAATTGTTGTTTTATGAAAAAATATTGAGTTAATTAATGAGTTACTTAAAGGAGGTATGGAAAATATACGCACTGGCCTTGGACATAAATGGTTTAAAGACTGGATATTTTCTACTTTGACTATGCTGAGGTTGCCTGATGAAGGTAAAGGTCATTTTGAAGTGTTGTATAATTGCTAAATAAATAATATACTATAAGTATATACTATATATATATATATATATATATATATATATATATATATATATATATATATATATATATATATATATATATATATATATATATATATATATATATTACAATATAAGATAAGATAAGATAAGGATAGAGAGCAAGATAGAAAAAGATGAAAGGAGTGTATGTCTGTTTTTTGTTTATTAGTTCTCAACTAATAAATAGTACTATTGTTTTTATTCTGTGAAACTATTACTTTCATACATTTTAAGGCCCGATATATATATTTCTTTTTTATTATTATTTACTCCAATCCGTTTCAGAAAAGCATGCTATTCCTCTCTACTTCGGAGTGAATTCATAAGTCATGTCGCGAGATTAAAAGGGTAACATAGTTCTCGCGAGAGTTTTCTTTGTATAAATGACCCTTGTCTGGATTTGTGTTCTAGATACAGAAGCTTTGCAGAGAACAGACTAAGGAAGAAAAAAAGACAAATTGGGAACTCAAAAGACACAAGATACCAGCTATTAATGTCTTTAGTACTTAATGATAAGTTTAATTCCAACAAAAGTTAAGTACAAACTTGGTTCTGTAATTTGAGTTTTGGTGCCCAGTTTCAAGTTAGTGACTATCTTGATGCTTTTGGGGGAATTAAAGAAACACCAGGCCAAACAGACAGTCAAGGTTAGGACGAATTTGAATTTACTTACATTTTTGTTTGTTTTGTTTGTTTAATTGTTCATTGTCAAAATGACACCTTTAAAGTGAATATAAATTAAGATTTAAAATCCCTAAAAAGAACATACATAAAATACCAACAAAACTTTTTTTTTTTTTACTTTGGTGTAAATTAATTAATTAATCTCTAAATTTGAAAACGCACATCTAACTATCTAATAGTCTATATTAAATGCAAAATAAGATAGATGCTATTCAGATTGAGTTATACCAGGCACTGTATAATAAAATATAAATGTGGACCATTCAAACATCCTTTCAAAAGTTTTATGAACTAAAAACTAATTGCTCAGACCATCCACCTAGTTGATTTTTACACAATCCTTTTTTGATTGCATAGCATTTTTATTCATTAAAATATTTGCTATAGAATATTGTTTTGGAAAAACATTAGATGGCGCTAGCCAAATAAAATGCGTTTGTGCATACTGTTATTACAATATGAAAAATAGGTAATGAGTTTGGGAAACAGCTCTACCTGTTGAGGTTCATGGCATTACTCCTATTGTAACTGTCAGCCTGATGCAGCTCAGTGCCTGTAACGAAGTTCTCCAGACGCCCTGTATCGATTCTTCTAGTCCAGCTCTACCTCAGACACACATCCCATCCGACAGGAGGTACTCACCCGTGCGTAACGAGCTCAGTCCACACAGCATTTTTAGCCATTGTGTTTTTGGGCTATAGATAGCAATAGATAAAAAAAATCACAAGAGGTGAAAAGGGGAACTGAATTCGACATTTAGCCTGCTGTTGACGAAATAAACTCATCTGAATCTGCTGCATGTTTATTTGAGGTTTCACACCTAGAAGTTGTGAAAAAAATACATACTTGTACTTTCTTTGCTTTTCAGTGCGACATGATTAAAGTTGACAAATGGACGCAGTTTATTTAGTGCAATGGGAATACTGGGACAGGTTTCAAGTTCATTATTTGAAATCTTCGGAAAAGTTTTTAGACAGACCCTAAAAAGATGGAAAAAAATGGGTATATTGCCAAATTATGTAAACACCAGATTGGTAAAAAATCCCGAGCAGTAACATGTTAAACTGTTAAGCAGCGATACAAATAATTTCAGGGATCATTGTTCCATTACTATAATCAACACTAACAGACACAGTGTAGTCATTTGGTGGAAAATCAATAATTGTCTTAGATGCAGTTGCAGAAGTTATTTGTGATTGTACTTAATAGCATATATTGCAATATGCAATTAAAAAAATGCGTTCTTATACGAAAATGCATACCAGGACCCCTACTTTTTTTGCGCGCGCTATTGAACATTGTAGATTTAGAAAAACAAAGGCGTTGATGTATATGAACAAACGTGACTTTTTTTTTTTTTCTAAACGGTTTTATTTCACTTTACATAGCGATATTACAGGCATCAAAACATAAAAAATGTCACTCATGACCTCTACGAATTGATATTTTACCAGTATAAAAATAAGCATAAAAATCCAGAACTCAGAAAAAAACAATCTTAACTAAAAAAAATACACAAAATATTACTACCAGTAGTAAGTGAAAATAAAACTAAACCTTAATGTGATTATGCAGTGGCTCTGACCAACAAAGAAGTGCCACAGCCTAATTAAACTAGACCTTTACACTTCATTATATTATATTATATAACTTTTACATACAAACAGATTAAAAACTTTACATATTTGTTAACCTTTGATGACATTAATATATAAGAAAAATGAATACATTATAAATGTTCGTATTATGAATAATAATAATAATAATAATAATAATAATAATAATAATAATAATAATAATAATAATAATAATATCTAATTACAAGTAGCAGGTTTTAGTATTAAATTAAACAGTACGAACATGTATAATGTATACGTTTTTTTATTAAATGTTAATGTCATTAATTTACTGTAAAGCACTACTATATAATGAGATAATGATCACATATGTTTAGCATTTTTGCATGAGGAATAATGTGTTGAGAGTAACGTAATTCTTTTTTTTATTTTTTTTTTAACAAAATATGTATTTACGATTTGTAACAACACTCCTACAAAACGTAGAGCTTTCAAAGACTTCTCCAATTGTCCACCCTTTTTAAACCTGACCATTATTGATAATTTTATTTAATTTAGTAAAAAAAAAAAAATCCATTTACGTGTACGTAGTGCAAATAGTTTGTGCTGATACTAATAATGATTATTTATTTGATAATACTATATTCATTCAATTCATATCATTCCCTAATGTGATATATAACGTGTTATGTAATATCTACGAATGTATATAAAAGTGTTTTAGAACTCCTTGAATCAAAATGCCCCAGGACTTTTTTAAATATCTCTCTATTCAGATTTGCATAAAATGATGGTCTAATCTAAACTGGATGTTTTGCATTTGCATATGAATGACATTGTGTGCTAGAAAAATCCTTACACGATTATTCCGAGGTCCATAAATAAATAATTGTTCAAATAATACATCAAAATAACACATAAAAAAACCACACTACTGCATAGTATGTATCACTGAGAATAGTGACACAATCCATTCTGATGTATTAGGTTATGGAAATTATGGCCAGCCTGGATTTTGGAAACGTGATCAGAAATGTGAAGTGTGTGTGTGTGTGTGTGTGTGTGTGTGTGTGTGTGTGTGTGTGTGTGTGTATGTGTGTGTGTGTGTGTGTGTGTGTGTGTGTTGGGGGGGGGGTGGTCGGGGGGTATAATTAGAGTTAGGGTTAGATAATTAGACGGCAAAATATATATGAGGATGTGTTTATGGCTTTATCTGGCATTACAACTACAAACGAGAACTTTTTAGGATGCAATTGACTTGATGCCCAGGTCAATCAAAACAGCAGTATTAAGAGCCTTTGCTATAGACGTGTGATTATTTGTCGTGTCTGGGTATACAGGCATGTCCATCTATATGAGAGGTCGATGGATTAAAAAACAATAATAATAATAGCCCCACACAGACATATACCGTTATGGAGTTTGGCTAGGCAAGAGAACTCGGAAGAAAAGAGCCTACAGTTCCAGCCGCCTGGTTCCATTCAGCAGAGAATCCTCCAATGCCTTCTTTAGAAGTAACGAGTTGACACAAGGTAAATCTAACATCGAGGTGCCATTCTCTCAGTGCGCAGAGAAGCCTCATTAAATGTCGCTAACAAGCCGTGCGCATACACTGATCGGACAGCTTCCGTATAATTCTGCAAACCTAGCAGGATGTCCACTTAATGAGACCACACAAAAAAAAGACAAAGTGGTGGAGAACAAAACCTTCAGAGTACAATATGATGGACTTTGCCCACACGGCGTAATGTTCCTTGTCAATAAGAGCGGAAGTTCTACAACAGGATGACAGAAAACAAGTGTTAGTAGTATACACTGTTAAATCCAGATGCTTTAAGCTGCTCGAAGAACCTAAGCAGACCTACAAGCTGAAACTTACTATGCAATAACATTTTTCCCTAAAAATTAAATAATAAAATCAAAAGGAAATTGAAAAAAAACCTGCATTTTACTGTAATCGTGAATACTTCCTTTAAGCTATGTGACCTGATAAAGCCAGATGTGCACGGTATGTTCAATATGCATGTCATGCAAAGTATGCAATACAACCTTTCCCTAAAATTGAATAATAAAATCAAAAGGAAATTGTGATAAAACTGCATTTTACTGTCATCGTGAATACTTCCTTTAAGCTATGTGACCCAATAAAGCCAGATGTGCACGTTATGTGCAATATGCATGTGATGCAAAGTATGCAATACAACCTTAAGCCTATAGTTAAAGTATTTTACTAAAGTTATAGAGCACGTGCTGTATAAGCACGTTATCAGTGCACGGTGCCTCAGCTGAGCGTCAGAAAACCGCATCACGTTATGTAGGCTACGGCTATGCAAAAGGTCCTGAACGATGCACAACACAAAGCTTTGGACTAGGCAAATAAAGAGGGGCTGTTGCGCCCCATCCTGACGGCCCCACAAAGCTGCAAGCCGCGTTTGCACTTTTTTGGATTTTTCTGAAGCGGATGCTGCGCGTGCTGCCTAATAAGAAAAGCTGCAAAAGTAACAATAATAGAAATTATTATTATTATTTACATTTTTGTTTTTGCGAAGTCTTCCGGACAAGTACTATATTCCCGAAACTTACTAGATATAAAGTTGAACGCTCCAAATGGGCTGGGGCTCGTGAGACCACCGTCACCTGACGACTGCAGTCCATTCAGGAAAATACGCAAAAGAAAAACTTGCCCCTATAATCTGAAACAGCGTTGTGCATTTGGTAGCTGCATAAAGAAAGAAGAAAAAGAGAGGGACGAGAGTTTTGAGAATGAGAGAGAAAACAGCGACGGAGATCCGGCGACAGGAAGAGGATGCAAAAAAACAAAACAAAAACAAGTCAGATTAAAATGCAAACAAAGTAAATACGTCTTACAGACCATGCGCATCTCAATGATTCCAAGTGAGCACAAAATAGGAGTTTCCACACTCGCTGGTGTTTGTCATCTCTGTACAAAAAAAAATTTTCGATCCCGGAAAAAAAAGAAGGACGGAGATGCGCGCGTCTAAAATCGCTCCGCTGACTGCGCGCTCACGCCGCCGTAGCACGGAATTCGCACGTGGAAAAAGCGCGCACGCGTCCGCTTAAAGATGATCGCGATGTTGAAAGGATAAAACCTTGTTTGAACAGAAAAGCTAAGTGAAATGAATGGAGAAATGTTTGACCTGGTTTTGTTTTTTCGGAACCTTCCATGTTCTGACTAAACAAAAACATCTGGTTAAAAACAAGAGTTCGCTGTCGAAAGTGCTGAAGTGATCTACTTCTTGAGTAAAGTCACGCGATGGAGTTTAACGGGTGCCCGTATTGTGCGATGAGGCGGTGCGGAATTAAATAAACAAAGAGGGAGCTAATGGCTGGTCGGTATTGAGGAGTTGGTCCCCCCGCTGCTTATCGCAAAGACTTCAGCAGTGGAAGCTCGGGGATAAACAGACAATTAGCCCAGGTGAATAAACTTGTTTGGGGGTGTTAATTACATGCTTAACGTAAACAAAGGGCCGTGTTAAAATCAAGTGATTTAACAGAGGCTTATGCGCACCCCATTTTCAAACCCCCCAGTAATTTCCGTATTGCCTGCAAGCACAGATTTGTTCCAAACAAACAAACAAAAAAAAAAGTAGGTAAAACTCAATAATCGTGTAAGGTGATCGGGTTAAACACCTGGACACGCTAGCCTTTCAGGATATTCAGCATGCATGGGGCCTCTTGGAAATGCCGGCCAGGCGAGAGTGGATTAGAGCAGGAATATGCGCTCAGCATTTCAATACAGGTTATTTCCAGTCCAAGAAGCTTTCCAAAGCGACCGCTTCAAGTGAGTTGCTTCCCTGAAGTTTCAAATGACAGGGAGTGTGATGTTGAAGAAAAAAAAATAAAAATCCAACTCACATCCAAGCACGATTTAACTTTTCTTTCTGAATCCTTACCGAAAATATGAGTGAATCGATTCTTATAATGGCATATAAATAACTACCAGTATGACAAGAGCATCAAGTTGCCAAGGTGTTAAGTGGAATTAAACGTGGGTATGATCTGGTATGATATTCCTCAAAGAAAAAAAAATGAAGCTGTGGTGGAATGCAAAAATGATCTTTAGCAATCTTTGAGCAAGCGAATGATGTTTAGATGCTGCATCTCATTTTGGTCGATTTTCAATGCATTTCCAGTTTAAAGGCAAAACTGGTGCAGGGGCTCATCCTGTAAAAAAAAGTAAGAAATAGAAGAAGAAATAAAGATTAGCCTGAATATGAAAAAGAAGAAAATAAATATTTGAGTATCTCCAATAGAATATATGGAGAGATGTTTTCATCAGCAAAAAAGTTGTTTAACTTATTGCTTCTTTCACGCAAAGGGCAAGAACTGTGTGTTTTGCCTCTGCATTTACACACGCACACTCACACCCACACACACACGCACACACGCGCACACACACGCACTGGAGCCAGCGGGATGCTCAGCATCAGCAGCAACTGTATCTTCAAGGAAAACAGCCAGATTCGTTTTAGAAAAGTAAATACTTTTGTGGGCAAAAACATGAATAAGAGCTGCCCAACACACAAAGTTAGAGCGTTCAGGAGAAATCGTTTCAATACTTGTCTGAAAGCATGCATCAGCAGCAACAACAACAACAACAACAACAACAAAAAAAAGGACATCCATACCGACAGATGTCTAGAGATTACGTTCATATAGTCTAGTGAGCGCACGCGCTGCGTGTTGTAGACTCCGTTTCAAGTCCTTCATTTAAATGTGGATTCCATGTGCGCGACTGTTACCCTCCTCCTCCTCCTCCTCCTCTTTCTCCTTCTCCTCCAAGCAGCCGCCACCCCTGCCTTCTCTTTACTACATATCTTCTTTAGCTTTAACGAGTCTCGTTAAGATCGCAATAATATTCCACCCACTAATTGCTCATTCCATTCAACAAATCGGCTGAGCCTCGGCTTCTGCTTCAGGAGGGAGGGCGGTGTTCAGATCGGACTTCCTGATAACCCCCCCCCCCCACCCCCCGCGCGAGCAGCACAAGTGGTGAAAGCCACTACGTACTGGCTAATGATTGGCACGCTTGACAGTGATTGGCAGGGCTGCCATGACAACGCCACAACGACACCGAGAAGACCAATAGAAAAGCGAAACAAAATATTTCAATGCTACACTCACGCGTGGATTTTTAGGGTGAGATATTATGAGGCTTGGTGTCATTAGGCGATCGCTATAGAATCATTCAATCTTTGCACTCGTCCGTTCCTCTTTTTTTTTTTTTTCTTTCCTAATTTTCTTTCTCTCCCAGGTCATTTCCATGGTTTTCAGATCTCCTTTAGAGCTCTATCCCTCCCATTTCTTCCTGCCCAACTTCGCTGATCGGCCCTTGCTCGTGTCGAGCAGCGCGCCCAGCGCCCGGTCTCCCGAAGACTTGTCCATGTTTCAGCTACCGACCCTCAACTTCTCCGCGGAGCAGGTGGCGAGCGTCTGCGAGACGCTTGAGGAGACCGGCGACATTGAGCGACTCGGTCGCTTCCTGTGGTCGCTGCCGGTAGCGCCGGGCGCGTGCGAGGCCATCAACAAGCACGAGTCGATCCTGCGCGCCCGCGCCGTCGTCGCCTTTCACACGGGCAACTTCCGCGACCTCTATCATATCCTGGAAAACCACAAGTTCACCAAAGACTCGCACGGCAAGCTCCAGGCCATGTGGCTCGAAGCTCATTATCAGGAGGCCGAGAAGCTGCGAGGGCGTCCGCTCGGACCCGTTGACAAGTATCGAGTGCGCAAGAAGTTTCCGCTTCCCAGAACCATTTGGGACGGCGAACAGAAGACGCACTGTTTCAAGGAACGCACGCGCAGTCTGCTGCGAGAGTGGTACCTCCAGGACCCGTATCCCAACCCGAGCAAGAAACGGGAACTGGCGCAGGCCACTGGACTCACTCCTACACAGGTCGGAAACTGGTTTAAAAACCGGAGGCAAAGAGACAGAGCAGCGGCAGCAAAAAACAGGTACCCGACATTTATACGCCTTTGGGGGGCTTGGAGGGTCCACTTGTGAACGTGTAAACATTTCACTGATACATAAAACCCCTATTAATTGCCTGTTTTTTTTTTTTTTTTTTTTTTTTTATAAAGCAGTCATCCTGAACCAAGCATGCAGGCTGAATATTCAGCACTGATTGAGTTAAAAAATCACAAGTTAAATGGTGGAATTTTTTCCTATTTGTGTAAATTGTTAGAAGAAAATTGCAGTCTTAAAATAAAAGGAAAATATCTTGATATATTAAAAGCAAAATGGGTTGTAAATTAACAATACATTTCAATGCAAACAAAACTTAAAGTAGTTTCTGATTTGTTTCGTGAAGAAGAAAAGAAAATCAACAGATAAAACAGTATTTCTTTACAAAATATATATATTTGTTTATAAGTTTAATTATATAAACGTTTTGTGCTAAAATGTGCAGTACACAATCTCACAGTTTTACTGTTTTTTTTTTTAGTTGTTCTGTTGGCTACCATAGCCTATGTATATAGCCTAAAATTAAATATTATTAAAACGACATTATTTCATCAAGTAGACAGTCATTCTAAAAAAAAATAAAAAAATAGCTTAAATATGATTTGTCATTTTGTCTAACAGATTATATATACAGTTGCATTTCTGCTATCATAGTCGTTTTTTTTTTTTTTTTTTTGTGGCAGCAAAACAGCCTATCAATTTCTACACATAATACAAAACAAACAAAAAAAAAACATATTTTGGAAACACCTTTGCAGAAAAGGTCAATTCCACTTGACAGGACAGAATATATTTTGTGCAGACATTTTGCACTGCATTGTCAGTTTTTTCCCCACGAATAATCACAGTTATTATTAAGAATTACTAACATTTTGACTTGCGCTTAATTTAAAAATAGATCCAGCTCAACATTTTAAGAAATATTTGTTTTTATTTGTATTCGTGGTCCTTTTTCTTGTGTTATTGTGCTTTTGTCTGAAAAGTGCTATTTGCGCAAGTCTACTCATTCTAAACATTCTTTCAGATTTTAATATCAATATTATACCGATGCATCATTTTAATAATAAAATCTGAAATAATGTTTAGAATTAATCTTAAAATCTGACTTAATGTTTAGCATGAGTGGATCAAGACGGAAATATATATTCGTAAGGAAATATGATGCGATTTATAAATAGTGATAAAAATCTATATGTATTGAAACATGAATGCTTTTCTCAAGGCTGTACAAAAGTCAAATTGGGTTTGTTTTAGCTAAAATGTTAGAATGAATGTAAACGTTTGCAATCGATCAATTAAAGGTAGCAGTGTTTTTTTCTGGTTTGTTTTGGCTAATATTAGTGTGCCCATGTTCTGTTCAGCTGTTGTAGGCCTTTCAATCTTGGTTTGAAGAATTGCGTCATTTTGTAGCTACTATCCATATATACATCCATAGTGTATAGAAGTTAATAATCATAATAATTAACAAGTGTTCAGCTGAGATCTCATGCGTTCTCCTTTTTTGTTTTTTATCTCTTCCATGTAGGCTCCAGCACCAAGCCATAGGACAGAACGGCATGCGCTCACTATCTGACTGCACTCCGCATAGCTCGGCCGAGTCGCCGTGTACCGCCGCCAGTCCCACCACCAGCGTCTCCAGCGTGACGGAGCGCGCCGACATGGCCACGTCCATCCTCTCTGTAACGTCCAGTGACTCCGAATGCGACGTATGATACGCAAATAAAAAAGAGAAAGAAAAGAAAAGAAAAAAAAGAGAGAGAGAGAGAAATATTTGCAGGGAATACGGACCTGAATAGACATTATGATTTATCGAGGAAAACAAGAAGGACCATAATTATTCTGAGAAAGAGAGAAAAAAAGAAAAAGAAAAAAAAAAATTATAAAAGCACGTCTTTTTTTCAAGCGCTTTCAACGGGACCCACGCCTCCCCCCCTTCCCCCCATCATTTGCATGAAATATCGATAGCTTTTTTTTAATACGCAGGAAATAATCTTTCGCTCGATGTTTTCTGCAAGGATGACCGAGAAGAGGAATTTTTCCATAATCTGGTGTTCATCGTCTTTTTTTTTTTTTTTTTTATTGTTTTTTAATTAATGCACAGCGCAGCCAGGATGCAATCCTTCTTCTTCTTTTAGTTTCATCAGACAATCATTTGAGTCGTAAGCACCTTTCTTTTCTTTCACTGCTGTCACTGCCTGTGTGGGGTACTGGTCAAATGTGGAACTGTATACAAATTTTTTATTTTTATTTCGAGATTTTATATTGAATTATGCCTATATCCTAAATAATGCCATCATTCTCCCAGTTTGTAATATATGTGTAGAAATATGGCTGTATATAATATTGCTCTACGTCTCCGTTGTCTTTTCTATTCCTGGTTACTTTTTTTTCTTGAATCGGTGTTCAGAACTATTTGTCAGGACGTAATGATTAAGCGCTCTAGACGTTTTGTTTTCCTGTTTTTTTAAAATACACAGAGTCGAGATTTTATGCAAAAAAAAAGAAGAGGAGTAACAACGAGGATGTGAAATATAATCGACTGTTCAAAAGGAAAATTGTCATGTTGAAACTCGAGCGCTTAATTCTTCGATGTTACTTTTATTGCGTGTTTATGCTAATGTATACATTTCTAAGCTAAAATACAGTATTTCATTTTATAATTATGAATTAAGGGTATTTTTTTAGTTCCGTTGCCTGTCAATACCAGGCACAGTGACAACAATTCACTTCTCCACAAGAGTGTCAAAGACGTCCCTTGTTATTGTTGTTATTAAGAGGGGGGGGGGGGGTCTTTTTCCAAGTCCCACGTCTTCCACTAACGTCTACATTCTGGGCGAAAGAACTCATACGGACGTCTAATAAATACTAACCGGGAAGCTTTTAGGATACGAAAACTCGCTTTCCTTTTTGCCCATAGTCACTAATGAATACAAAAAAAATTAAATAAACGCACCATTAAATGGACTTATTATGAAGGACTCCTCCCCTGGCCCAATCTCCTATTGTAGCCATAGTGAAAAGGGCTTTTCATCCAAAAGCGAGAAGCAGTACGGGGAGAAAAGCGTTGCCCGGACCCAATTCACCCTAGAAGCCCATTCACACCTCATATATCAACCACGAAGAAAACTTGCTAGAAAGGATTGATTTGGATAGTGGGATACAGTTGGCTTTCCTTAAAAACAGTTCAAACAGTATAGACGCAAACACACACACACACACACACACACACACACACACACACACACACACACACACACACAAACAGGAAGCATGCTTGCTCCCTCCACCAAAATCTATAAATAATAATATAAATAACTATAAATAATATCTGTACATGTCAGTAAACCTTTTTAATATTTTCCGTATTTACTGTTACTTGAGCGTTTGAATCGTAATGTTTAGGCTGTGCAGTAAATGCGAACGGGGCCACCAAATGTCACTTTTCTATAACCTATACTTTTTTTTTTCCAAACCCTCAAACACATGAAATTACCAACCATTTCATCCAACTAGTTCTCCAAGCACTTGTGCTAAATGAAAAAAAAAAAAAAGCTATCAAACCATTGAGCATGCATGAATCAGTGAGTGAAGGTGGATTGACGTTAATGTCATGAATCCATATGACTAGATCAAATTTATGTGATAATAATTGTAATAATTTTTTATGTCAGATGTTGTTTTAAATGAACAAGAAGCTCTATTAGGGTTGAAACTGTGATCGGTCGATGAATGAATATTTTGTAACATTTCCTCATTCATGCATTCATTTATTCATTCATGCATTCATTTATTCATTCATGCATTTATTTATTCATGCATTCATTTATTCATGCATTCATTTGTTCGTTCATGCATTCATTCATTCATACATGCGTTCATTTATTCATTCATGCATTTATTCATTCGACCCGTGGTATATTTATATTTAATATGTAACCCTTCTACAAGCAAACAAAGATGAAACCACTGTGCAAGATGCACAGAAAATGTTTGTCCTGCAGTTTTGATGGCAGTTATTTGAAATATAAAAGCCTATTTTTATACTGTTAGAAGAAATAGTTGAAATATTCAACGATGAAAATAATTTGCCAAATATAAGGGATTGTCGTGCTTAAGGATCACGGAGAAGACCTGGATTAGAAACTCCTGGCTCACGAATATGAGACAAGTGCAATAACAATAGGCTTCCATGCTTTTGCCCAGCCCAGGAGCTAGGTTTATCTGAAGGCCTATAGTTATTAGATCTTTGAAGACTAGATTATTTGTCCTGTTCCCATAACCTTACAAGCACAGAGACAAATAAGCCCAACCGGGCTGCAGACTGCAGTAAGAAAAGATCGCACTGCCCTGTTTTTCCCCCTCTAAATTCGTCGGTTAAGTGAACACAACTTTTCTATTCGTGTGTATTCATGCAGCTCTCAATGAGCCACAGTTCCCCCTGACCCGGATTGAACGCGCGGAGATAGGATGCAGAACAGTCAGAGCTTTAGCAAGAAAGGATAAAAAACACACACATCAGTTCCCTCTTTCCAGCACAAGCTTCCTGAGGAACATATTTGACCACCTATAAGTGCTGCACTAATAGTCGCATTTATTACCCATTTATAAGATCAGAAGTTTTGGAAAGGTTATACTAGGGATGGTTTTTTAAACGCAAATATTTATGATTTTTATTATTATTATTTCATATTCCAAGCTCTATAAGCATGTCAATAATTGTAAAATATACTTCTATAAATATGGATATGTAGCTTTAACATGAGTTAAACCAACTTATATTTTTTACCTGTTCACATTTTCCCTTCTATATCAATTTATTATAGACAATTGACTCCATGCACATTTGAGTTTGTTTAGAAATCAAATATTTTGGACGACTGCTAAGAATCTCATATTATGTTTATCACATGTTATTTAATTATTCCTCTACAAAAGTGTGTATTTTTCCCCAATGTTTGATCATGAAAATCTCAAAAATCGAAGCACGTGAGACACAGAAACTCGTATGTTGATGTTTTGTGCTAGCAAATATATCTTCAAACTAAAAATTTTTTTTTAAGTGCTAACAATAATAATTTGGAGGATTTCTGGTAGGTAAACCCGAACCGTATAAGCAGGGACTCTTTAGTGATGTAACGCATTTAGCATTGCATTCAAGAATATTAATTTTGGGCAACTAGATTCCTTGGGGTTAAAAAAACAAACAAACATTGTGTTCGTCTGACATTCGGTTGGTATCAGTTAGAAAAATCAACTCAAATTGAATCATTTCAGAGCGTGACAATTATTAATGTAAGATTATTCATATAAAATATAATATCTTGCTTGTCATCAGTGCGACACACACTTGTGTGAGACATGTGAGACTACACTGTGCTTGAACAGAGAACATGACACCACAGAAAAAAATAATCTCTTGAAACAAGAGATTGAGTTCGGCAAAGCTGCAATCACGCCGGTGTTGAACTCTGAGTCGGGGATGGATTAAAAAACAACTATAGGCTAATTTTATTGTTGCTGAAATTTCTGCGATCACAACCTGCCTGCGTATGATACAACATCTGGGATCAGCAGTGCAGCTGTAAGAGCTATTAGGAACCGTTTACAAATGGGATCCAATGAGATCCAATGTATGTACAGTTTATAAGCATTTTCCAAATAGTTTCAGGCACAATCGAGATTCCCATCTGAGAAAAGTTAAGCTGGTTTACTAAGTTGCATTCTTTCTCACACACACACACACACACACACACACACACACACACACACACACACACACACACACACACACACACACACACACACACACACACACACACACATTGATCTCGCGCCTCTTGCACACAGCAAACTGACAGGCAGCTTAGGCATTCGAAGCACCTGTGCTTTTAACAGCCGCTCACGTGCTGATTCAGCATGTAACTGATCACATCCCATATAATAAACAATACACAATTCAAATGTGCATTTTATTCACTGTTATTAACTGTTACTGAAATGAAGTAAGGAAGTCAGAGTAACAAAAACTCAATACATACAATTGATTGATCAGATTTATTACACCACCACCATGACCATGATCTTATACCTTCTCGATGATGGAGAAGAATTTCACAGAATAAAACAAAGCATAAGGCGCTTAAAATTGCGTGAAAAATGGAAGTGTTACTATTAAAGATCAGTTCTTATAGTTAAATTCACCTATTCTTCTTTACATTTTTTGCGTTTGCTGTAGTGTGGAAACACTAAAGTAGAACAATTATCTTAGGCAATAGGTAGGTGTGTGTGTGTGTGTGTGTGTGTGTGTGTGTGTGTGTGTGTGTGTGTGTGTGTGTGTGTGAGAGAGAGAGAGAGAGAGAGAGAGAGAGAGAGAGAGAGAGAGAGAGATTATCTTTGCTCTGCACTCTGTGTAAAAACCGTGAGCTCGGTGGGATGAACTGTGCCCTGGCCCCTCTATTCGCGCATCTGGGCTTGGCTCGGCCTCCTCAATTAGCGCCGCTCCCGCCGGTGCCCCCGCTGCGCCCCCCATACACTCCTTACCGCCCCCTACCGCGACCCTGCTCAACAATCATGAAACCGTTTAGAAATTGACTCGTTCTGTAAATAATCTCAGACCCGCCAAACAATGGAAGCCATCCGACAGGAGTTTATTAGCAAGACACCATTTAAACAGATGTCCTGCTTTAAGATATTAGCACCCAGGAACGGAAGAGGATCCGTTGCTCGAGCAGGGAGAGTTCCTGAGAGCAGCCCGGAAGTGTCAGGCGGAACCGACATCTGGGTGTACATCTGGACACGGCGAAAAAAAGGTAGGCATCTATCTCTGTGTGCTTGACAAGTCAAAAACATGAACAGCCAGGATGATGATGATGATGATGATGATGGTGATGATGGTGATGATGGTTATTGTTAATTATTATTATTATTATTATTATTATTATTATTATTATTATTATTATTATTATTATTATTATAACCTAATACCAGGAGCCACTTAAAAAAAAAAGCTTTTCATTCATTCAATTGCCACATTTTGACATTATTGTGTGCATGTATCGCCCTCTTGTGGAAAATGTAAGAAATTATTCCTGCCGCACTCTTTATTCAAGGAGCATCTCCAGCATAAAACTTTGTATTTGTCATATTGCTTAATCATGTGGAAGGTACAATGTCCCATTTCTCTCTATTCCTTCTTCTTCTTCTTTCTCTCTCGCTCTCTCTCTCTCTCGCTCTCTCTCTCTCTCTCACACACACACACACACACACACACACACACACACACACACACACACACACACACACACACACACACACACACACACACACACACACATATTTTCATTCCAAAATGAATGGAATTTCATGGCCTGACTTTCAAGTAGTAACCCACCAGTAGGCAATACAGTAACCTAAATACAAATACAAAAATAGGGAGAAAAAGACATTTGCAAGAGTGCCTGGCACACATAGATCATAGGCTTTGGTGGAAAGGTTTTTGGCCTTGGACTAGAAAGATGAAGAAGAAATGAAATGGAACTCAAAAAACACACAATGCTCTGAGGCCAAGTTTCGACTAGAGTTATCAAATAGTTGAAAAAAATACTTGAAAAGAGACAGGTCCTGATAAAAAATGTTAATAAATACATGAGAAGATATGCACTTGTGACCATACATATACAGAGAAGTCACAAGATCATTAAGGAGGAGATTCTTGCACATCTCAGACAAGCACCGTTTCCAGTGTATCAAGTACGTGTGAGTGACTTTTTCTGTGTGTGTGTAAGTTGATCAGTTGATGGCAAGAAGAGGAAGCATGCCCAGAAGTATGCACCAACAAAATACACCAAAACACTAACGACATGTAACAAGGGAAGAACTAGCTTTGTGTTTAAGTTAGACATCTGATCAGACATTCAGCTTCCTGCTCCACCAAGCCGCCTCTGCTGGCTCTTTTGAAGCTCAGTTGTATAAATGAAAGTCACACTGTAGAGAGC
Source organism: Silurus aristotelis (assembly GCF_946808225.1). Classification (NCBI taxonomy): domain Eukaryota; kingdom Metazoa; phylum Chordata; class Actinopteri; order Siluriformes; family Siluridae; genus Silurus; species Silurus aristotelis. The sequence goes on along the minus strand of NC_139577.1, from coordinate 12,779,900 downwards.
ATCTGCCACAAAATATGTACCGACTAACTACACCAAAACAACTTCTGCATGTTCCAATTGCAACAAATACATTAGCAATGCACACACTGTTGTTCATCATGTGCTGTGCAAACAGACATGCACAATAAAGTGATGTTTTTTCCCAGTGTTTAAGTTCTTGTTCATCATCAATTGCACACACATGGTTCTGTTTTATTTATTGTTATTTCAAAAAATAATGTAAATCTGATGCTGTATCCTGTCTGGTTGTTTAAAATAGCTTTTAAATATTTTGTTGTTGCTAATATTACTTTGACTGTAAAAAGTAACGAAGATATGAGGACTTTTTTTTCACAAAACATGCAACAAAAGGTGTTGATTATGTTAATTCATTGCTTATATCAAACAAAACAGACAACATTTTCATTGTTAAGAGTGAAGCAAATTAAACATTTTAAACAGATTTGTCATGGTTATGCTAACTAAAGCAATATGTGATAGCTGATGATTTGCTATAGTTAGCAAAGTTGTCATTTGGAACAACAAAAGCATACAGAAATTAATAATTCTGGGTCAGATTATTGATATTATTAATGATATGCCCAACTAATTAAAAAAGAGTTTTATTTTTATTTACTTCAGGGCAAGGTAAAAACGGCTGAGACCCAAAATGTGGTGGGAAATGTTTATTCCAAACAGCAGGAAATGCAAATGCACCCTCTTAATATAAGAAAACCTAAATCTACCTGAGTCACAAGCTCAGGGCCTTGTAATCATCAGAAACCTTAAACGATAACCTACACCCCCAAGGTATGTAATAGTGTTCAGAAACACTGGCCTTTGTTGAATTCTAGGGTTAAAATGTACTCATTTAATAAGGACAATCTGACAGGTTGACCCATTTTATCGAAACCTAGTAAAGTTGTATTGTGCATTCAGACAACCCCAAAAACAGCAACGTTTCTTTTTGCAAATTAGTGAACCAACGCTGAATCTTTCAATAATTAAAACTAAAATAGATAAACATGAAAGCACAGCCTTTCAGTAAATGGACCTTTTCAGCTATGGTTGAGGTAGTATCATTAACCAGCGATTGCACCTTTTTACTATCTAAAAAAGGACACAAAATATCTGACATTAAGTAATTATTATTATTTTTTTTAAGTTTCACTTACCATGTGACTTGATTTATGATTTATTTATGTATTTATGTATGTATGTATGTATGTATGTATGTATTTATTTATTTATTTATTTATTTTTTTTTTTTGCCATCTCATTGTGGCAGTTCAATTAACCATTTTGTTGGCATCGTATCCTGTTTGTTGTAGTTCCCAGTTTTGACCACTATGTGTAACAATAACTCCATGTAAGCTCTGTGAGAGAACAAATGCAAGCCCGTGATTGAACATCTAAAAAGGCAAGCAAATAAACGAAAGTGACAAAACAATCAAACAAAAGAGCTAAATATTACTTAAATAGTTTAAAGAGTTAATAATGTATAAACTTGTAAATGAGGATTTTGTGAAGCTTAACATTAGGTTAGTAGCTTAATAAATGTACATTTGGATTTTGAGTTAACTATTTATTTGCAAACAAATCTATATTGACTTTTTGGCCTAATGTTCGACTACCGTGATACCTTCTATTGACAGTTCTTTTTTTTTTTTTTTTTAACCAGGACACTTTTTTTCTATGCTAAATTGTGTACCCAATTCACCCTCAATCTGTCATTCTGAATCAGTAGGTTGTTAATTTAATAAAGTGAAACCAAATGATCGCCCTCTAACGGCTGACTGTAGTACAACATTTAACCTCACTCATTTCCATCCGAAATTACATCGTAAATATCTCCACAGTATATTTTTATGTATAGTGTTCTGTCGATTGCATTTTATAGGTCATTTGATTACAATTAAAAGGGAATGGTTTATGAGGTGATTGGAGCAATTTCCAATGCTTGTTTTAATCACAGAGAGTTTGTAGCTGCAACATGTCTCGTTCTGCTTTACATTAGTCTAATATATCTCTAATATATTGTTTAAAATGATGCTCATTTTGAAGCTAAGCAAACACATTTTACTGACATTATAGCTACCAAATCAACATGACTGAATGTGATATAAATCAAAGCTGATAACACTAGCTAAATATCATCACCATTTTCTATTTAGTGTATGGCCATATAGCTAACACTCAATTTACTCTTTTTTTTAAACACACACATTTAGACATTTAAAGAGTTGTAGGCATTAATGCATTTTTTTTTTCTTGTTGGGTGTAAACATTGTAAATGTTGACTATTTTCATCTAATACATTACAAAAACTACATATAATTCATTAACATGATGGATTGTTCATATCAGTAAGCCAATAGTATTACTTATGACAAAATCCTAAAATAGTCAAATCTATATACAGTACTTTATACATACATATATAAAACACAGTACTATATGCATGTATTTATACAAGTTTCATGGGAATATGGAGTAAACAGCATATGTTGTCCATTTATACATACAGTCACTGATTTCATTTGCCGTCTGCTGTAATCCTATATATTGACATATATAGAAATTCATATCTTATTTGTTGACATAACAAGACAGTGCTTGTAAAATCCTCAGAGCTATTGGAAACCACAGTAGCAATAAGATGTACTATACAAAACTGCACATCCACAAAGCTGTTATGTTTTCTGAGTTAAGAGAGCCCCCTGCTGGCCATCTTACTGTATATTTATATTTACGTATTTACATTAATGTTACCTTAAGGTAAAAATTACCTTATTAATAAGCTCTACTTTCTTTTTCGTTTTTCAGTGCGAGTGAAACAAAGTATGTTTACCAAATATGAATCATAGGTAGACTAGTTAGATACCCAAAAGCCTCCTAAATACAAATAAACAAATTTAATAAAATTAACAAATTTTAATCGGACATGATTTTATGCTCTAACTGATAGAGTGAGGCTATTTTAACTAGATTCAACACACAAACCAAAATATTTAATATCCAATTATTAAAATAGTAATTAAAAAAGCTAATGGAATTAAATGGTGGTGGTGGTGGTGAAAGCATCATGCTCAGTTGCCTTTGATTTCTTGGTTGCTGCTCTGATTGGTGCCTTCTTTTACCTGACATTTGGTGGTAAGCCTACTTTAGGCTGGGTCATGGTCTGATATGCTTATTATTGTATATATATTTTTTCAAATAATGTATTTTTCATGTACTTGCAGTATGATTTAATTTTAGGACATTTTGGGTATTTATATATCTTAAAGGGACTGAGATGTTCTGGAACAGGTGTTTTTATATGTGAAACAGGTCAATTACATTTGGTTAATGAAGTCATTTCTGATGACACCTGGTTGCATCAAAAACATTTCTGCATTTCACACTAATTGGAGTCAAGTTGAACTTAAAATTTTAAAACTTGAAAACTTTGTAAGTAAATCATTTTGCAAAATGTATACAGTAAAAAGGTTCTATTCAATATACAATTATCGGAAATATTAATTAAATAGCAACAGTAAACATAAAAACTTTTATTGCAAACTTTTACATAAAAAATTATTTTGCTGTAACAAATACTGTCTACTTTCCAAAGTTATGTTGCAATACCATCATGTGTTAAACAAACTTTTACCTTTTACATACTCAAACAATTACATTTACAGACTCCATCAGGGATGTGTGTATATGTTTTCCTGCAATCCTATCTTTAATTGCCCAGTGTGGATGCAGGTTTTTATTCCAAGCTAGCAGGAGCCACACCTGATTCTATCCATTTAATTACTTGATCTTGTGTTTCAAAGGACTATCACATGTGAATCCTGTAGGCTATTTTTAACATTCTTCTTTTTTCCAGTTTTTTTTTTAATCTCACAAAAACAGCTATATGTGCTGATAATTGTGTTATAATAGATCAGTTTTGTATTCTTATAATACATATATATATATATATATATATATATATAAATGTATATATAACTAAATGTATATACTAATGTAGATACTTTGGACAATCTAAATATATAACATATTCTGGGTTGCTTAACACTTTTTCTGTTTATTACATAATTCTTTACTTAAGAAAATGTGCAACTGGAAGCTTCTCTCACCAAAACAAATTCCTTGTAAGTGTAAACATACTTGGCAATAAAGCTCTGTCTCATTTTGACTTTGATTCTGATTTTGATAATTCCATATGTGTTCTGTCATAGTGTGGATGTCTTCAGTTTTAATGTATGTTGTTGAAAAAGAAAGAAAAAACACTGAAGGAGAAGATAAGTCCAAACTGGTACTGTCATTAACACGACACTTTCGCTTCACTAGTAAATGTCATTTTCTGTTCCATCTGGGTTGCAAGTGTGTGTATGACATTGTATATTTATTTGCTATAAATGCCATAAATGTAATGTAATGTAAAAGTTGGATAAACAAAATTTGGATTCCTCCTACTAGCAGTTTCTTTTTTGTCCAGAAGCATGCATATTTTTTACGTTTATTCGTAATTGATTTGTTTGCATACTGGTTGTGTTTAGTGTAGGAAGGGTGCTGTTTTCTTATTCCTGTTTTACCATTTCTGATTAGGCTCTGGATCCACCACATGAAGATGAATGAATAAATGAACAAATGAATGAATGAATGAATGAATGAATGAATGAATGAATGAATAAATAAGTTGCAAATCACAATATTTAGCTATAAATACAGCATCAAGGAGCAAATGTAACACCAAAGTTTTAGGATAACAGATACAACAGTCAATGGTCATAATATGGGTCATAATATGGGTGAAATAACTAAATGCTACAAGAACTAAATGTTTTTGTAAATTGAAAGGATAATAGAAATACAGAAAAAACTACAAATATGTGTGTTTTCCCATTTAATGTGCAAGTCCATTCATTTCTAATTGTCTAATTGTTTTTAACAATGGACATAGTTATAAAGCCGCTATACACCGATAAAATGTTACTAAAGAATATACAAGTTTGTTCCTTATAATTGTACATTTGTCCCTAATGAGCAAGCCAGTGGTGACTGTGGCAAGGAAAACACCCTGAAATGGCCTAACGAAGAAACCTTGAGAGCAACCAGACTCAAGAGGGAACCCATCCTCATCTGGATGGCATGAATGTCCGTTTACTACAGTTCATTGCTGTTGAGGTGTGCAGTGATAGTTGATTACAGTAAATGCAATTTCTGTACAAATTCATCCTCAAACTCCCTTGTTGCACCATAATCTCATGGATTCCAGGCCATTAATGCAAAACCACCACAGCTGCACAGAGTGGCCTCCACTCTAAGAGAACCCCATCCAGAGGCAGGGCACCGGGATGAACCAGGCAGATCCGAGGATAGAAAAGGGACAGAAACAATGGTCGCTGGTACTTCAGGAGTATGTTTAAGAAAGAGAAAGAGAGAAAGAGACAGAGACAAAGATAGAGAGAGATTGTGTTTTCTTGCCACACATCCATTTTTTTCCTATTGGCTATAGGATATAAGGCTATACAATATATTACAATACATGTAATTAACTAAATAACTTTTACACTCAAGCAAAAGGTGAACTTAGCAGCCTCTGCCCGTTTGAATTAAGAGTGCATGCAAATTTAGAATAAAGACCCACTTAGGGAATAACTAATGTTTCAGATTATTACTTTAAGCACTACATAAGATTAAAAGAGTTTAAGCAGGTTTCAGGTTACATAATGTTGACTAAAAGCATGTTCCCCTCTTTTGCTTCTTCAAACTGTAGATGGGTAAACATAAAACGAGACAGCAGCTGTGCTGAAGTTTCAGTCAAGTAAGAAGATTTTGCCAGTTCAAACAAATCCAGGCTGGGAGAGAGGGAGAGCAAAGCTAAAGGAAAATGACAGGGATGAAGGAGCAGGCTCATAAGAGGTTAGAGCCGTAAAAATGAATACTTTCAATTCAAATGAATACTGAATTTATGACATTGTTATCATAAGTAACATTAAATGGATTTGTAATACATATTTAGTATTTAAGGTTTATTTAGTGTATTTGAACATATACAACACAAAAAACGTCCACCGTAAAAATCTACTCGGAAATTCAGCAAAACTCCTTATGTTTTACTCATTTAAGATCATTGTCTCAGATACATAAGGGGCATGCAATATGAGGTGCCAAGATGAAACTTGGTCATAAGCAAGCGTGAACATATTTTGCACCTGAGACTTAAATAAGAGAGGAAATTCTTTTAATTATAGTTCATTATTGTGTCTAATTCAATATGTCAATGTACAAATTTTACGTCATTCTTTCTGGCTTTAGGTGTGTTTGTGTTTGTGTGTGTGTGTGTAAAACAGGATAACAGCTCAGTATATTGCTTATTGTACTTACAAACTACGTGGCATTAGGGCAATTACTATGCAGCATGTACAGCACAACAGCTTAAATCCATTTTATATCATCTACACTGGTTTTCAAATGAAAAAGGACTGAAAAGTGCACCATTAGATTCAATCTCTAAGAAGAGAACTCTTGATCCCTCATCTGAATTCTTGGCTACATTAATTTATTAAGTACAGTAATTCAATTTAATTCATTTTTTTTGTATAGTGCTTTTAACAATGAAAATTGTCTCAAAGCAGCTTTACACAGATAACGTGGTAATTAAAAGTAAATATGTTCTTTATAAGCAAGTCTGTCCCTGATATAATAACTTACTTTTAATAATAAGTAATTAACTACTTGTAATAATTGTAATGTAAAATCATAATATTGTGGTAATTATGAAATAAAATTATTCAACACAAAATTTTCAATACTGCTAACAAAATACTACTACTTATTATTATTATTATTATTATTATTATTATTATTATTGTTATTAATAATAATAAAGTTGTTGTTGTTGGTAATGTTGAAGCATATGTTTTTTATTCATGTCAATATATCAGATATCAAATATTATTTCATTTTACCATAGTCAACCTCTGCATTTCTGAAATATGTAGTGACATAAGTCATCAGTGTTAGCTTGTGTTTGTGCGTGTGTGTGTGTGTGTGTGTGTGTGTGTGTGTGTGTGTGTGTGTGTGTGTGTGTGTGTGTAGTAGTAGTAGTAGTAGTAGTAGTAATAGTAGTGGTGTTGGTGGTAGTAATGATGGTAATAATAGTATATATAGATATGTAAACACCAGAGATGGCAAAAGTATACACATCCTTTACTCAATCGGTACTACAGATACTCGTGTTTTAAAAAACTCTGGTAAAAGTTGAAGTACTGGCAATTTTTTACTCAAGTTAAAGAAAAGAAGTTTGGGCCCTGACATATACTTATGTAAAAAGTACTACTACCTGTTTTAGTGTCACATTGATAACTGGACCATATTAATATATTAATACTAGGGCTGTGAATCGCTTAAAATATTAATCTCATCTGTTCTAAATGCACCCTAAATTAATACTTTTCATGTTGTTAATACACTAACTAATTGTAACAGACGTTATAAATATATAACTTTTACTCAAAATCTTTTCCTTCGTTATTAATTATTTTAATTTTATTCCAGATGTCATGTTTCTACAGTTATATGTTTTTCCATATGTCCCTTTTTTTGTTGTTTTAATTGTTAAATATGATACATGGCTCCTTTAAGAATTATGTTGTGGTTCCGGTTGCTTTCCCTCAGCTGAGGAGAGGTCAATGCTGAAATTGTCTGTGAAGGCAATGTTTAGTGACCAACTGACATTTTTTTTTATATCTGAGTAAAGAATGGACGTTGTGGATTAATGTGTTGCGTTTAAGGTTCTTTTTTATTTAGCATTTTTTATACTTATTTATTTATATTTTTAACAAAAATGGTCACAGAAATGTGAATTAATTAGTGGCATCAAAATTAATTTGTGTTAATGCATTATTAAAGCATTGATATTGACAGCCCTAATTAATACAAAAGAATTTCATATTTTGTTACCTAATAATTTTATCCAGACGGAACAACCAGCATATAGAACACAATCAGAGAAAAGATGATGGCGATCAGGAATGTCTCTGTGCATCGTTGACTCCCTCTGTCATACCCATGTTAGCTATACTTCTTGTTATCTTCTGCCTTGCTTGTTGTTAGCTTTGCAGGCTAGCTACATCTGTGGTGCGTGATCGCCAGTAAAGTGTATACCAGTGGTTGGTTGTAAAAGTCGCACAATGACAAGAAATAGGTTGATAGGCTGAAAACGGTGTGCACTGAGAAGGAAAAATATTGATCATGTCACCAAATAGATTAAAACTCAAAGTATCGAGTAGGGTGTGAAAATGTAAGAAGTAGAAAGTACATGTATTTGTGTAAAAAAATGTAATGAGTAAAAGCAAAAAGCAAAAAATAAACAGTAAATTAAAGTACTGATACCAAGTACTTCGTTACGTCCCATTTCTGGTAAACACTTTTGTAAAAGTTTTTGTTAAAGTTTTAAAAATGTCAACTTACCTGTACCTCAATAATCCACTTGAGGGCGTAATACCGCCACTGACCCTGTTAATTACCTCACACTGAAGTTTAAATGCAGATAGCCGAGAGTTTGAACACTTTTGCTCTGCGTCCTGTAAATATACACATATATATATATCTGGGTTTTATACTTTTAGTTTTTAGACGTTTAAAATGTTTGCAATTGTCTGTAGTTTATTAAAGGGAGCAATATGATGTTGTAGTGCTAAAGTCAGCTTCCTGCCTCGGTCCCTCAGTTCCATTTAACTTGGCAACCTGGAAATCAGTCACCAGAGGGTGTTGATGACTTCCAGAATGTTATTTTTAACGACTTTTTGTCTTCTTTGTACTCCGAACTCCATTCCACTGCACTGAACGCCACCAATGATGGCTAATGAGGCTGCACTTTAGACAGTAAATAAGTTGCACATGGTACAAAAACAGTCATGGATAAGCTGGAAAAAAACATGATGGTTTAACTTTGCTTAGATATTGAGAAGTCAAGAAAAAAGAAGAATATGAAAGAAAAAAGATTTTTTTAAGAAAATGGAAAAAGACTAGAAAAAATATATAAGAACCAGTGCAATAAATAAACAGATCTTTCTATCATGTACTAATATATTCTTGTTTTTAAACTTATTTTCATAACGATAACCATTTCTGGGCTTCAGTCTAACATGCTTTTCCCTTTGGCCCAGCTAGATGCAATTTATTATTTGTTTGCTATTATTTAACACTTGCAATACAACTACATTTTTCATATTGTACAAAATTAGAATCGGTAACTCATATAGTATGTGACTCGTAAAAATAATAAGAATAAACTAATCAGACTATGCTAATTACACAAGCAAAGGGTTCTGGACATGTGTTTTTCACTTTGACTTAAAAAGCCACAAAAAGTAGTAGATGTATACATATGCAAACAAAATTTTAACTGTTTTGGAGAACAGTAAATGTTACATTTATTAATTTGATGTTCATTTCTAGCTGGGGAACATCTGTCTATGAATGTTGGATATTAAGATGTAATTTTGTATTATCAATTAATATAAGATATGCGCTGATTACTGAAAATTAGAACAGAACACTGCATTAAATAGCTGAATCTGAAAATATTCAAAAATATTTCAAAACAATTTCTCTCGATTAGAAAGTGCTATCTTAAAACCTAAAAATAAAAAATAACTCTGTTAATTTTCTCAGCCATCAGTCGGATAGCTTGCGGGTAAAATTCATAAATCATGTTTTTCAGCTGTGAAAATTTGTCAACTGGTCTGTTCATTATGATTAGTAGTCCCATGTAATGTGCATTGTGTTTATTTAACCCCTAAGGCTTTAGCAAAAAGTTAGCTTTAGGATTATAATCAATCATTGCTACAAGCCTAAAATATTATCACGACTTCTTGATGAGTTGCACATAAACAATTTAGTGCAAAAAAAAAAAAACATATAATAAATAAATGGACGGAAAATAATGAAACAGTGTTCTGTCATATAAACGTTGAAAACTATTTTCCTAACTGGATTTTTAAATATAAACCTTATAGCTTGGCATTTTATGGCAAAATAAGTCCGGGCACAAATAATTATAGGCGTAATCATTTTTAAAGCATGAGGACATAAGGACTGAGAAATTAGCTTTAAACTCATTATATTACACCTAACGATCCATAAAAGTGAGTTCATTATCACACTGATTATATAAAAATGTTAGAAATACTTGTCCCCTTCTATTTTTTTTAAACCTATATTGCTTATTATCATTTACGTATGATTGAGCAGTTTCACACTGATAATGTAATGCATGCATATTTTTTATTATCACTGCTGTGTATAAAGCTTGCTTGTAGATACTCTTGGTATCCTTAGAAAGAAAACAAATATTCCAGCGATGGAGGGATCTCCATCTGAGGAGTGCAAATGGCCAGGGCTGTTTGGTTCTCTGTTGGGTATCTGGGGTAGTCTGTGTTCGTTTCCCCCTAAATAGCATTTACAAAAGCCCAGACAATGTCTGGCACCGAAGCTGTTGTTAAAATACGAAATAAATTCCTGCAATTAGGAAAATACGCAAATTACAGCCAAGTGAACAAATGGATAAAGGGGTTAAGAGTACATGTTTAGCTTTTTAAAAACAAAAGTGATTTTACAGCCATTACCAAATAAAGGATAATACAAATTAATTATATATCATATATTATGTAAATGGGTGTCAAAACCTTTTTATGTTATTTAACTCATCAGCTAATTGCAAAGGATCTTTAAGGATATTTTAGGTTCTCAGAGGAGCTTGAAGATCTGTTGGATGATGTTTCTTCAGTATCTCATAAGTTATTATTGAAGGCTAAACATTATCTGTATATCGCTTGCAATAGGAACGAGAAGTTAAGGAGCCTAAACCTTGTTTCCAAATTTCACTTGGCACATATAGAAGAGGAATAATTGCTCGCTATTTGTATAAAAAAAAAAGAAGAGAAAAGAAAAATGTTCGTGTCACGAATGGTCTAGTAAAGTCTTGTGCTATTTAGGCGCCTTGAATCGAACAAAGAAACGCACCTGCAAACAAAATGGTGCCTAGAAGGTATAAAATGCAAACAACCCTGCAGTGCATTGGCCAACTGTTCAACCAGTACAAGAACGAAGAAAACACAACACATTTACTACACGAATGATCAGCATTTGGTATATTGTATCTTGCATTAAAATCAAGAACGAATTTTAAAAAAAAGTCTAAAAAAAATCACGTGACATGACCAAGAACAATGTACTTATTCTAAGTAATAAATTCAGAAAAAAAGATTAATGCCTTTTCCATGCAACACTCAGACTCTCAACACATACACTCTTTTCTTAAAATGAGCTTATTGATTTTAAAAAATAAAACTAGATTTACGGTGTTGTTTTTTTTCTAAGTAACTGTGATATTTTTGACCTTGTCTTCGCATACGACATGCCTTAATAGTGTAAAGCACTTCTGTTGTGTTAAATGTGCTTTATTAAAAAAAAAAAAAAAAAAAAAAACGTTTAGCTTGTACTTTATTGTACAAATAATCGTAGACTTTCACAGCAATAGAAAATTTTACAATAGCTTTAAAAAAAAGCTTAATTTTATATTTTTAATAAAAGGCTTTCCTGACCCTGTATCCTGCAAATTCTCACGCCTCATGTATTTATGTACATTTAAAAATATATTTACTGTGTAAAATAGATTGACTTAAAAAATATATGCAAGTATCACACACGAGCCCTTTCTTATAAACAGCGATTTTCAATGAAATGGTATGCTCGTGCCAAGTGCATGTTTGGGGAAAGAAAAAATAAATAAATACCGTTTTTAGATAGCGTGCAAATCTAATATATAAGTGTTTAAGGCTATTAAAGTCTCACACCTATTGTGAATATACCGACACAGCGTAAAGTGAACTATAACTGTCAGGAGCATTGTGTGATGGTAGAACTTCCGCTTGTACAAGTTTAATTAGGCGTGTTAACAAAACTGAATGCATCCATAGTATTAATCTATGATCAGCCAAGATGCACAGATTACTCAAAGAAAATCCAGTTTGGTCAGGAACACACCAGAAATCACCTCTGCATGCCTATTTGCACACTGAATTCATACTTAGTCCTCACTGGCATAAAAAGTATAGCTACCCAAATCCATTAAATATAATGTTTTTAAGTTTGTTCGGCGGTGGGGGGTGTGGGGGGGGATGTTATTTATAATTAATATCGCTTTTTTATTTGAACAAGATGATCAGAATCATGTTGCGTATCCTGCATGAAGGCAATAGCCTACAGTGCCAAACATGGAAGCATTGCATATGCAAACAAAAGCATTAAAACACATACCGTTCTCAATAAATGCACATTAGCTTTTATTGTAAAGGGTATATGAAACTATGATGGGATTGGGCTTATATTTTATTACTTGATCGCAAAGTTTTACATGCAGTCACTTTCCAAAAAAAAAAAAAAAAAAAAAAAAAAAAAATACAAATGGAAATAAGCTAAGCTTAATAATCGCTGTGCTGGTAATAAAACACTTCATATGACGGCACCCCATCAAAAGGAAACTTACTATGGCCTTTTAAAAAATAGCAGACATGTAAACAAATGGGGTATATGACCGAGAAGTCACGCTTGTGTCGAAATCTGAAGGAATAACGACGTCGAAAACAAGAATTAAGACCTTGTATTTCCGTGGCTTTGAGCATACTACATTCTAGAAAAAAATACCTCATCAAGGACCCTCTTATTGGCTTTGAGTGTAGGCCATCCAAAACATCATCCACAATTTCACTCCCTCTGTCCAATACCTTTCCTGTCTGTGTTTTTTGCTCCACAAGTCTGTAGTCGACAAGCGTCCTGCTCTTAGCATTTTTCTGTGTGTTTTAAGAGCCCAGATCGACCAGGTTGGAGGCCATAGGGTTCAGTATGGTGTCGTGCAGGCTGTGGTGGTGGTGTTGGTGGTGCATTGAGTCCGCGCTTGTTACATTCACGGCGCTTGGCACGGGTACTGCGCTGGGCGCCGGCGGAGCAGCCAGGCCGTGGAGAGGTTGGAGACCGGAGGCGGAGGTAAGCAGCAGCGCGGGGCTCGACGACGTGTGATCTGGAGTTCCGATGGGGGTTTTGTCCTCGTCCGAGCTGCCCATCATCGTCTTGTTTCCGTTCATGGACGACGTGAGTGCGTTGTGGCTGTTCGTGTTGGAGTTCTCGTTGTTTTCCCTGCACAAATCAAACAAGGGGAGAAAAAAGCATGAGGAAGACTGAAACAAACAGCATTAACTTGTGTGCACATCTAGACATTTTCCAGAAAACGTCTTTGCATAAACTAATACAATTATGATGTATTTCATGGTTCAATGAAGTGTAATGCAAACAAACAAAACAATACAGAAATTAAAAACATAGTCACTCTGTAAAAAAAACTATCCTACTGTAAATTGCAACGATTCCATATTTCAGTATTTCAGTAAAAAAATATTTCCAAACAATCAGTTACGGGGCAAGACATGAACACCACTGAAAATGATGGTGATATAATAAGGGATGTGAGATAAAATTAATAAGATAATGTGTGCAGTAATGCTGAAGACAAGAACACTGTCTGATCTGTATTTTGAGTGGAATGAAGTTGAGAGATTATAATAAAAAAAAATATTAAAATTGCACATTCGGGCAATTTAAATTCATGTTCGTACTTGACTGGTAAACATGACATATACTGAGACATGAGGCCTAGCGACATTATTTAATTACTCATTGTTGGTATCTTGTTCTACCAATACGTGTGTGTGAACGACGCCAATAAATGCGTCTGAATTACTATGACAGATTTATTGTCTGAGATTGTATGTTCATTACCTTACAGGCGAATTAAATATGGAGTGATAAGCAGTGAAAAGATATACAGCATTTTTCTTTAAATTGGCTTAAAATTAAACGGTTAGAGTTTTATTTTAAAATTACTTAAGAAAAAATTCATTCAATGTTAATATTTCAATTCTCTTATTTTAGTTTGATTTAGTAATAGTTGACAGTGGCATATACAATGGTCAACAGGGATTATTATTTTTGTTATTAGCATTATTAATATTTTATTATTATTGTCATAGTAGTAGTAGTAGTGGAAATACTACTACTACTACTACTAATAATAATAATAATAATAATAACTATAATAATAATAATAATAATAATAATAATAATAATAATAATAATAATAATAATAATAATAATAATATAAATATATAATACATAACAACCATCACAAATGAAAATGGTAGAAGTTGGTCGAATAAACAGTCTTTTTGCCAACCCACCTCCTATGCCTTTATAATATACATTAATTGGATTAGAAAAAATTATAAGAAATTTATTGTCATTTCCAACGTAATAACTTCCAACACTCGATCAAATCAATGCGTTCAACTCATTTAATAATGTGAATCTGTTAAAGGTTAGAAACAACCAAAATAGTCACTACTATTGAGATATAGAGATCTACCCAACATTTCACCGCTTTTTTTTTTTTTTTTTTTTTTTTTTTTTTTTTTACCAAGTTTTTCAGCAGTAACATATTCGACACTTATTCAAAAAATAGTGTACTTTTTTTTTTACCTTTCTTTGGCCTCCGCCGCGCGGTCGCGTTGCCTCCTGTTTTTGAACCAGTTGCTGACCTGAGTGGTGGTCAGTCCGGTGGCTTCGGCCAACTCGCGCTTTTCCCGTGGTGAAGGATACGGATTATGAGTGTACCACTCTCTCAGCACGCTACGACTCTTCTCCTTAAAGCAGTAGCTTGTCTCCTCGCCATCCCAGATGGACCTGGGCAGCGGGAACTTCCTCCGCACCCGGTACTTGCCCACAGCTCCTAACGGCCGTCCGCGCAACTTCTCCGCTTCGATGTAATGCGCCTTGAGCCACAGCTGCTGGAGTTTCGGGTGGTTGTGCGGCGAGAACTGGTGACTCTCGAGGATTTTGTATAGCTCTCTAAAGTTTCCCCGGTGGAAAGCGACCACGGCCTTGGCCTTGAGCACACTCTCGTTCTTGTGGAGATGTTCGCAGGCGGGCAACGACCACAGAAACCGTCCCAGGCGCTCGATGTTGCCGCCCTGCTGCAGGACTTCGCACACGCACGCTACTTGCTCTTGCGTAAAGCCGAAAGTCGGAAGCATAGACATGGTTCGTCGCTGGGAAATGCTTCGTCCGAGTTAAGGACAACGCTTGTCGAGCAGAAAGCGCTGGAAGTCCATGAACGAGACGATTTCACAACGTTTGCGAATATCGACTTATAAGAAGAAGAAAAAAAAATCCGAATTAAAGTGGGGCCCGACACTTCAGATCCACTCAAGCGAGAGTAACACGCAGTATATCCATCTAAAAAACACGAGAGCAAGTTTCCCCATCCGGAGTGAGCAGCTCGCCGTCTTTTCTGTGCCGTTTCAGCATAGCGTTCTCCCGACTACGAAGCTTGCTCGGTCGTTTTAATAATATTATTCTAAGCTGGCAAGAAAACCGATTGTGTGAACTCTGATTGGTTGGTTATCCGACCCAGGGACGGCGAGGATAAGACAATAGTTTTAGTCAAATTATTCGCCATGGTTACGCTGTCATTCAAAGTAACCCGATATGCTTTGAGGTGGCTCCCTGGACTGGCTGACTGATTATTCCCTTCATTTAAAACCCGCCCACCGATAGAAATAATAGCCTTGATTTTCTCAGTATATTAGATTTTTTATTTTTTTTGCAAGCCCAGAGTTTGACGGACAGTTAAAGTAACCAAAGAGCGCTCTACACACAGAAGGGGAGCCTCCACAGCCTGGAAGGCGTAGAGAAAGTTCTGCACTAAATGCAAAGGCTTCACTTTGTACCTGCTTTGAACACTGCACGTCCTGTATGAATCATGCATACACAATATACACACATGAATACAGATTGTGCGTTAATAAATATAAGTTTACAGGTAAAAAAAAAATGCCCACTGCTAAAACTTACTTTCACAGCATTTTAATGGAACACTTGAAATAATAGGACACAATAGTCTAATCGATACTGATATGAGATAATGATGACTTTATTAATAAACTACATGCATGACCGTATTAAACAAAGAGCAGTTCAAAAAGCCTGGTTCTGAAAGTCCAATGCCATTAAGGAGTGTATGTGAGCCGTACACAGGTACTGAATCAGTATGAACCGCGCGTGCGAGACGCCTCTTAGATCAGAGTGCGCTTATAAGACAGAATTAAACCTCAGCGTTTCACAGAGGACATAGGATCTGTTAGACAGAATGCGGTGAAAGTGGACAGTGCACACGGCGAGGGACGCCTTCTACCGGTAAGACATGCGTGCAAGACTCTCACTTTGCCAAATGATTTGTTTATGTGCGGGATTTTTGTTTTATAACAAATACTGCCTTTTCGATTGAAAGAAAACTACGATTAGAAAACAGCACATTTCTAATGAAAAAAAAAATCGAATTAAAACTGCATGTGTTAATGAGCTCCAACGTATCTCTCTCTCTCTCTCTCTCTCTCTCTCTCTCTCTCTCTCTCTCTCTCTCTCACACACACACACACACACACACACACACACACACACACACACACACACACACACACACTTCTTCGCTCGCGCAAACGGCACAGAAAAGTGCTCCGACATTGATGCTCCTCTGATCTCAAGTTAACGGTGCAGCTTCAAGACCACAAGAAAGTCACGCGCACTCACAAGTCGTGTGAAATGATCAAATAGCCGACGCCGGTAAGAGGCGGATGGGTGCACGATCAAAAGATGTGCCAATCATGTCGGGTTTTTTTACGCGCGCTTTAGCCATGCAGATGTGTGATGTGGGCGCGAGGAGAGACAACTAGCATCGTCGGATATCTCATCAGTACATGCGTTTACTGAAAACATCTCAAAGGGCTATAAAACGTACAGAGCAGCATAGGAGGGAAATTTAATTACACAGTTTCAAATAGTTACACACTATGTTATAGCCATCAAATGTATATCTGTAAAGCTTATTTAAATGTATAAAGCTTATATTATTATTCTCTCTCTCTCTCTCTCTCTCTCTCTCTCTCTCTCTCTCTCTCTCTCTCTCTCTCTCTCTCACACACACACACACACACACACACACACACACACACACACACACACAATATAAAAGATAAAAGCCTTTATACATGAATGTTTATTAATATAAATATTAATAGAATTTAATAAGTTAATTTATAAAACAATCTTTGATTATATAGAAATAACAACAACAACAACAACAACAACAAATAATAATAATAATTAAATACATAAATAATAAAGTAGTGCACATGTATTACTTTGCATTTTGAGAAACAAGCGCCTGAGTTCTATTACACATTCAATAATATAGATTCTTTAAATCTGAAAACGCAGGACAAACATGTCCATTAGTGCAAAATATTAAACAAAATACCTAAAAAAACCAAATATATAATCCTATTGTTTAGTTGCTGATTGGCAAAGTTAATGAGTGCATTTTCCCCTGATATGGTATAAAAACTACACTATTGTACACAACTTTCACGTACAGCTGTAAGTACATATGACGTATTGCTAAGCAATTGATTTGCCTGTTAAATGATAGTCAATCATGATTTATTTTAATGGCATATTAAAAACACTGTTTTGATCATCCGTGTTCCAATAAATCAACACGTGGTTAATGATTAGGATATTAAAATAATCCGGGTCTTGCTAACGGTGTAACCCTGTATCCTTCAGGCAGACTAACCAAGATCATCTGGAATTATTAAGCAAAACTTCACTACACACAAAGCCACGGATTTTCTGCTGACCAACCGATTCATTTCCAAAACAAACATCAGAGTGCACTGTCAATCGTGTAGAAATGAGATGGCCGGATTTCGAATGTATATGTATAGAAGAGTTTGATTGGGAAGTATCAGACCTTTACTCAGACTCGAATAGTGCACGGCAGTGACATGGCCAATCAAGCCCACTCGTCTCGTCTTTGCAGTGTTTGTAAACAGCTTGTTTCCACGGATCGTTGTGATCAGAGCGTCCCGAGAGCCGCGCGCCGCTGATTATTACAGCGTTGATGAATGGGGATCGCGTTTCGTCTAATAGCCGCCCCCCTGTTTTCACAACCTCCCGGCACTCACCCGAGCGCACACACAACGACCTTTTGCTAATTGGACTGATTAGGGCAAGATGGGATTTTTTTAAGAAAAAAAACAAAAACCCAACCCTTTGTCAGACAGAGCAGACATGGATGCATGGTACAGGATGCTGCTTTGCTCCGCTTGACAGCGAGGAAGCGGCTTGATGACTTACATTCCTGCAGCAATGTCATGCTTCGTGGCGAGAACATGAATTAATCCCAGACGTTTGATGTCATGATGCATTTGAGTGGAAAACGAACTCACTGGTGTAATCAATATAGATATGCGAATTTGGAGAGATGATTGTTAGAGGATCATAAGTTCAAAACTGAAAAGAAAAAAACACAGACCGGACACAAATTCAGTACACATCTCAATTAGTATAAATTCACTTTGATCAGCCCTGACAGATCCTCGATAAACATGTATTTTAAGACTGCACCATGCAGTATGCACCATGCAGCATGCACCAGTGTTTTCAGGGTTGCAGCAGGTTGCTTTAGGCTCGAATAATGAATTCATTCGGCTGATCAGCATTGATCAATTGCATTGCAAGGGATGTTTTTGCAGCTTAATAGTACCTGGTATCACTCGCTACGTGCAGATTGAACACTTGATGTATGTTTGACCTCCGTTGTCCCAAGAGGCTTCGGCCGCGCGTTATATGTACGGGGTCTGTTCAGTGTCCTCGCGACGGCAGGCGTAACTCAGCACGCTGTACAGCACGGTGCAACGGTGCTAAATGGAACAGAGTGCACGGTGCAAAACGAGCTAAAAAAAAAGCGAGATTTCATGCCGAAGCGGCTCGCCTGAGGTTCAATCCTATTTTTACAGGCCACTGGCGCAGTTTTCCCCCCCAAATGCTGGTGCGCGCTTTTCTGTAAATGCTCCGCACGCGCACTCAAGTGCGACCGCAGACCGCAGATACACGCTTCTTTATGAAATAAGCAGTTTTTGGTTATAGGCAATTCATTGGGAGAAACTAATTAAAGTAGCTTGAATGCAAAATAAAGTGTAGCATATGCTTTATGTAAAAACAAAAAAAAAAATATATAAAATTAACATTTATATTCACAGTATATTTGCCGAATATATCGCATAAATCATTCTAAAATGTATAGCAATAATATGTAACGTGCGATACATATTTAATAGTTCATATATCAACAGCAATATCTGAATTGCAAATATGTACCGGTTGTTTATTGCATTATGGAGATTTGTTTGTTCCATATTAAATGTTGTCCTGAACTAAATATATGTTTTTAGTTTATAGTAGAAGATGGCCTTAACATTGCTTTTTGGAATGTTCTGTGAAACAGTGTGGGATTAGGGTCTCTGTATAGAGCAAGTGTATTTAAATACGTGTTTACTTTTGAATGAAGTTTATTATTATATATAGCACTGTTTGCAGACACTGTACACCACTTCACTGTACACATATTCACCTTTAATTAAATCTTGACCTTCTACAAAAGCTGTGTCATAGAGATTAATGTGATAATAATAAACCAGATTTAATGAAGTCTAAAGAATACAGATTTAGAAAATGAGATATTATTAAAAAGGTAGTCAGGAGTATTGCATTTAAATAGAATTCACTCCTTTATATGCTTGTCTGATTTGTTCCCTAATCCTAAACTACATATATTTTCAGGTGCCTGATTTATTTTTTATTTTTTATTAATATGCATTTATTTTAAATGCCTACATTTAGCTTTTGGCATGTATACCATTAACTAATCACAACTGGGATATATGCATATGAATTGAGTATAATGGAATTCTTTATACAGCAGACAGGCTTTGAGATAATATTGTTAGCCACAGTGTGTTAATACTCGTATTAATTGCAATACACCATTCATCTAACATTTTAAAAGAAAAAATCTCAGTGTTTATGTTTTTTTATTTTTATTTCTGGCTTCTATACAATGTTCATATTCTGAAGTGGGCAAAATGCAATAAAAAACAGATTTGTAATGTATTGAATTGATAATGCTATTTTCCTTCTTATGATAGAAATATGTATAGCATAGACATTAATAATATTAATGGAGTTCTATCATTGTAATATGGTAATAATTATAACATGGTGATACAAATCCACATATGGTAAAGGTTTGTGACGTGTTTGTGTTTTTAGGGCACACGCATGAACACAAGGTTTATGCATATCGGATCTTATTAGGTAATTCTGTTTGAATTCAGTCATGTCCACTCATATAATTGCTAAACATTTGTTCAAAAAGTCATTGCAATTAATAATTCAATACTGATGCAAAGAGTGCTGGAAAATGATATATACAGTTAAATTATAACACAAAGAAATAGAAATGGAAATTTTCATGCCTTTCCCGAGTGAAAACTAAGTTCAACTAAAGTCTAACAGAATCCTTCTAAAATGAATAGGAAGTCATAAAAAGTCTATATTCAAAGCCAATTCCTATAAAAAACATTAAAAGGATTAATGAATAATTGCACAAATGTATTATTTTTTCTTTAGTTGGGTCATTTTGATTTAATAGGTTTTAAATGTGGCCGTTCACACTACACTTTATAACTCAGAGCAAAATGACTAGAGGCCATTTCACCATTCAAGCCTTTTTTCCAGTTTGAACATAACAGGTTTATAAAAGCAAAAACACATGTTCGCATTACTTACTTCCAAAATTTGTTCTTGTTTCACACTTCTCTTGGTCAGCACCAGTTTCCATCAACACTAAAGTGGCAGAGAGTGAGACAGGTTTGATGGTCGGTCTGCCACACGCTGGAGACAAAACAGAATGGTGAAGCAGCTGGTGAGAATATTTCAGGCATGTGGGCTTTTAAGCACACATTAATGAGATGCCACTTTGAGTGCTATTTTATTTAATTATTCCTATCATTTTTGCAAGTACCCACAGTTTACACTAACATACAACTAGTTTTCTTATACTGTAAATTGTATTCATTCAGTTACTTTTCATAAGCAGTCTGCATTTGATTTGTTTATTGATCATGTGTCAGTTGAGTCACATAATTTGGTGTCACTGATATACATACATATAAAAAACTATGTTGTAGATTGGCATCATTATTTATTATGATGATAATTTTATGCTTTAAATTATGTATCTATTTGTTGACAAGATGTGTACACTACTTATCTGCAAATATTTCTAATAAGCATTTTTCCATATCCAAACAGTAGGCTGTGTATGAGTATGTACATGTTGCTCATGTGCAACAGCGCATGCACAGAGCGTCTGAGCGTGGCGAAGTCTTCACTGAAAGACAAAGAGATCAAGAGAGAGAGAGAGAGAGAGAGAGAGAGAGAGAGAGAGAGAGAGAGAGAGAGAGAGAGAGGATTATTGTGGATTGCTTACAAATTGCATTTATTCCCCAGGCCCAGGCCACCCACACTATATTCATGTCAAAATTAATATATCTGGTATAATGTAAATAAATCTTATGGAATAAAATAGAACTATTTATACTGAGTGCTATGATTGAAATCTTTTCACTTTGCATTGGCTAGAATTTTCCTGAATTTTTCAAATCTGATATATATTTTTCTGTGAATAGATTTTGTAACACATTTTGTATTTAAAACACATTATGTGCAGTTTATAATTTGTAGACTGTATAATTCGCATTTACTTCACACACACTAAATGCTATTAAAAACTTATCTAGCCAAGCAATGATATTCTGATGATTACTGTGTGCATAAGATACATTTTAGTACTTTGCCATACTTTTTGTATTTACAAAAGTTAGATTTTTCTATTGCATTGGTCATTGAGATCCTTAAATAAAATTGTATGCTAATTGTTAGAAGTTTGTAAGAAGACATTGTACATTTTGTCGAACTATTTATTTTGTCGCCTAAGAAAAATATAGACCTAGGGGTAAACTCAGCAAACTCAGCAAACCTAATATTTAGATGATTAACTTGGTGTAAGATAAACACCTTTCTGAACTATACATTCTCCTTTATTTAAATTTCCACTGTTGAAAAAATGAATATTTATATGTACTGCAGGACAGTATGATCAAAATATATGGATTAATTGCAGTATGTTTTTGCAGAGTCATATTTACTGAATAAGTTCCTGTCACATAGAAAGCAAAGGCACACAGTTTGCTCTGAGTGATGAGCAAGAATAAAAGGATAATCTCCAGAGTAGACAGATCTCTACAGGAAAACTTACATCTGGTGTGGTGTGCATGTGTGTATCAGTATGTGGGGGGCAGCAGAAACAGTAGTGAGGACAGTGGAGCTTGCCTTAGCACTCAGGCATTAAAGAGGACTTTACACCCCGTAGGTCAGAGCAGATAAAAGGCCAGGAGCCTCCAAGAGGGCGCCCCAATCTAAATTTGTGCCTCAGCACGTGCTGCAGCTGGCTAGGCAGACACTAAGCAGCGGCATGGGGTTAAACATTATCCATAATCAGCACTGTAGCTGAAATGAGGGCTTAACCTTACACTACTAAAGTACACACAATGACAACTTAGCCTGTAAATTCTCCTGGAATTAATTAAAAGAGGCTTCAACCTATATTATATATTTGGAAAACAACAACATACAACAAATGACAAGTAAAAGCAACTGTTAGCATTTATTTTTTTAATAGAACATTCCACATCTGTTTGACCAAACTAGTCTGTCAGGACACAGTGGACATGTTTGATGAAGTAGATTGTTTTACTAGCAATAAAAGCATTGTAAATTGTAAGCAATCTCTTAACTCCCATAGCAAAGGTAATACTGTCCTCTAAGTAAGCAGGATGCCTGATGGTGAATTATTTATGACACCAGTGACCAAATATCAATGAGAAACATCTATAGGAATGGAGAGAAAGAGAGGGAAAAAGACTTTGTGTATGGGATATTTATTGTATAGGGTACTTTGGACTTCCTGTAGTTCAGTGGATGAAGCTCACTAGAAGGAGCATAGAACAGGGGTCAAGCTGGGGTCTGCCGGCCAGCTACAGTCCATGCTGAGGAGGGACATGCTTCCACGGCCATATTTACATCAACTACAGTAATAAAATATCAATAAAAGCCAAGAGCCAGGCACCTTATGGTAACTGAGCCTAGACAAGTGGCTATGCAGCTGCTCCAAGTCTGCTGGCAGATCTGAGGAGGAAAAAGGTGTCTTCAGAAATAAACAGAACACACTGGCCTAGTCTGAGCAACTGCAATAGATGTAATCTAACTTAATTTGGCAACAATAATTACGGTTATAATCAGTAAGATCTCATATTGAACATAGATGTCTTTATTATTAAAAATACTATTACCTTTAGTATATGTAGAAAGTATACATAATCAAATGGATATCATTATTAATGCTTGATGCCTTTTTCAAGAGGGGAAGTCAAGTAAAAGACTTAACAAATAAATGGCTAGGAAAAAAGCCAAACAAATGGGCCCCACTAGAAGCTAGGCACACTAATGAACGGTAAACCCAAGATGTTCCTCACCCTTCTCCGCAGTTAAACACAAGGGCAAAATTAGTGAGGGTTACATTCCTGCGGAGCAACCGTTAATGAGTGCTTACTTGTGTATCAGTGGAAGGTCAGTGAGGTCCTGACTAAGATGGGACATGTGATTACATCTTAACATGCCTTTTTATTAACCAGTCATTCTTGAGAAACTAAAACCGTGCAGACAGAGTGCAGGCAGCACATAAAAACACATCAAGTACTAGAAGTGCTACTTTGATGTTTCATGACTGACCCCTCCATCACAGGCTGCCAGCACTTCATATTGTTCCTACTCTCCAGATCCAGTCTCAAATCTTCCCCCGCATTGAGTATAAATGATAAATCCAAATGCACACAATGGCTTCATATGCAATTTCCACTACTGGTTCCTTTTTTCTATTAGCAGAAACATAATAAGTTAGCACAAATGTTTTGACTTAATGTTTTTGCAATTCTGTTGCATTGAAAAAGTGAGAAGTGTTAGACAGTGAAAGTGCTCTTCTACTGCATATTTTTCTGGTGACCATATGTCCTTCAAGTCAGCTAAAATTCTACAATTACAGTAAGAATTAGTTGAAGATAGAAAAACTGCATAAGAGACCTTGGGGCTTTTTAACCAGATCTCCCCATATTGCATACCATCAATAAATTCAAACCTTGCGATAGTGCTGACATAAATTAGGGGCCCCCATTCTCCTTTACTGTTCCTCCAAAGGTGTCATTGTGCTGAGCCACATTTACCAGCCCCTCAACAATATGGAAGTACTTCAATTAGATGTTTCTTTCTCCAAAAATTCCTGCTCTTCTTGGGTCAGTGATATTAAAGGCTTTTTAATTTCATATTCCCCCATAGCACAGAAAAGCTAGTGGAACATCAAGGCTTGGCAAATTGGTAATTCCATTAACATTTTTGGGAAGTTCAACTTCACTTTAGGATTTATGTACTATTGCTCACTGCTCCTGTTTTGCAGGCATATAAATACATAGATAGTGGAGAGTCAGAATTGTAACATTTACTTCTTTGTGAAAATATTCTGGCTTTTCAATGTTTTAAGGAGAACTTTGAACAGATTGCATTGATCTCTTGGCTCAGTTTTCAAAAGGTACAAACTGCTTCCTTGCATATTTCACGAGGGGTAAAATTAGCACTTAAAGTTTTTCTTGTGTATCTCAGCATATATCCACTCTTTTAGTTCCATCCAGTCTGGTTTCTAATGTAATAATTTGAGCTACTTTGAGTAGGAAAGGAACACTTCACTAAGGAAAGTGTTAGTGGGTTGAAGTAAAAAGTAGGGTCAATGCTAATTTGATGTGACAAAATCCTCTGACATTTTTTTTTACCTTTTAGATTTGCATCCTCTTTTGTGCTGGATTTATGACTATCTAATTTGTTGGCTATTCATAATTGATTTTTTTTAACATGAAGTACACACAAAGATAGCCCTTCTTGAAAATCAGACAGGTCAGAGTGAGTATTAGGCCTCTGCAAGAAATTTTCTGAAAGTACTCATCCTTCTTGCATGAAGATGGAGCCAAGAAGAACCTGGTTCCTTGCCAGTTCTAAAACTGTATGTACGCAACTCTGTATGTATTAGCACAGCAGAAGATGTGTATTGCTGCAAGTGAGTGGGAAAAAGAGATGCATAAGGAGGATTACAGACAAGGTCAGGCAGGCAACAAAGGAACAGGAAACGACACACGATCTTTTCTTTTGGTGGTTGCAAATGAAGCAGGCTTCCCCACTGACTGATGGGCAAACAGGAGAAAGCTGACTTTGTTGAAGTACGAATATTAACATTTATGTTTTTTGGCTTTACACTAAGTCAGATCAGAGTAGCTGGACTTTCAGTTGGCGAATAGAGATGAAGAAGTTTTTAGTGGTCAGTCAGGTTTCATTTGTAATTGCTACACAACAGCTAAAATGAAGGGAATAATACATACAGGATAAAAAGGAACAGTTTCCATTCATTAGCTTCAATTGTAAACCACTATTTAAAAAAATTTATATTAAAGAAAACCAAAAGATTTAAGGTTAAAACATGTTAGATCATTTACTGGTGAGTCAACTTTTTTTATTGAATAACGTGAATAATTTGATCTGTTCACTTTTAATATTTACAATTTTGCACAAAAAACAATATGAGGGACAGTAAGAGAAAAAAAGTGATGTGTCTGGTCTTGGTTCTGGCCTGTGGGAGCATCGCAATTACACAAGTCTGAAGAGCTCAGTGCTGTGACATATGTGAGTGATGGGTAAACTGAAACCATCCAGTAATAAAAGAAAACTCTGAGAAACAAAAAGCAGGATTAAGAAAAAAAATCTCCTGTCAATGCAGAAACATTGATCCCTCTGGATGTCAACGAAAGTATGATCATAAAGCACACAGAAAGTAAACTGTCATGAAGGAATTAAGCAGTGAATGGTACTATGTTGAATGCTTGCTTTATGGGCGCTGGTCATCTGGAGAATGGACAAGACTCTACAGGATTGTAATGAAGAGCAAGTATACTTTTCAGGACTGTAAACTTTAGCTCTGGAATCAATCTGGGATGATTCTGAGTCACCCCATGCGATTTAACTGTCTTGCTGTTTCTGTTGTTTCATCAGTATGTGTGTGTGTGTGTCTGCGATACATTTTTGTGCTGTACCTGCTCACAAGCACTTTAGCAGAAAACTTGTAATATTATATCTGTAATAAATTGCAGTGAGGGTGTAGCTCAGGGGTGCATCCTCCTCCCCTCACCCCAGCCTGCCAGATGCCTGATACTCTGTTACAGAAATAGCTCCTCTAATACAATTATTAGACACTGATAGTTTTGATAAGAATTACACACTAATTATTTATCAACACAAGGTGTATTGACATATGTAAAACATGATATATACTCAACAAAGATGCACAAATTATAGATAATAAATTATGTTTTGATGTACATGGTTTAACAAGTAAAATAGAAAGTGATTGATGAAGCAGTATTTTCTCCTGCCCAAAGGTTTTTTTTATATTTTAGCCTAATATCTGTTTCTCTCCCGCCTTCTCTCATACTTACAAACATGCATACATACACACAGAGGCCTCATTGTTCCTCCAAGGCAAGCTTGGTGTGCTTAATTAAAGTCAAACTGCGGGAATGTCCCTGCTGCGCTCGCTGCAGTATGGCTCAGTTGAGTGTGAGGCTCTGAGCTCCTGCGTCTCTTTCAACCTCCTCCAGGGTCTGGATTCTGTCTTTTATCAACTTGTTCAGGAAATCGAAGCTGCCCCCTCAGCACTTACTCTTCTATATCATGCTTCCTTGTGCAAGCCTGTGCAAAGATGCAGCTTAGTGAGTATGTTCATAAATACACATACACATACGAGATTTAAGGCTTTGGGCAATTACAATGAGTAAAAATGTGATCTGTAAGACTTTATACACAATATAATTTAAATGCTAATGAAACTGTTCACGGAACAGGTGCTTCAATTTGCTGAAATGGAATCGGGAAATAAATGAAAAGGATGGATATCACCATGTCTCACATACATTTGAAGTACAATGAAATGATGTTTCTTTTACCTTCCACATCAGGATCAAACCAAACCATGTCTGGTGGTAAAGGTTATCTTATCAGCTTATGTTTAGCTTGAGTGACAGGCAAAGGTTGTGAACTGGGGCACTCATAAAAGGGATCAGAACAAAATAGTTTTAGTTTATGTAGATAGCATATATGGACTGTGTGCTGTCAGCATTAGGCCTCAAAAATGACACAACCTGTCATTGACACAAAATGTCATTTACCCTCCAGGCTAATTCGAAAATGATTATTAATGAATGTTTGTTAACTTGTTCTATAGAACTCTAAATACACACATAGCATTCACACATAACAAATTAGAGAAAATAGGTGAGTCTGATCTGCTCTAGCAGTGTTTTTCTGACATGTTTTAGATCTGATTTAGAAGTACAAAATCAGTGCATATCAAAACAAAGTCATTCTGGCATGAAGGTATGAATATGATGGAACACAGCTGAACACCTATGAAAAATTGGCCACTTCATTACCATTAACAATACACCAACCTTGGTCTATCTCGGACAGGGATGTACAAACAAGGCCAAGGAGATCTAAAGCTGATCTATTGGTTTGGGGTGGCCAAACAACATTTTAAAAACACTTTATCTTGTTATTCTTCTTCATCACCTATGTGTATATATCTCAGGCTTCACTGCACTTTGGTCTACTGTGCATTGATCTCTTCTTTTATAGTTATTCTTTATAACTGTGTTGAATACCCTTTATTTGAACTTTGGCTCTGCTTAACAATGTGACCTGTTGCCAGCAGCTGTTTAGTCCCCCATGGCTGCACTTATTAGACGAGACATTAACAAGGCCAAGTACCAGCCGAATGCCATGTAACAAAAAACATGGACACGCAAGGTGTCAAAATCATTAACTTTAATGAGAAGCGGCAATAATAATCTCATTGGACCACTTCTTCGTTGGTGCTGCACTCCCTCGTCTACACGTAGGAGTGCAGGGAAAGAGATAAAACTCTAAAACCAGGAAGATAAAACAGCTTGGACTCATTTCATATTAGTATTAGTTTAAGCTCCATTACGAGGACCTGCTGTGCCGAGCAAGGAATCCGCAACTCCTCAATCCGCCGACCATCGGAATTTTAATTGTCTGAGACAAAAGAGGTTTTAATTTTTCCGCAGCCCATCTATCTTTCTAGCTTGTCTTTCCCTTGCATGCCCCTTCCCCTCACTTCCACGGAACAATAAAATCGTCTAGGTTTAAGTTATGGCGAGTGTTTGAAGTGCTGGAGTCGCCTGTAAATTTGGCAGGCACCTTTGGGAGCTGCTCACAGTGGAGTCTGCTGCACCACTATTTCATAGCCAGTGTGATTTGTAGCTTTCTGCATCCCTCTCACTAAGGCCTCATAAATCAAAACTCATGGTGCTGTCATAAGCGGCCAAGGGGCCCACCAAGAGTGCCCAAGGGCCACTTCCCATGGACTAACGCTTCCAGCCTTTTCCCTGGTCGTCACATTTCACTGGCCTAAACCCACCCAAATGTACTGACCTCAGCTATCAAACCCAGGTTTCAACTCCCTTTTCCCCCAAGCACAGGGCTGTTTTTTTTCTCATACTACCTATGCCCAGCCACATTCATCCCGGCTCAATTTTCTTCAACCTCCTCTGGTCAGAACTGCTTGTCCTACACACTCATAAAAGTGTATTTGTATTAAGTTATAAAAGAGTTTTGCAGCAAATGCAACATTTCATAGGTCTGATAGAAAAAAAAATGTCGGTGGGAAAATAAAACAGTTATGAGTTTCAGCTTGAAAACGTGCAGCAACAAGTATCTGAAAATATCCAAAAAAAAGCAAAGGAAAGGTAAAAAATGATGAGTGAAGAGAAAGTGCCCAGGAGGTCCATGCATGATCTTTGTCCTTTTTTTTGTCAGGCTTGGGGCTTCTTGCTGTAGACACCTGTGAGCGTCTTAAGTTTCAGTGAGTGTCTGAAAAACAAGCGCTTGGCTCCGATCTCTTAATCCGCGTGGCTCCATGAAACATGGTCACATGATACGGGTAGACCAATGATGATAGTGGGCCTCGGTGGTGGGTGTGTGTGTGGGGAGGGGAATGCAAGCTTAATCTTTTCTAATTCAAATCAAGGGGGTCCCCAGTGGTGCACGGGGATGATACCCTATCCGCTGCAATCAGGCCGACCTCCACTTCGGCCGCGCTCTAAATGATTAATGGAGCTGCCTTCCCACCTGTTACCATGGCAACGGGTAACCCGATAGCCCACAGGAATTTGTCTGCCCTCCCAAGTGTGCGCCAAGGGAGGAGGACGAGAAGGAGGGAGAAGGAATGAGAAAGAGTGAAAGCAAAAAAAGAGGAGCGAGGGAAGATGGAGAAAGTGTAGGGTATACTCTCTATGAAATAGCTGAAGAGTGAGATAGGTTAGAGTAACATCCAGAAAGCCCATATTTCACCAAGACAGGGTTTAAGCAAGGAGAAATGTGAGCGATTACAACAAGACAGATATGGCAGGTGTATCTGAGAATTTGACACTTTCTGTTAGACTCTAAATGTGCCTGTATATTGATAAAGTACAACACCACGTGAACAGAAAAAAAGGTACTGCAATCAAAAGTTGTCTTTCTTTTGACTTTTTTTTAAATACTACAACTCCTTTTTTTCTAGGTATGCTCACATGTCCCTCTGGAAGCTTAATCTTATGTAGTTTTTCTAGTTTCAAATAGAAGATAAGCATTCTAACACTATGGAGTTGATGAGGAAATCCATCGTTAATGCTTAAGTAGCCCAGGCTGGTTAAGAGGCTACATGGGAAATAGCTATTGATAGATACTCAGGGGCTTGATTGATCTAGCCATCATGTACCCTTGTAAATATGTCTGTGATACATTAGAACTACAGTGAGGTTTGGGTGTTACACAAAAAACGTGTGTCTTGTGTTACTCATAATCTGGGTTTCAAAAGAACTGTTTTTCATTTAACCTTATTGCAGCTTCCACTGCCAAGATAATTTGTTGGTAATATAAGAAGCAAGCACACAAAGCCTAGCTAATGCAGATGGTGATGAAATGCAACATTGTGCAATTATTTACCTAGGAAAAGCATAATGTAGGCCTTAGCAATTTTAGCAAGAGTTTTTGTCCTCTGTTACAAAAATACATTTTTCTCTTAAGGATTTTTTTTTTAAAACCACATCATTCAGTCTTGGGCTGACAGAGTTGCCAACTGTCATGCTTTCATGCTTTGGGGCAATGCCTCATTCTTTCATGGGAACTAATGAATATTCCAATAAAAACTTTCTGATGAGGCAAATGAACTGAGCTTGCAATACATATAAAATGTTTAGTAGCGTGAACTGAGATTGGCTTATAACAGGGAATGTGATAGAATCTTGAAATATTTTGATCATTAGTAGTTTGAGGGCAGTTATTGTAATTCACATGCTAAATAAGCTATTGTCTTTTTCAAACTAGCTGTTTGTTACAATTCTGGGAGGAATTTATTCATATTTATTAATTCAGGTGCAACTACATTAACAAGACTGTTCTAATACAGTCTTTTAAATCCACTGAAACATTTATAAAAACTGCCAACCCTGAGAGCTGTGTGTGTGTGTGATTGTTGAGGAGTATCTGGTATCAGGGTCGTTGTGGTGGTTAAAGGTGGAATCAGCTGCTTGGTTTTCACAGGAAACCACATAGACAGAAAATGCTACATGCTGCCCTGTATTGAAATACCATCTCTCTGTGTGTATGTGTGTATTAGAATACCATGTGTCTCGTTGTTCACGCTATTACCAAAGGTAACTGTATACACAAAGTAGCTTCTCCCACAACATCTTGTCAGTCATTAATACAGCCACAGCTTTGGCTTTTGTCTTGCCAAGACAGCTACACAAATGAGAGAACCAGACAAAAAACAAGCAGTTGTATCTACATAAGCACTCTCTTTGTGAACACCATTTAAGACAGGACAAAGTTGCACAACACATTGTGCATGTCATTGCTATGTTTACTGTCATAAACACTCACTGACAACTAATAGTATTTTTGGAATCAATTTCCTAGTGAATAAAAGTTTGCTTAGGAAATGCTTGTGTGTGTCTGTGTGAGCATATGTGAGAGTGTGAGCTGCTTATATCTAGTATGTGCATGAACAGCATTAGCTGACTGTTGCACTGGGGATATCAATGACAAGCCCGTAGAGCAGATCTACGTCAGTGTTCTGCGGCTTTGGGTCTTTGTGGCCTATCAGACTCCACTTTCCTTAGCTTCTTCTCCATTCTCACACAAGACACAAACACACTGAGACTTGCAGACACATTAGTTTGTTTCTGATCATCTGCCATACTGCACACTTATTTTACTTTTACTCACTTTTACTCTCTAATCAAACCTTTAAGCACAAACAAAATGCAATGATGTTGGGATACTGGGTAAAATGTAAATAAAAATAGAATGCAATAATTTGCATTCCCATAAACCAATATATTATACATACTTTAATATAAAACCTAAACTTAGGAAATGTACCATTTTAAGGGAAAAAGTAAGTAATTTTGAATTTGATATTCTCAACATGTGTCAAAACAATTGAGGACAGAGCAACAAAAGGCTGAAAAAGTAAGTGTTACTTAAAAAAAGAGTTGGCGGAACATCTCCCAACTAATTACGTTAATTGGAAACAGATCAGTAATAAAAAGAAAAATCTTAGAGAGGCAGAGTCTCTCAGAAGATGGGCAGAGTTTCACATCTTCTGGAGTTTAACAATTCCAGAATAATGTTTCTTAACATAAAATTGCAAGGATTTTGAATATCTTACTATTTACATTACATTATAACAGCAAAGCATTTCAAGAATCTGGAGAAACACTGCAGGGACAAGGAAGGAAATCAACATTGGATGCTTGTGATCTCTGGGCCCTCAAATGGACTGCATTAAAACAACCATGATTTTGTAATATAAATGGGCTCAGTAGTAACACCAAAAATCATTGTCTGTGACATAGTGTGTTAAGCCATCCACAAATGCAGGTTAAAAGCTCTAACATGCAAAGAAGAAGACATATGTAAACATGATCCAGAAATACCACCATCTTCTCCGGGCTAAAGCTCATTAGATATGACCTAGTGGAAAACTGTTCTTTGGTCAGACAAATTGCAACCTAAAATTATTTTTGGAAACCATGGACACTGCATCCTCCGTACTAAAGAGGAGAGGGACCATCCATCTTATTATCAGCACAGTTTAAATGGCTGCATCTCAGATGGTATTGGGGTGCATTAGTGACTAATGAATGGTAGATTAGTGGAATAGAGTCCTGGTGCTGAACTTGCCTACCTGTAATGCAGATCATTCACCAACTGAAAGCGTCACAAATTGAAAAATATGACAAAAAAGACCCAGAAATGTAGAGCAGATAGAATCATGTAACACAAATTAATTTAATAATTAGGTATGAATTCCTCTCGTAAAATTCCATCGACTGGTCTCCTTAGTTGCCAGACATATTCATATACAATTAAATTAAGAGGAAATGCTTCATAACTATGCTATTGTTTCCTTAAAATTGTATATTTTCTTAGATTAAACATTGAATGTTTTCCATGTTCTACCTGTGAATCAAATTTGGGTTTGTGAGATATGTAAATCCATCTCCTTATAATTACATTTCATGCAGCATATAAGATGTTTTGGAATTAAGATTGTTACAGCACACTCACTGGAAGAAAGAGACAGGCAAAAGTTCACCAAGCAGAGCTTTTTTTATTTACTCTGCTAAACAGCATGAGTACTGGAAAGGAAAGTGCCAGGGAACACCCGCAGTCTCGCAGTTCAGGATGCCTCTCCATCTTGATGTGTGCCGGCAGCCTCTTACGGACCGGCCCACCTTCGCCCGCGTTCGGCGACCCTTCTCTGCTTGGTGGCTGTCTCTCTGAGTCTGGTGTCTCGCTTCTTTTTATTGGTGTCACCAGACTGAAACAAAGCACTGATGAGTCTCATCAGTGCTGCAGGTGTTTCTCACCGCTTGTTCCGTCCGACTATGCCCTCCACTTGCACACCGCTGGCACATACCCCCTTTGCCCAACTCAGGCCATGGAACCGTCCGGCCTGAGCTGACTCCCCCCGCTCAGCAGGAGAGCAGAAGGTGGTGGAAATTGCTCACAGATTCCTAGGAACGGGTGGGTGGGGAAGGTTGGTGGAGAAGGAGAGAGGGAATGAGAAGGAGGGAGAGAAGCTTCCTGTCCCTGGGTACACCGCCATCTGGACTTCGATGGAGAGGCGTGGCAGAGTGCCCGTTTTCGCCGCCAGTCCCATCTCACCAAACAGGTCGCAGATGGCAGCCACAGTGTTGGCTGCAGCACTCCTCTTTGGCCTGGTCCCGCTCTCTCTCTGCGGCAAAGTCTCCTTATATTGTTTTTACCCTGGCACTTTCCTTTTAGGTACTCACGACAGGGCTCACCCACACACTAGTGGTTCAAGACACCTTTTCATCTTGACGTTTGCCGGCGGCCACTCGCAGGTCCAACTCTTCCCTTGGTAACTGTTTGGCGACCCTTCCCCCTGCCTCTGCCTGGTGGCTCTCTCCCGGAGGTTGGCGTCTCTCTCCTGTTTATTGGCCTCACCGGACTGAAAGATTGCACTGATTAGTCTTATCAGCTGCAAGTGTTGTTGTATCATAGTTTAGTTTTGTTGTATAACTGGCAAACAATCATGTTAGCCATATAATATTTATAAGCTTTTCTTTAAAATGTCAAGAATCCTTTTGCAAATCACTGTTGTTGAAACACTCAAATCATTACATCTCTTATTAAGGAAAATTAGATTTCAGGTCACACAGTCTGCCTTTTAATATACAGTTCATACTTCCCATGATTAAACATTCCCTGTTTATTTTCATTAACTGATATATATTTACAATAGTGAGGACTTTCTATTGAATTAGCACTGTGAATTGGCATGTAGTTAGTAATTGTGGAACTAAGTCCATGATCAAGAGCAAAAACTACACCCTTATTCTATTTTAAGTCAACCACTTATTTTCAGGAGAGAACTTTGGATCAGCCATGGGAGCAGAACTGTATATGAGCAGCATTGTTCATAACTGTATTAGTTTAATTCTGTAGATCATGTGCAGTACTAGCTTGATATATGAGCTTAGGTTAAAAATTTCATTATGACTGTGGATTGTCTCCAGATCTGTAACCCTCAGGAACTAAATAATTGTTGTAAAAATAATTGTTTTAATAATAATCATGTTTCACAACCCAGTTCAAAAAGCACAACGACCCCTACATGTCACTCAACAGCTGTATTTTAAAGAGAGCAGGAATACCAAAGGGCAAAGCGCTTTCCGGGCTTGATGTTAAGGCGGCTGGACAGTAGATACTGAAGGGGCTAGTCTAATCACATTTCATGATTAATGAACGGAGGAAATGAGGTCGTGTTGTATTAAGAAAATGTGTGTTTAAACCCAAAACCGGCGCAGAGCACCAGACTAATGCATCTGTTATCGACTGGACACCTGAGAGCGAGAGGCTGTTAGAGCGCTCCCAAAGGCCTTTATGGCCATCCATCCTCACCAAGCGCTCCTATTTTCCCTTCTCCTTGACTGTCCCTCTCCCTCCTTTTTATTTCTTCATTTTTCTCATTTTTGTGAAGCAAGATTTTTCATTGTTCTACTTAATTTTGAATTCTTCTTTTCTTTTTATCAACTCCTTCGCTGTTCTTCTACTATTTCCTGCATTGCTTTTTTTTCCATCCCTCAATTTCCCCCACTCATTCTCACACTTTCTCATTTTATTTCGATTAGCCAATAGTCTGTGTATGTGTATGTGTGAACAAAGTCAGTTTCTGGCAAATACATAACTCAATCCACCTTGAATCCCCTTACGGAAGTGGAACCTGATCCGAATGGCTTGTTGTGGATATAGAACGATGGCCTAAGGGCTTTAGTGAGTTTCATCCTTGCTAGAAGTTCCAGCACACACTTCTCTCATGTCAACAGACTAGTAAGCCTTACAAATATCCAGATCACAAGCAAGTTACAGTCAATTCCAAAATTATTGGCACCCTTTATGGACATGGGAAAAAATGAATAACAGATGCATGAATGTGAATGATATTTCTTTACGTCTAATTATTTGAAAACTCTTTTTTTTTGTTTTGTTTTACAACAGTACTACAAATGTCTTTCAAAATGATCAGCATTCACAGAGTTAATATTTGGTGAAACTGCCCCTGGAGAAAACAACACTGACACTCTTCCTGTAACACATAACACAGTTGGAATCACTTGCAGGGGATTTTGGGTACTGCTTCATGCAGAATATTTTACACTCCTCTATATGTTCAGGCTTGTGATATGAATGTGTACTGTACATTCCTTATAAAGATATACACACACATTTTCAAAATGATTTAGTGAAAGGGTTGTTTATTAAAACATTGATTTTCCTTCCAATGGCAATTTGTGTGTTAATTTTCAGTTGATCTTTTTGTAGGATCTATTTATGGTCTATCTATCTAAGTCTGATTCTCTTGGCTGGGGCCACCAGGATTTTGGTTAGTGTGTCCTAATAGCAGAATTCATGATGCCATCAATCTTTACAAGTCCCTTGAACGCTAGCAACAAAACAGCCCTAAAGCATCAATGATCCTTCACGATATTCTATGGTGAATATGGGGACAGTTCAATTGTAGTCTCATTTAACCACAATACTCACTCACAATACCCATTGAAGTTCCAATTATACATGTATGACAAATGTATACACGTATAATAACAACAGTTCTGTAATCTTCATTGCTGGTGATTGTAGATAAAAAACAATCACAGTATAATTATGCAGAAACTTTTCAGTCAAAATGCTTCCAGAATCATTGGATGTACCGGCATTGAAGTGGAAAAAACACTGCCTTTAACTCCAGGGGAAAAGAAAATAATGAAATGTTTTGAAAATGACTTGTGGTGAGTCATAGGTCTATCTGACTCATTGCATCTACAAACTTTTGCTTCATGATTACATTATATATTCAGTTTTTCTTTAAACTACTCCGGGACTCTTGGATTTTTTATTCTCTTTTTGTTTTTATTTCATTTTTAATCATCTTTGACAATCAAGTAAACAACTAAATCTCGGCTTGCAACTTTTACTGAAGTCACTGTATTTTAATGTTTATTGTTGTGATCACTGTGACTGTTTTAAAAACCTCAGTTAGGGATTCAGGAGAGTAAAGTTGTAGCCACACTACCACTTTATTAAAAGATTGGCAAAAGGTTTAGGGAAATCATTAGAAAAAATCATGATTTGATT
This sequence comes from Silurus aristotelis, assembly GCF_946808225.1. NCBI lineage: Eukaryota > Metazoa > Chordata > Actinopteri > Siluriformes > Siluridae > Silurus > Silurus aristotelis. The sequence goes on along the minus strand of NC_139577.1, from coordinate 12,743,462 downwards.
AGCCAGCAGTCAGTGATTTTAAAACTATATTTGAACAATATAAATAATTTAATAATGGCGTTTAATATCTGCTCATTGAACTCAGAAAAACAGGGCAACATGTTGAAGCATCAATAGCTTTATTGTATATTTGATGCAAAAATGACTTGCAGATTTGCATGATATTGTCTTTCAGTGGCTTTTGGGGACTAATTAGGATTAATTTCCCGAATATTTAGTTCAGGTGTGTTTTTAGTTCGCTCAACTGGACCATCATATTCATGCAGAAAGTTTAGATTGAAATACTCAGTTATAAAACAAATATGGAACAAAGATGATCATAAAACAAACAGTTATTCCTCAAGATATGTTTTTCATTCCGAGATATCCAAATAAATGGAATCCTTTACACACATTTGCCAAAACCACAAAAGATGATGCACAACATAAATCGTGCAATCCTACAATTCAAATCTGACATTCTTATTAAATTGCATCTTCCTTCAGAATTGTATGACAGATACCTTAGATACAAGAACAATGAATAGCCCCGTGTTTATTTCAGACCCTTTTTCCTCATCAGGAAACGTCTTATTTTACGCTCAGGATATTTATCATTTACTAAATATGCTTGAGGAAGACTTAGTTTACCGAAATTATAACTCAGGAAACTCAACCGGATCAAAAGGTCTCTGATTACCCAAATACTGTCAATATGCAATAAACGTTATACCAAAACATAAACCTGAGCTTCAAAAAAGAGGTGGACTCATAGTGGTCTGTAAGCATGTCTCCATGTAAAGACAGCAATGTTTATACTCTACATAGCTACATATACTAGTAGAACTCCATCAGACTAGTGGGAATTCCAATTGTTTGGCATTAGGTGCTATTATTTATACCAGAATACCTGAGTGATGATACATTTGAATGTATAGGCAGCCTATGAGTGAGAGTGAGAGAGTGCGAGTGAGAGAGTGAGAATGAGCGAAAGAGATGCTTCACAAATGACTCTCACAGGCTCCATGACATTAGAGTATACAATATCACATTGATTTTCTGTGAGCCAACTTGCTTTTAGACAGATGAGCCTGTTTTATTGAACTCTTTTCCTCATAAGAGCTCTATACATTAGCAGGCAGTCAGAATCAAAAATAAACTGTAAGGTCACCTTAGTTTCAGGATAAACAGAAAGCAGTTTTGACTCATAAAAGAGTAAAAATAGATTTTTTTCATTTTGTATTTACTGTTAAAACTACAAATTATGTTATTTTTTTAATGCAGTTATAATGTTTATAGAAAAATGTATTGTAAATCATAAAGTAATTTTTTTTTGCAGAGAGCAGCTAAATAGTTTAGTGTCTATTCAGACCAAAATTTTTGGGATCAAGTTCATGCTCCACCCTGTACATTTTCAACCCACTATCATGAACAGGGTGAGAGGTCAAATGATTCATCACAACAGCTCCTGCAGTGTGAGACACATGAGAGAGTCCTCGCAGGATTATGGTGGGCCAAAGATGGCCTGCTCTGTTTATAGCTGCTAAACCTCTCCATTACATTAAACTCCTCATTTCCAGAGATGTGAGTGTGAACTCACAGGCCATTCCATTTGAGTTACTCTGCTTTGGCCACTGCTCTCCAAAGCCCCCCTCCACAACCTCCACCCCTATGCCACTGCGAGTGCACTGGCCCTGCTGGGTTACATTAGCCAGTGTTTGGACATCTGCTGGGGCTCGGCTCAATGAGTGGGCCTGTCATCATGGGCTTTAGGAAATCGAAAAATTGCACAAACAGTCAGCGGCGCAGTAATAAAAACAAGCTCCCGCTCACTGCATTAGGCCTGCATTAAACCAAACTGTCCAAGCTCAAATGATGCATTGATGCTGTTATCTTTGGTCACAATTAGTGACATTTTAAATGCTTCCTGGATGGGCCCGAGCAATGTGACTTTTTCCGCTCCTTCCTGGCTTATTTTCCAGTTTAATGCTGGGCGTTTAAATTATGGCTTGTGGTCTAATAAAGTGAAGTTTGTGTACATTTAGTGTAGAAGACACTTTACTTTACAGCTCTTCATAGAAGAGTATAAAAGCAAAGAGCAAGCTACAGGAATAATAGAGAGAGATGGGCAGATCGGAGAGGCTCTCAGCAGGGCAGAGGTGCAGCGGGCCTCCGCTTATTTACTTTTAATGTTTTTGTCGACAGTGAATCTAGTGAAAAGATCCAGACTGATGTTTTGTCACATGTAAAATACGAGCTGCTTAAAGATATTGTCCTATAGCATAAACACTGAAATGACCCTCAGAGTCATAACCATCAGTCACATGCAGCGGATATGTTCTAATATGATCTCGCGCCAGTATATATCGAGTTTTTTTCTCTTTTCTTTCAATTTTGGTTTTAAAGGAAAAGCTGAATTAGCAAACAGGCTGAATAATGACCCTAGAGGGAGATATGAATGGTGGTGGGGAAACCTGAGAGCCACCATGTTTACTGCTTTCCCGGCCTTGTGCGCTCAATAGGCTTTTCTTCACCTATACGGTCCCCCACTGATCCCTCACGGTGAAAAAAGAAACGAATGTTTTGGCATGGCTGATTGATTTCTTGACACAATTGCACAACCAAGCACTTCATTTTTGATAATATGTGGAAAAAATTAAATTATTCTGTTAAACTTCATCTCATCATTGCTAAATGACTGAATGTAAAACATAAATACTCCTGCTAATGTGCAATACTGAGCAATAGTCAGTACAATTATTTTATTTTCAATCAAATAGCCACATGTTTCGTGTTCATGATGGTTCATTATTTTCAGTTCAACAGGCTTGTAGTACTTATTTATATAAGTCAGAATCACAAATGAAATATTTACAAATTCCATACTGTCATTTACTGTTGAAGACCTTTATAAACAATTTCAATAAAGACCAATAATGATGGAAATGTAATTAACACACAGAATTAAACAGTAAAACCAAGATTCAATTTGTAAAAAAAATATATATATATTTATACCACTTAATGTTAATATTTTATAAATAATACTGAAAATACTGAAAATGCAGTTAATGTATTATACAATTTCTCATCATAATTAAAAAGCACTACATTGCCTTTTTAAAAAACAGCAGACCACAAAACAAATTGAAAGCAAACAGTTGTGGGGAATGCTATTTGTTAAAACACACACAATTTAGTGTTGTTTACAAACAGAATGTAAAATAGATACGCATAGTTTTTAATGCTTATGTTCAATAAATGTAAAAATTGCAATGCTTAGTATCTTAAAAGGCCTCAAATAAGTTAATAAAAGTAATTAATAATAGTTAGCGGTAATAATGGTTTGTGAATTTTATTTTGCAATATTGATCCTTGTCTAATACAATTATTTTGAATACGATGATATGCTTGTGGGCAACTTCTGCCAAAGGAAGAAAATGCAAGGCAAATTATATATGCACCTGACTGAATATCACTGTGGCTTCATTAAATATTAAAATGTGTGGGAGACTAAATTCATTATCCGATTTTATTATGGTAGAGTTTAGCCAGTGGGTCCCCGAGGCTACTGAATAGTCAGAGGACAGTTATTTATTTAAAGCTAATTAAATTCTGTAGCCAAGATCTTTTTTTTTTTTTTTTTTTTTTTTTGTCACAGGCATGCAAATAACACAAATCGACAAATGGAAACAGAAAGAGAAAGAGAGCATAGGATAATGTCAATTTTTTTGTTCTTTCATACATTACATATGTATTTATTTTAATGTGTATTTCACTGTTTCGTGAGAAGATATTCCTGAAAGAGAACATTAATAATAATAAAACATTGCTGACTCCACTACTGGTGTTTTCTGTAATACAAAGAACTGACCCACGATTTTCTACATGGAAAAATAAACTGTATTAAAAGTACACTACTATTCTGCCTCATTGCAATTTGCCACAGATAAATGACTGTTCTAACAGAATTATAGAATAATATAAGAGCTGAGTATAGCAGTGATCACATTTTTCTATACTCAATCTGTTTCTGTCTGTCTCAGGGCTGAATAAACTTAAACGTAACTGAGAAAAGTGTTTAAATTAAGACCATTGAAGCCTCAATCTCTCTCATATCTTTAATCTCTCTAGTGACTATGCATGTCGGGTCTGAACTGATGCATTCGCATGCCTCATTTGCCCTCATCAAAATATTTTTAGCTTCAGCAGAACTGACAGTGGCTCAGTACGGATATATGACACGGATCATTTGTCAGTGTCAGAGTGATGAAGGTGTACGATTTGAGTGCAGGGACAGTCAGTGTAGAGAGCTTAGATTTCAAGGGGCTTGAGATATTTAACTTTGAGGCTAGAAAATGAGGTTTGTGCTTTATATTTTTTCAGAAGTATAAAAAAAGAACGTTTTGTGAATCAAATGAAAATGAATACGACCACGCACATTATAATTACTCATTATGAAATATGAGGCAATGGATTTAATACAATTAAGTTGAATAGCCTGGGGGTATTAACATGGAAGGATGAAAATGGGCTCTTGTTTACTAGGACATATAGGATGCCAGTCATGCTCAATTTTAACTATACATTTTTCATATAAATAGCTAATTATGAATTCTTGATGAGTATTTCCTCATTAGATTACATCATAAACAAATGAAATTACACATCTGCTAGTATAGATGACACTCTATTCATACTTAAAGTTTAGACCTAATATAAATAATACTGTATTTACTTTGCAGAATAAAAGTGCTCATTTATCATATTTAATATTTATTTCAGGAATAGCATCTGCATTGTTATGAAAAACAAACTAATACTGGTAGATATTAATGATAATGGTAAGTTTAAAGCTATTTTTATTACCAATTTCCATCTTCTTTCAGGGAATGGAAGATCAATGGAGTTGTGGTGTCCTGCATTAGGGGATATTTTCACTAGTCTAGAAGCAGTCAAGCACAGACAGGTACAGTATTTCACACATTCCAAAATATCTCACTATATTTGAACACAACTGGAATGCGGCATCTTTTATGAGTTAGGAAGTATCATTAACATGCATTTGCCAACAGGTATGGAAGTGCAACACTACAGAACACCTCGCTGCAGGGACAGATGTCCTGCGATAACATTAGTTTTATTTATAATAAAAAATTGTATTAAGCATGATCTCGTCAGGAAAAATCCTGTCTCTGTAAAACATTAAATAAAAAAATCCAACTTTCCACTGACAACTTTACCAGGATGGCACAAGCCATTTATAAAAAGAGGATCTTTTAAAAATCTTTTCATCCAAATGACTTCTAACAGTCTGGAACAGGAACAGTTCATGCACCACTCCTGATAGCACTGAATGAAGAATGAGGCTCTGAAAAATGTGTTATTACAATACAGAAGCTGTAGAGACTTTCTGGAAAACAATGAGCATTATGTTTTTTTGTTAAAATTTCTGTATTTTGTATATGTTTTAATAAATGGTTACACCAAGCCTATTTAAAATAAATGTCGTTTTTTTTACTCTACAGCCAGTCCTCACATTTGCAAAGGTTTTATAAACAGAATTCCATGTGTTGACTGAGCGACGTTTCCAACAGCTCACATTAGAGTAAATCCACCCAAAGTTAATAACGTTGTGCTTGTTGCTTGCAAATTGGCTTCACTGTACAATTTTGCATGAAATCTTATATATAAATACATTTATTTTTATTTATGGATTTTGTTTATATATGGTTTATGCTGTAAATTCTATGCCAAGAGCCATAAATGCAACTTAATACCGAATTCACTCTATAGTTCATTACTTAAATATACTCATTTTAAGTCACTGTATTTTATTCCCTAACAGACATTCTTGTAAAAGGTCTATAATAAAATAAAGACTCTTTAACTTCCTGATGAAGCATCACACACTAAGGTCTAAATAAAAATCTTTTATTTACAGGAACAATTGAATTTATGTAAAAACTACTGATTTCATAATTTGAAAAAATAAATGTATATATACATTTTTTACTTTTTTTTTTTTTTTTTTTTTTACAATTTACACTCAGGAACTAATATTCCTTTAGAACTATAGCTTTAAAAAAAATACTCTACCAAGTCCACACCTTTTGACTGGCAATGTGTTTTAATTTTGCAAAATGTATTTTATTTAAATCATTGCCTAATAACTCATCTCATGGAGGCCCAGTGACAAAAAATTCTTGCCACGATCATTTAACGCTGAAAAAGATTTTCTCCGTTTTCTTGCATTCACTTAGCTGTAAACTTAGCACCACAGTAGTTTTCAATTAAATAGTCGTAGCGATAACCCACAGTTTTGGTATTTGACTCTGATTATTTTGTTTAAATCTTTTTTTTTTTTTCTTAATTCCTAAAAATGCTAAAAAAAATAAAATAAAAAAAAAATAAAAAACTTTCACTAGGGACACCTCTCTAATATGTGCACTTACCACCAGCATTAAAGAATTAAGAAGATGAGACACTTGCGTTTTTGACTATGGCATGCAATTCGTACACCAACCAAACATGGAGCAAAAATGCGTAGGGTTTCTCAGTTAAAGCTACAAGACCCTACAAGACAAGAGTCTATCTGTAAGCACAGCGATCAGGTCCAGATGGAGAGGGTCATGACCCTCACAGGGCCAGGCTAGCTGATCTACTGTCACTCACAGCCACAATGTGTGTGAGCCTGTATGTGTGTATGTTTTTGTGTGTGTGTGTGTGTATGTGTGTGTGTGTGTGGTGCTGGTGGGGGGATAAAATTTGTGTGTGTGTGTGTGTGTGTGTGTGTGTGTGTGTGTGTGTGTGTGTGTGTGTGTGTGTGTGAGAGAGAGAGAGAAAGAGAGAGAGAGAGAGAGAGAGAGAGAGAGAGAGAGAGAGAGAGAGAGAGAGAGAGAGAGAGAGAGAGAGAGAGAGAGAAGAGGACATGGGGTTGTTATGACGAAACGGGTGTTAGAGCACACAGTCCAGGATATGACTGACAATTTCCTGACATCTGTTGTAATGGTGGATCTGACAGCTAGCAAAATTCCTATACTAGATTAGAGTGTGTCTTTGGCCAAATGAGCATGCAATCTGAGTGCAAGTTATGCGTGGAGAATATGGACTGTATGCACGTGTGAGACATGATACATATATTATGGCTAGCATAGGACAGTTAGTGTCTCTCAGCACATGTTGAGAGAAGTTACTTTAACCAGAGAATGTTATGACAGACATGTGATAGGTCGATGGATGTCAGTGAAGAAATGCCTTCAAATCTATTCTCTAGCGCAAAAAAATAAAAGGTTTGACGTTCAGCTGTAGATTATAATATTTAATACAATGTGTGCGTTGTATTTAAACTGTACAGCAGAACGTTATATGGTTAAGTAAAAGGTTCTAAAGGTTCTGTAGCACTTAGCTACAGGGAGATTCACTAAGTTACTCAAATACTCACCCAGGCCTTTTCGAAAAGAACAGAAATAGAAGACTGTGAAGAAATGCGTATCGATTGTCTTGTTTTCTCCTTCCTCTCGTCGCCTCCGACCGGGCCATCAGGTTTCTCTCACAGCCCCACAGCTGAGAGAAGAGCGCTTGATCAATGGCAGGAAAAGGAGGGATCAGATGGTAATATATCAGAATGAAATCTGCACTCAGGCGCTCATATGTACACAAACACAAAATTTACTCTCCTACTAACACACACGCAAACACACACAAACACATACACACGGACAGACTGATAGATTAGCAAGATAGCTCAGTGTCCACACTCAACAAGGCCAATGTAACCACAGGAACACTCAGCCATCTTCACTCTCACATACAGACGAGAGATATAACCTTTATCTGTGCTTAACCACTAAGACCACAGGATGGGGATTCACTATCAATCTCCCTCCATCACCCCTTGTCTCCTTGTTCTTATGAACAGATAAACATACATTCACACACACATACACTCAGAGCTTAATAAGTTATTAAAGCCATTTTAAAGGTGTGTGGCATTTTTTATTCGTTTGATGTGCTTCAGCTTTTGTGCATCCACCCAAATTTCTCCCCCCAGACATAATGCGGGTAATGCAGTATTTGTGTGTATGTGGGTGTGTATACGTTCACAGACTCAGGAGAGTGTGTTTGATATGATGATCTGACTTATTAGTAACCCAACACCAGCTGTATGCTAATTAAAAAACACATTACTTTATTCTCTGCAGAGATTTCTTTCTCTCTCTCTCTCTCTCTCTCTCTCTCTCTCTCTCTCTCTCTCTCTCTCTCTCTCTCTCTCTCTCAGACCCACTGCGAGGTGAATATAATTAAGTACACTGCTGCTTCACTGATTATTGCTTATTTAATGATGCATATTTTATTAAAACAAATTTGCATGTAAATTCATTTACAGCCTATTTATGCTATTATTTGTGAGATATTGTGCAGTCTACTGTTTGTGTTATCCAACCAATGGTATTGTATATATGAACATTTTTAAATGCTGAATATCATCTTATTTTTTAAACAAACATAAATAGACATAATTAATGTGTATATATTAATAATAATAATAAGAAGAAGAACAACAACAGCAACAACAATAATAGAGAGAATACTTCATGACAAATTCACTGCATGTCAATTGATCCTATCATCATATTCATCATCAACATCATCATCATCATTCTACCTCATGTTGCCTTTTTTCACTGTTATGGTCTCAAAAAACCCCCAAAAACTTATTTGGTATTATTTGTAATATATAGTGCACCTTTGCACTCCCATGATAAATGTATTTTAGACGCATTTGCATATTTCTATTATATTTATTTATTTATTTATATACATTGCCATTTGCACTTCTGGTTAGATGCTAACTGAATTTCACTGGCCCTGTACTCTGCACAATAACAATAAAGTAGAATCTAATCTAATCCAATCTAATCTAATCTAATCTAATCTAATCGTTATTAATGTTGTTATTATTGTTTTTATCCTTGATTATACTTTATAATTAATATTATATATTATTCATATATTCTAGATAATGCTTAGATAGAAATCATTAAATCTGCGTGCTGAATTCTGATCATAAATCCTGCGCCAAATCTATGATATTATTCCCGCTTCTCTTTTGGCTTTTATAGTTTTGGACGTGATGTAATATTAATAATAAAAACGGGCGATTGCTGCACATGTACCGCTTCCAGACTTATTAATAATGCAGTGCAACGACAGCTATGGTAAAGTGATAGAGCAAGAGAGAGCGCGCGCGTCGCAACAGCGTGTAGAGCAACGTGTATGCGCGCGGGCACCGCTACCACCCACACACACCACACACACACACACACACTTCCACTTCAGCTTTATCACAGACAGCAAATCAGCACACTGATAATGCATTTCTATAGACTCTGGACTGAAAGCTGCCATCTAACCGCCTGTGCGTCCTGCAAGTAAGAAATAAACATTTCAGAGGTGTTTGGAGAGATACGGGTTCTTATACCAAACACTACACTTTCCCAAAAGCATCGCAAATTTATCTAAAAAGCATCATCTTAAACGAATTCAGTATAATGCACAAGTCAGTTTGGGAGCACAGCCTTTTTATTTCGCTATTAGTAGAATTAATTTAATTAATATGAAATGCATGCATATATATATATATATATATATATATATATATATATATATATATATATATATATATATATATATATATATATATATATATATATATATATATAAAATTTTTCTTTTTTTTTTTCTTTTTTTTATAGTTAATGAAGGTAAGTGGAGAGTATATTGTATGTGATGCGTTTTTATTATTATTATTATTATTATTATTATTATTATTATTATTATTATTATTATTATTATTATTATTGGTGCTGCTGCTCAATTAAGAACACATAACACCAGCATTAAAAAATGCATATGGGTGCAATTCCTAGAAAGGTATACATTCTCTAAAATATGATGTGTTGTCGGAAAGTGTTAAAACACAACACAGCAGATGTTGCGGGTGTCTGCACATTATTACACCTAATCTATAACAACCAAATGTTAGCTGGGTGCATGCAGTCTTCGCTGTGTTAATAATCCAGCAGGAGTCGGGATAAGGGGGGAAACTCGCCGCGGTGTAATGGTTTGTTTGACATTTCAGTGGTACCACATGGCCGCGTTCCTTAATTACAACCGGCGTCGTATTTTGTGGCAATCAGGGTTTCCTCGTCTCCTAAGTCCTGGTTTAAGGACAGATGAACCCTTGCACAGGCTTCTCAACATCCAACATTGTGTAGACGCCTGCATTGTACCTGATATTAAGTTCGCAGGTATTCTGTACATTGATATTATTGCTCTGAAGGTGATGATGATGATGTTCACCGATTTAGATAGAGGTGAAGAGATGAAGAGAAGAGTTTTTTTTTTTATATACTTATCCATCATCACTTACATCAAGGTGTAATTAAAGTTTTCAAGTATTTAAAAGTTTTCCATTGATCATTTAGCAATATATATATATATATATATTAATAATAATTATTATTATTATTTTTTAAAAACAGTCACGCTACAGCTATGAGCTACATGATAAATTTGAACAAATAAATAAATGAATACTTAATAAGACATACACTCCAGGCCAAAATCTTGTAACTGTCTTAGGAACAAATCTTTAGCCAGAAAATTATTTCAAATTGAATGCACTGCCAGCATTTACTTGGTTATTCTGATGCAGTATTTCTTTTAATTTAAAGTTTAAAAACAACTATTTAACTGTTTGAGGCAAACACACTCAGCAACAACACCTACTATTATCTGTAAAAAAAAAAGCTGTCCACAAAAATTTTATATGCAAGGCTTCAACAATTAAAGAAGTTCATGGAAATTCTCTCATCTCACATTTCTTTATTTGGTTATTTCTTGCAAATTTATTATTATTATTTTTTTTTTTAACAATTATTGGTTGTTATGATCAATAAAAGCTTCCTATTTTGCAGTTAGGCCCTGCATATATTTTTTAGGGTTATACTAGAGTAGTATAATTTTTTTTGACAATTTGATTGTAATTATGTTCATTACAATTTCATATTGAAGAGGGAAAAAAACAAATGTATCTACTTAAATATAAAATATAAAAAAAATTCTATTTTAATATAAAGAATTGTAGTATACCATAACAGCTCTCTTACCTTAGTATGTTTAGAGTAGCTTATAAGTAAAACGAAATGCTTTAATCATGAGGATTTTTTTTTTTTTACTACTGACTGTAACTTAAATGAGCAGCGAGCTCAAATGTCAAATTACCCTCTCAAAAAAAAAAAAAACCCTGAAATAAAAACAACTCTAAAGCCAACACGGATTGGTGTAAATTAGATGTGAAACATGCCGTGCACCACACATGTTCTTTGGATTTATGATGATGATGACGATAATGATCATGATGATAATGACGATAATGATTGGTTAATTGCAGCAGACTGTGCCTGGTGAAGGTGGCTGGTTTTCTGTAAGGCCAGTGCTTCACAGGTTGAAGTGAGAGCACGCGGGTGCGAGAAAGAAAGAAAGAAAGGCGTGTAATGTATTTAACTACGGGCAAAGTAGTGTTTTGAGAATTGGTAATTGCTCACATCCTTCTCTGGCCACAGGGACAATGTCCAGATCCTGGTGTGCACACGTGTAGAGTTTGTGCAGGAACACACATTCAGCTTCAGCATGGACTGCATAGATTACCTTCAAAGCTAAAGCGCTTTGTCTTACTGATAAGGAAAACAGTAGCACAGATTAAACGAGTAAAGAGCACTTCGCTGACAGCAATGTTCTAATCAGCACTTCACTGACGTTCTCTCACACACACTCACACTCACACACACACACACACACACACACACACACACACACACACACATACACACACACACACACACACACACACAAAAGAAGTGCTGTATTTGATGGACACTCCAGTGTTTACAATCCCCATTGGAACACTGCAAGAGTTAATTCCCATTGTAGGTGCTTTTTTCTGCTTGGTGGTTTTGCTTAAAAGCCTGTACAAATTATCATTTGATCGACCTCTTCTCTTTCTCAGACCTTTATACTGTACTTAGCTGCACTGTTAATGTTTTTAAGGCCTTCGCGTCCCAAAACCGCATATAAAATAGTTAGCTGGTATAATATTTTTACCTAATCTACTAATTTTCTACTGTAATATGCGGTTGCCTGGCTTATGCAGCATGCCAGGAGCAATCTGGCCCCAGACTGGTTCGAATTTGCTGCCGTGCGACAGTCAAATTGTCGTAATGACAAAGTAAACAGATACTTCCCCTCTATCGGAGCGAGGGTAAAAACTCGTGGCACAAACCTTCACTGTTAATCGGTGTTATCCTACTTACCTTCGTTTCGAAAACATCAGCATAATTCTTTAAAAGTACCTCTTTCATTTTGTAATTTGATTTGAAAGAGGCTTAAGGTGTTTGAGTAAATAGTAATTTAGATCTCACTGTGGAATTGGCTTGTGTCACTATGTTCTGTCAAGTTACATTGGATACAGCCTGCAATCTAACAAGTACAATATTTGTATTTTATAGCTGTGTTGTGACTGGCATCAGCAAAATGCCAGTCAATCAAGTAATTGAGCTTTTGATGATAAAGATTCAAGTTAATTTTGCTTGTTTTACTTAAAATTAGAAAAAGCGCACATGCAATCACAGCAGCATAGTCAAGTATATAAAATAGCAATCTAAAAAAACCCATAACCTAACTAAATAAATAACACAGTAGTTTTATGCATTAAGAAATACTAACCATAATCATTTAGTTACCCTTAAGTTCATTAGTAAAATGGCCAACTACAATGGATAAACCCAGTATGCAATATTCTTCTATAAACTGCTACATGCTGGATGATTAGCAGATAAAACAGTGTAGTATACAGTACATACCTGGTTTTGAGATATAGTTAATTACTACATTTGTATATAAACTACAATCTCTCTTTTCCTCACATCTGCACACACCAATAAACTCTGAACTTTATATGAGAACTTATCAAGTAATTTCTTATTGCTGTCAAAAACTGCGGAACCTGTGCATTTAAGCTTATATGTTGTATACGGTTTACTTTTTAATAACTGCACAGGGAGACATTTTATTATAGTATTTGTATATATCACCTGGCTTCAGGAGCTTTGGTCTAATTTCACTTTCTAGGTAAACAGACAATAAAAATATATGCCAAATTCATAATGAGGTAAGAATGTAAAATAAAAATTCTGTATGCTGGAGATCAGGAGACTTGGGCAAATGTTAAGGGAACGATGTCATATCGTGTTAATGAGTGCCATATGAAGTCTGTTCCAATGTGGTACTCGGGTTTGGACCTACAGAGCTGCCCGAGACCTGCAGGTGTTGCACTGTATCACACAGTAACTTCACAGACTCACATCACCCCAGTGTGCCCTGGCCGTGCTTTGCGTATTTACGAGATAATTAAGGCAAGGATACCTCCGTGCTTTTTTTTAATGAGCTGGCATTCCATCAGGATATCCCATTTCATGTGATATTTACTGTTTGGGAATATAAAAGATTGTTTCCTTTTTTATGTCATTTTGTATATTTCTTTTAAAAAAAGAAAGTCATTCTCTCTCCACCTCTTGTTCATCTCATGTTTTCTCATTTTATTTTCATTCATTTCCTTGCAAGGCTGATACCTAAAGAGCCAGAAGGCGTAACTGTACCCTTGTCATCAAACCGTACAGTACAGCAGCAGAGGCATTGCTCTGGGTATGAGCAGGGAATAAAAACACCACTGCATGATAAGGAGATGGAGACAGACTTTAAAACATTTTTAATGACATCCATAAAAGAGGCACTGGGTGAAGGGCACAGTGTCTATAAAGGACTAATGGGGAATCAATTAAGATAGTCAGGCTGCAGTGAACAATTTAACAGTGCAAGAGTAAAATGAAAGTAATATTCCAAGCCTGGACATTTCAGCAATGAGAAACTCACTCTGCAGCACCACTACCTGTCGATGGCTCCCTCTACCAAGACTGAAAAGAAAACTTAAAAGTGCTTCTTACTTCTTTTTTAAATTATTATTATGGGTCCTCTTGAGTAATGCCAGACACTGCAGATATTGTGTGTGTGTATACTGTAATCTTTAAACTACATACTGTAACCTACCATATTACTGATTTTTTTCTTTTTAAAACATGTACAGCTCTTGGACACAACTGTTAAAAAAACTGTTGAAAAATGTGGATCAGAATTATATACTATATAATTTCCAGTTACTCATTATACAAAGGTACAATAAGTATTATTATTATTATTATTATTATTATTATTATTATTATTATTATTATTATTATTATTATTATTATTATTATATAAAAGTTAGACACAATTAATGTATTTGATATTGATCATTTTCAAACGATTAATTATTATACATTATAATGATAATATAATGAATAATTCATATTATAATATATATGAAACAATTTGAAAATTAATTACCAAAGCATTTACTCCAGTGCATACAAGATTTTGTTCTTTGTATTTCCCAGTAATAATTGTTGCATTGAGAGATGAGTTTATTTTGCATTACTACAGTCACAACACCTGATCACCATTCTGAACCATTTCAAGCAATATAAACACAATACTATTATATGGTTATCAAGAATGTTTTTTTTAACCCCAACTCCATATTATATGTAGATTGAATTGTATTTTTATTCTTTATCAAAAATTACATGTCTAACCTACATAAATAACAATTCCATTACATATACAATCGACTACATTTCCTGTCATTTCAAATCATTTCGTGTTGTGTTGTGAATTTACATTTCCTGAAAACAAAATATATTGCATAGATTATGTGTTATTTCCTGTGTCTTAAAGTTAAAATTAAATTTTCTTCCAGGACAGATAAATTGCAGTACAGCGTGAATTTTGTCGAACTAAAAAAAAAAAAACTTTCTGCTGATGTTTAGGAAAGACATTTCTAAACTCACGCTGCCCTAAACATTCGCACAGAGAGTTTATGTTGTGAACATTTTAGATGTCATCAAATCTACCTTTCTCCGAAGCTAAAAATTAGTTCCATTTGCTGACTCCTGTAGCAATTGCTGCAGAACTTTGGATCCATAAAAGAGTGAAACTGAGACACAAGTGAATCAGAGTGGGTGGCAGTGTGACACTGCAGTTTTCAGTCCACTTTATAATGAATCAAAATTAGAGACGAGGTTCAGCAGTGAAATCTCATGGCACGGCTCAATCAGTGGTCCACCACACCTGCTGGGGATCAAACAAGATGGGCTTGCGGGAAAGTAAGCCGAATCAATACAAAGATTTTCTCAAAGCATGAAGCAAACCTTCAAATGTGATCTGAGCTCCTGCCACACACAAAGATGTCTAGTGCTTTCTAAAAACGCTACGATGTAAGGACTAACAGAAGATACAAACTACATGAAAATAATATCTTGTGTTCATTTCGAGCATGACCTGCTCTCATCAGAGAGAGTGGGAGAGAGAGAGAGAAAAAAAAACAAAGACACCCTATGCATATAGAGGCTCTACACAAAGGGCCTTCCAGGACAGAGCTCAGATTTTATAAACTCTACCCAGGAAGTAATGCTAACAAATGTCAGAGCTCATCTGAGCTCACACCCTTACTGAGAGGATACGGCGTGTTATCTGTTCATCTAAAAAACACTTATTCAAAACGGTGCCAAACCATGTCAACTGGATGTCACTGAGGTCCGGTATACAATAGATGGATGGAGTAGAGAGTAATGGTGTGTTCGTGTGTGTTTATAGTGTTAGTGTTAATAAGCACTTTCAGTATTAAGATTTATATATGTCCAAACTCTAATGCTGATAATTGTGGGTGCATTTGTGAGAGAACGGGTGGATGACTGAAAAGAAAAAAAAAAAACACAATCTTGTCTGAGCTGTTTTTCCAAATTTACTTACTAAAAAACTAGTGCTTGTGTGTATGTGTGTATATGTTCAGCACTCTACACTCAGACAGAAAGCAGATGTTGGGGACGTGCTAAAGGACAGTCTTGTTGATAATCAACCTGCTATTAGTGAGGTATGTGGCAGTAGTACTCCTGGACTGTGAAGGATTAGTTTAGTCAATCCCTCCAGCTGGACAGTGGCTACATCACTCTAATTGAAAGGCTACACAAAAGCACACATACACAGATAACAAATGAGTTAACACTATTTTTAAGCCCATTCTTTATTTGTCTCATTGAGTGAGTTATGACCAGGAATAGGTTAGTTTCCGCTGCAGCTCAAAAGGTCTGTAAACAGTGGTCAAAGTAATGTACCTTATTCAATTTCCAGTGTAAGATGGGGTGGCAGATGGGGTCTCTCCTCGTTTTTCCGCACAAAATAAATGAGGTAATACAGAGAACAAGAGAGATTGAATGAGAAGAGGTGTGTGGGGGAATTTAAGAAAGCATCCAACTAGCATGGCGCCTCCAGTGAATGTAAAATTGCTATATATCATGCTAAGGATTAAAGGAGACTGAACAAATAAAGTACAAGGTAATGAAGGTGATAAATTAAAATTTAAAACACTAGAGTAGACACCAGATCTTGTTGCTAGGGAGTGAAATGTGCAGCGTCTGCTGCTGAGAGAGAAAGAGAGTGGAGCAGTGATGAAACGAGTAGAAGGGAGGTAAGGAGATGGAAAGGAGTTGTGGACAGTAAAAGGCAAACCAGCAGAGAGTGGAGAAACATAGAAAGTGTTGCTGGATGAATTAGAGAGAGAAAAAGAGAGAGAGAGAGAGAGAGAGAGAGAGAGAGAGAGAGAGAGAGAGAGAGAGAGAGAGAGAGAGAGAGAGAGAGAGAGAGAGAAAAAAGAGAAAAAGAGAGACAGAGAGAGAGGAGAAGGAGGAGATGGAAAGTTGCTCAGCAATCTCCCTCCATTTGACCGGCCAAGCAGCACGGCTCAGAGATGTGGCTGAGCTCTTCTGAGACAGCTGCAACATTTCAGGGCTCCAACTCAGCGAATTTCCATCAGCCACTGCTGCCAGAGACCACAAAATGCTTTCAAACAACGGCTCACTTCAAGAATTCTTGTCTCAAGGAATGAGGTGGGGGGGTGGCAGGGGGTGATGGTGTGTGAGAAAAAAAGAGGGCTAGAGAAATGTGTCTTGGTGTTGCTGAGTGAGCTCGGTGAATTAAGCTAACAGATTAATGCAAACTGTGCCCTGGCAGAGAAGTCTGATTGGCCTTGCATGGCAAAAATTGCTTGCAGGTTTAGAGAATGGTGTGGAAAAGCAAAAATGTGTGTATTTGGTGGTGGTCGCGGTGTACGTTAGGGCATTCAGGCGTAGGATAGCTTGTTTCATGTCAAAGTACTCACCTTCTTTGGCTTATATTAGCACTCATCAGAGATGGCCATTAAACCCCGAGCTTGCACAGAAAATTTAATTACCATGTCGTTTATTTCAGCGAAAGCTAAATAAACCCACGCCACATCAGCGTGCATTAGGCGAAGTTCAAAGGTTGTTTTTTCACTCATTCTTTGTTGATAACACCCAGGACCCACGGCCCAGCACAGGGGAAATAATAGTCCTCTTATCCAAAGACTTGCAGCCCAACTCTATTAGAACCAGCTGGCCCCTGCATAAGTCATTCTTTATTTAAGTTCACTTAAGAGAACAACTGATTTAATGAAGGGTGCTATTTATACATGGGGGTTACTCATCCATGCCGCCCATCGGAGGAGCACAGTGCAGGCTAAGCGAAGACCTGTCCCAATAAACCAAGCCATTTACTCAGGGTGCTTGTAAAAACAAGAGGGCCCAGGGCAAGTGTGCAAGAGACCAGAGGGAACTACAGGCTGTCTTTGTGGAGGAAAGCTTGATGTGGAGGTCTGATGTATGGGGGAGGACTGACGAGGCAAATGTTGATTTCTGATTAGATGTGAGAAGAGCCTTGTTGTAAACAAAGCTTGTTTTACTTCAGAGCTTAAGCAAACAGGGGCACTGAATCAAACTTTTGTAATGCTTCAATCGTCGATTATTACAATCATTTATAATATAGAATGCAATGTGTAGCAAGCTTTTATCAAAACACGGTAACATTTTTACTGCATTTATAAAGTCTATTATGTACACAGTAGACCTGCGGATGAAACGTGACAATAGTAGTGTAGTATGTAATAGGAATGAGATTAAAACTTAAACACCCCAAAAAATATGCAACTATCCTACTTGTAATGTCTAAGACAACTTCTCCACACTGCTCGCTGGTGCTTGATGGGCAGCCCATCAATATGCTTTCTCTTTTTCTCTCTGTTACTGGTGCATTTAGAAAGTGAGCAGCATAACTGAAGGATAGCGTTTGAAGTCTGTAGCCCCAGCTCAGTAGTAAAGGGACTCCCCCGCCTTTCTCTGGTCATATAAATGACAGCTAATGAAACATGAACTGCTGGCCCTTTGTCAAAAGCCTGGATATCTGTTCCGGGGTTCCACTTAATCAAATGCACCGTTAATTGTCATCTACAGATTTTTAAAGACAAGAGGTAGACATTGGAACTTGACCCTCCAACCCTTTGACTCAGGGTTGTCAGACATTGTGTATAGTCATGCTTGACCATGCACTGAGCTCTATGGGGGGAAAGGCCACAGTTGTCAATTTTGTCTTCTCTTTTCCTCATCTCATGCTCATAAACTCCTTAGATCTTCAAAGCTGGAGCAGACCAACAAATCAATGTGTCTTGTGAGCACAAGTCCATAACACAATGACAATGGATGACCCGAAGAAAAGAACAATGGGAGGACCATCTGGGATGCTTTTAGGATAAAACTAAAGTTTAAAAGCACATTTGTGACAAAGAGGAGAGCAGCAGGGAAGTTAATGTAGTATATGGACAGCGCAGACCTTCCAAACCACAATATATACGACCTTACTGAAAATTATACCCCTGTGTCCACTTAACAACCAAACACTCCTAATCCCTGTCCTAGCCTGCAGATGAAACTCAAACTTGACTCCAACCCGAACTTGAACCCAGAGTCTGCTTTCAGCCACTATTGGAAAAAAAATTAAAAAACTATTTTTTTGTCATTGTAGAGGTTTAACCTAAGAACAAGCAAACACCTTGAACCTAGTGTCTGCTTTTAGCTACTCTGATTAAAAAAAAAAAAAAAAAAAAAAGACATGCCAACTAACTGTTTGTAGGGGTCTAACCTAACAAGCTCAGCCCACTGGGAATAGGCAGGGTTATTGGTTTTAGGATGAATATTTGTATATTGGGTGTGAATGACAGAAGTGGGTGAGGCAGAGCGAACAGCTGCAGCGATGGAATGTGTCCATAGTGGTGGCGAATGAACTAGCATGGCGTTCTACACTGTTAATTGCCAGATTTTGAGGACCAACAAATCAAGAGACCCTGACAGCTGGCTATAAGTAATTCCATGTCAACACGAGGGCCCTCATTTGTGGGAGGGAAAAGAAAATGTTTTGATGTTACCAAGAGAGACAGAAAATGAAAATAACACGACATTATGATGAGTTAGATGCAGGGCTCTCACTGGAACACAGCTTCGTTTGCCCCTGCTGTAAAAATTTAAGTACTGACATTCATAACTTTATTCTAGCACATTTAAAAAATGTACTCAACCAGAGCCGGACAGTAACCACAACTATGGAGAATGTTCCACCAATGAACAAAAACAACATACCATCAGATTTATTCAAATAAGCATGGATTAGTGCCATGTATCGTTCAGTCGGTTCTGCAGAAAGGAAATGATGCCCTGTTAACTCTCTGTAATAGTTTTGAAGTCTTTGCAATCTATTAGCCATTCAAGATCTCATGCTTCACGATTCATTGAACAAGACTTTAGCTTTCTTTTCCACATACAGGTCAACAGTTTCTTCATGGCACTATTACACATTTATTAACTGCACTAATAACAAAACAGTTGTATATACAGTATTACAGATACAATTATAGTTACTGAAGTTAATAATGCTTAAACACACTATTTGATATTATCAAATTTTGACACAGCATTTGATGGCTCAGATAGCAGATGTGCAAGTGTTTTAGTGACAGGATGCATGCACCAGAAGGGGGGGGGGGGGGGCAGAGAGGATAACGAGTGGCACATTTGATATGGTAATCACAGGTGTCCTGAGAGGGAAACAGTTGTCTAGGCTCCAAGATTCTTAATGAGGATTGACACGCTTAACTCGACAAATATGAGAACCATCTACAGAATGGCTGGCGTTTCAGAATAAGGGGTGGTCAACCTAAACCCAGCAAAATCGCAAGAAATCTGAAAACACACTCATGATTTATGTCTGAAAATACAGGTAATAGCATCAATAAATCAGTTTTTGGAAATAGATTGGAGCAATTAGTTTCAAAAAGAGCCAATTGCTTGCACACTGCTGTGGTTCCCAAGTTCTCAGCTCTGAAGGCAAAAAAAAAAATGTTTTCACGTCCAACTCCACAAGACTCCAGGATGAGTGTTTAGGACTCAAATATTTTCTCCACCACCAGTGTTTGTTTGTTTTATTATTCCACTTGAATTGATATTTGTTTGGCCTGAGGTGGCTTCGTGTAATGGGTTCCATTTGAGAAGCAGCATGAAACTGTCTGGAAAAAATAAACAGAATCATTTTCCTCTTCTCATCGTGTCAGTGAGAGAAATAAGAGAAAGGTTTTGTCTCTCGCACCTCAGAATGGTGCAATTAAGTGTGTTGTCATTTGAAACCGAGAAGCAAGAGAACCACAGCGAGGGCTGATGCTGAGGCCTCATAAAGCAGGACGATAAGCTGCTATCTCTCATGACTTCAAACTGAGCTTCATTTAATTTCACCCTTGGAGGACATTGGTCACAGATGTGGCATTGCCCACATCATCAAAGTGTGTTTATGTCTGTGAGAACTTGTCCATATTATGACACCGGGGAAATATGCGCTTTATCACCTCACTCAGTCACTGCATTGGATTTTGGTTCCACTCAATTTGAATTGACATAAACTGTGCTATGAAGGAACAAGCGAACGGAACTGCTCAAGTGAGCTCATTGAGTGAGACAGGCTCCTTGATATGGAAAAACCACAAAAGCTAAGTCTGGGAGCATATGTGGTATAACAGTGTTTGTGTGTGTTTGAGTATAGACAAGCTGCATATTTTGAAGCAGACTGATACAGCACATGAACAAGTCTCTGACCTTCTTGCCATGACACTTTCACTGCTGATACAAATAAAACCACCATGATAATAAATCAGTGCAACTAATTCAGGCAACTTGACACCCTTCAGCCCAGACTCTACCACAGCTTATCCTTCAGCTATTCGGCACAGAGAGTTCCTATTGCCCAGAGATATTTTTAAACATGGGGCAAACGTATTATACATTTTTGTTCCTCACTGGGCCTGGATAGTGGCATGTGTGCTAATATGTCCAATTGGATGATAATTACCCAGAGATAATGTAAGATAACTTGCAAAGCAAGGGAAGCCCCTGTTAGTCCCAGGGCAGAAGGCCATGATATGATCATGTTTATAAAGGCTGTGCCAGGACTGGGTGATGCAATATTCTCACTCACTGGTAACATCGGATAAAAGGTCACTGTTTTGGAACCCAACTTGTTGCTTAAGTGCTTTAGATGACTCTACACTGGCCTTGCAGAGAAAATGGCAATCTATATAAAAAGACTCCTTGCATTAGGCATCTTACTGGGTACTAAAATAAAGTCCTACATATAAATTATATACAGCATATTGTTTATGATCTAAGCTAATGATTCTAATCATTCCAAAAGAATAAAATCTACAAGTGAAATGAAAAAAAGGCAATCTTACTGTCAATAATAATTAGAATGAATTTTCCCATACTAGAAAAAGCATATAATCACAAATCAAAGCAAAAAAATGTTAACGTAAATGTTACCATGAATAAATTTACAGAATCAGTAATAAAAATGCGATCCAATAAGCTGTCATGTTAGTCCAAGGCAAAAACTGATATCTCTGTACAGTAATCCCGAGCTTTACCATGGTTTGAATCTCGCACCCCCGGTTTATCGCGGGATTGCATTTGCCACATAAATAAGTTGTTTATCTCATTTTCCCAGTCTCTCATGGATAGCACAATAGACCAAAAAAACATATAGGGAATTGTTTTATGTTGAAATAATGAAATTTATTAATGACAATATCATTATTAAATATAAAATGAAGTAAAATGTTAATACAGTACAGTACTGTATACATAAAATAGCATTTTTGGGGTGGCGTCCGTTTATTGCGGTTTTTCGTTTATCGCGAGCGGTTTTGGATCGGAACCACCGCGATAAATGGGGAATTAATGTACTCTAAATCATCGTATAAATTATCACAGTTGAACGATAATATCAAGGGCTGATAAAATATCAAAAGAATCCCTTGACAATTCATCTAGTTCCATTGATTTCTTTCTGCCTACACGCTTGAATCCTCTATTAACAGCTATATGAAATACATCAACAGCCAAATTGGGCATATAACAGTATCCATGGGTATATAGGTGGAAGAATACTGAGAATGGAGAAAAAGAGGAAGGCCGAGGAGGAGGTTTATGGATGTGGTGTGAGAAGACAAGCAGGTAGTTGGTTTGAAAGAGGCAGATGTAGAGGACAGGGGGGTATGGAGACAGATCTGCTGTGGCGACTCCTAAAGGGAGCAGCTGAAAGAAGAAGAAGAAGAATATGAAGAAGGAGAAGAATAAGACAGTATCCATGTTACATAACTTATATTAAAATCCTCTGTGACTGAGATGTATTGAATAGCCTGCTGTATTGTGTAGGGGTGAGAGGCCAGTCTGAGGTCAAGGTCAGAGACATGGTGTGAGACTTAGATTTATCATCTCTGTAACATAAGGAAATGCACTTAAAGCAGCAGAGGACCGTGTGATCATAGCCCCTCACTGTGTAAACCTGCAGAAAGCCATGAAAACATACTTACACATGTTGATTAAGTGTCTCATATTCACATCCATTTGCATTTTTTTATGTTTTCAGTTTACATTCAGATATTGAACATCTCATGCCGAGGAAACAACATTTTTACTTTTTGGTTCTTTATGACTGAGACCCTGTTTCTTTTCAACTCTTTCACCTTCTTACTCTCAACTCTCAATCCTGCAAATATTCTTTCCAGCTCAGGATATGAAAATCCTGTGGGTAAAAACATTATTTTATCAGTAGATGCTAGCCAGCTAATTAGTTTTATGTTCATTTTGTTTTAATATACAGTATATATAACTTATCACCAACCCTGCCAAGATACATTAAAGTAACAACAGCCCTACAATTGTAGCCCTTGCCAAAAAAAAAATAATAAATAAATCTATCTATCTAACATTTTACCCCATTACAGACCCCACATGCACACCCCAAATTCAAATTCCCTTGAAACCACTACAAGGTAAGGTGATACCAAGATATGCAGACAAGACCAATATGGCTCTCATTCCTCTCATTCTGGAGCCCTACAAGCTCTGTGTATGTATTCCTAGCCAGAAAGGTCCAGAGGCCCAGGAGCAGATGGAGCAGTCTGGCCTTATCCTGGGTGGGCAGCAGTTATCCTGTGCTCCTCCACATGCCCTCGGGAAAAATTTAATGGATTTAATGTCCAACCATTGAAAATTCAATATTATATAATTCAATTTAGTCTAATATCAACATTAAATGCACTGGAATGTACAGAATCTAAAAGCAATTTTCTTTGGCCAAAAACTTGGAACACAAAGTTACATTGTTACTGTGGCTTTCCAATTGGAAAATGCAATGCTAAATCTCAAGAATGACTGATTAGTACATTACATCAGTTTGTGGAGTTATTTATACTATTGTGAATTTAGTAAGGGCAAAGATTAGTTGTGAAACCAAATGTAATTAAACATGTAATTAAACATATAGAGGGACATTTTTTTTATTATGTATCATTCTTTCCTTTTTTTATTTTACAAACAATTACACACACACACACACACACACACACACACACACACACACACACACACACACACACACACACACACACACACACACAATGCATACATTTTAGGCACTTGTGATAAATGCAAGAAAAAATGTAAGAATTCTTTCAAAAAAGTGTTAACAAAATTTAAATCAAATAAGTATTTGGTGTGACCACCCTTTAGCTTTCATTTCTTTCACTTTGTACACTTGCACAAAGCCTAGGATTTTGTAGGATCAGCATCAGGTGTATGATTAACCAGTTATACCAAGCAGGTGCTAATAATCATAAATTTCATTAAATAACAGTAAAAATAATCAAAAACAGTTTAATGTCACAGGTCATACACCATGGCAAGACTGAGCACAGCAACAAGGCACAAGGTAGTTAAGATCTCAACGCAGACTGGGGTTTCAAGATGTGCTCTTCAAAGTATTTCGCAGAAGCAAAAAGAAACAGCCAATATTGAGGAACATAAGCAAATTGATGCAGCAGAGGAAAGACACACTAATTCCCTAAGATAAAGGAAGAGGTTTAGCAGTGCTATCAGCAAAGAACTGGCGGAAACAATTGGGACCCATGTACACCCATCAACAGTCCCAAGAAGAAGTCCCAAGTAGAAAAAGGCCAGACATGGTCTTCATGGAAATCATCCAACATGGAAACAAGGCTAAGGGACTAAACAATGCATGAAGACAGAAAGGCAGAAAAATGGGAGCAGGTGCTGATGAGTCACAAATTTAAATATTTGGCTGTAGCAGGATTTAAGTTGTTTGCTGAAAAGCTGGTGAGTTGTACAATAGTGCCTGGCAGTAAAGCATGCTGGAGTTTACTTGCAAGTTTGGGGCTGTATTTCTCCAAATAGAGACAGAGATTTGGTCAGGATGAATTGTGTCCTCAGTGCTGAGAAATACAGTCAGATTCTTACCCATCATGCAATACCACCGAGGAGGCATCTGATTGGCCTTAAATTTATTTGCCAGCAGGACAACGACCCCAAACATACAGCCTATGTCATTAAGAACTATCTTCAGTGTAGAAAATCAAAAGGAGACCTCGAAGTGATGGTTTGGTCCCCACAGAGTCCTGATCTTTGCAAAAATATATTATTGTAGAAATCTAATAACCTGATATTAGCCACTTCCTCACTAAATAATTGCTTAATTTATTCCAATTTTACCTAAAACTCAAGTGTTTATATTGCTTGACTATTTTGTCTTCTTCTTCTTCTTCTTCTTCATCTTCTTCTTCTTCTTCTTCTTCTTCTTTTTCTTTTTCTTCTTCTTTCAGCTGCTCTATTCAGGTGTTGCCACAAACAAACTTGCAGCCCACCACTTAATACCTTCCTGATTAAACTTAGACCGAATCGGAATCCTCTTAACATTTGATTTCAAATTTCCCTTGTAAGGAAATTAATATCACATATCGAGGGATTTTAAAATACACACACACACACACACACACACACACACACACACACACACACACACACACACACACACACACACATACATACGTATGTATGTATATAAATTAAATCATAAGTCCTGTCAAAGTGTAACAAGGAACTAACACTAGTTCAGTGAGTTTAATTGATTTGTGTTTTTAGCTTTTAGTCAGTAGATAATAAACTGAATGAGGCCAAACTGAATGAAAATGTGATCTAAAATCTAAAAGATGTTACTGCAGCATTACTCATCCTGGCTAACATTTCCAGTGTGTTTCAATCATACACACATTGGAGGACACAGCTACACTATGCAGGCATCCTAACACCTTTTTTAAAAGATGCACTTGGCTGTCTCAGTAGTAGCATATGTTAGGATTCACTCTCTGGTTGGTTGCTTTTGTATGATAAAGGAGACCTAAGGTAGCTAGTGAGTGGGAATTGTACAGACCACAATTGAAGGAAAAATCTGTGGTGGGAAAAACAGAAATTTTCGGCAGACACAGACCAAAAAACACTTTCTTCGAGCTGAAACAGACTAAATTCAGCCACTGTTGCTTTAGAGAGTACACAGAGGTGCTTTAGAATTCCAGCTTGATGTTCTGCTTGTTTATGTAATTTCACCACTAACTACTACTCTAAACAGTGTTTCTTTTAATTTATTTAGAGTAATTAGAGTGAACTACCATTTTCTTGTCTAATTTACTGTTGGTTGAGTGGGTTTACTTGTGCAAAATCAATCTCCTTTTATTAAACACAATGTTATGTCATATCTTCAACCCCCCAAACCACAACTACATGTCTAGAGAAATAAATAGATTTTTCCCTAATGAAAAGTAAATCACCTTATACATAAACTGACACTTCATTTTTCACACAAATTTCCTACATATATAAAAGAGCTGCGTTCATATATACACTCGCACGATCTGCTGTAATTCTACCTAAAATGGCACATACATACTCCAATTGGTTTAATTATTATGATCAACTAAGCCAACTCACCCAAACAGCAAGCTTGCCTTTTCAGAACCCATTTAAGTACAGTAAAGCAATCAGGCTCAACACTGATTTAGCATTTACACATAAAGTGAGGTATTCACTAAACATCATTTCCTTTCACTGTGGAAATGAGTAGCAATCCAAATAATTCGACCTTAGCAACAAAATCCTCTTGTGTGTTATAATAACTTCACAAGATTGAGTTGAAGCACATACAAGCTCTGTTTAAACCACCTACAGATGTTGTGTCGACATTATTTTACGGTATTTGTACTTTGTCCTTATTTACCATCTACAGTTCATAAGTCATCGACTAATGTTGGGTTTTTATAAAGAAATCATTGATATTTTACTCTAAAACCAGTTACTTCTAATAGATTACTTTCAGCTAAAAAGCAAACCATGCCCACTGTTTATTGATACTTAATGGATTCTCTGCAAGTCAGTACTTTTGTTTGCATTGTAATGGGATATGCATGTTGTTTATAGCTGCAGATTTAAATAGAACCATGACTCATGGCTGCATTGGTTGACCCTTCTCCTATTGCCCTGGAGAAAAGGAAAAGGTGGTGCAAACATGGTGGAAATCGAGGCAAGGGGTGTTTGTGTGTATCTGCTTGGAAACAACTGAAAAGATTGAAAAAAAATATAGAGGGTCACAGAGGAGATTTCAGGCCCAGATTATGTCGGTCCAATCATTCTCACACCCACCTTCCATTCAGTGAATAAAACCACAAATAAGGTTTAAACTAGGGCAATCAAACAGGCCACCTCACGCCCCCACACTTAAGACCAGCTTCGGCCTTTCATGGGCCTATGTCTGGGGGTTACAGGCGATTTGTGTATATGCATGTGTGGGAGGGGTGGGTCTGGACCCACGGTTCGAGTTTTGAGCACTTTAGCAGACAGGTCGGCTCCAGTAGCAATGAGTCATCGCTGTCTGTCTGTGGTGCCTGCAGGCTAGCCAGTCAAGGCTTATATTTTATCACAATGCTAACAACTGCTTCATTCACATAAATAATAAGCCTTGCCACTTTTAACTTATGACTTACTGTATGGGAGGCGAGCTATACAGACCTTGAGAAAATCCTTGTACGAACTTGAACACGCAACTGGTCAAAAGCACAAAGTGAAATGTTAAGCAGAGTCAAGTGTAAAACACTGAACATGTAAAACACCGGCCAGTTTTTCTCTCTTCCTAACAGCTACTCAGAATAAAGGCACTCAAAAGATTGTTAAATTATAATCCCACTTCCCAAAAATTTGAGACATATAAATATAAAAATATATAAATATTAATAAAACAGAACACAATCATTTGTAAATCTCATATTTTATTTACAATCAAACATAGAATTCATAATTTATTCACAATGGGACATAAAAAACACATCAAATGTTTAAACTGAAGAAATGTACCATTTTAAGAAAGAAATTTAGTTGGGATGGGGCAACAGAAAGCTGGAAAAGTATTTGTGTTAAAAGTGTTTATAAAGTAAGTGAGAAGGAAGTTTGAGGAAGTCTATACAATAAATAAAAAGAGTTGATTGGCAACATGTCAGATTGGGTGCTGATTGGGTATAAATTTTTTTTTTTTTAGAAAGTCACAGTGTCTCAGGATCATCTATAAAAAACTACATTTACAAATTGTGGAACAATTTCAGAATAATGTTTCTCAACATTTAAAAACTGATCTACCTGCAGGCCAGGACTTTCACCAACTGAAAACATTTGGCACATTATGAAAAGAAAAATACTATAAAGAAGCTCCAGGAGTGTTGAGCAGCTAGAATCCTTTATCAGACATGAATGGAACAACATTTCTCTCCCAAAACTCCAAACTTCCTCTCCCAGAACTCCAGCAACTGGTCTCCTCAGTTCCCAGACATACAGTTTACAGGAAGAGGGGATGCTTCACAGTGGTAAACATGGTCCTGTCCCAACTTTTTTGAGACATTCAGCAATCAATAAAAACATTTTTTTAAATGGTACATTTCTGCAGTTTAAACATTTAATGTGTTTTATATGTTTTATTGTGAATAAAATATGGGTTTATAAGATTTGCAAATCATTGCATTCTGGTTTTATTTACATTTTGCACAGCTTTCCCAAGTTTTTTGGAATTGGGGTTGTAGAAGCTGACGCTGCTAAGGTCTGCTGTACAGACAAAGGTTGATTCATGAGCTGAGACATGACATACACGTTCCACTGAAAAGCTTAATGAGCATCTTAATATGGCACCAGTATAAAACATATATCTGCGGTTGTTACCCCAAAAGCCTGCACCAATATTGAAGCTGCCAACATTAACCGTTTTCATAACAGAAGCAGCCAAACCTCTCTAGAACGTTTCTCTCGACACACATGAATATAGAAGCACTGAGGCCTTGCTGTAAGTGACCTATGATAGACCAATGTCTTGAATTTTAACCACATAAGAAACATTAAAGAGTATCAAAATCCAAATCAAAATGTATCAACTTCTAAAGTATATTTACACCAGCACACATTTACTATTTATCTACTGTAAAGTTTGCTGAAACTGCAGTGTTGGTCTTGTCTACAAACTGGGCATGTGGGCACATGGATGTACTCCAAATCAGGTAGATTTCAAGAATGAAGCAGAGGCCTTTGGTCATTGTTTTGTGGGGAAAAAACCGATAGATCATTTAACCTTCTCACCAGGAAAAAAGAATAATAAATAAATAAATAAATAAATAAATAAATAAATAAATAAATAAATAAATAAATAAAGAGAAACAAATGGGTATAGATTTAAAGAGAAACATAGACAAAAACAAAAGTGAGCAACAAAGAACCAGACAACAAGTATGAGAAAGAGATGTAGCATATTTATATTGTTGAAATGTCTGGCTGCTATTCAGCAAGTGTTACACTATAGAGTTGAATTACAACAAAAGTGAACCTGATTAGCATAATCCCCAGCACTGTGCAACATTTTTCCTCATCTGGCATCCTTTTCACAAAATTTTCACCTTCCTTCCTTAATAAGACAAAAAACTATTTTTTACACTCCAATTTATAAAAATGAACAATGTAGAAAATGCCATTTTTGCTAGTGTGGATTAAAAAAAATGAGATATTCAAATCTAAAACATTATGTGATGCAATCATGTAAACCATTCATATGGTACTGCAGTTGTTGTGTCTGCTGACCAGTTGTTAAAGATTAAGGGCACTTTTGCAGTACAACAGTCAGCTTGCATTTATTTAAATGGGATGTAATCTTTACTTACAGTTGAATGATTTAAAATTGAGGAAAGGGACACTATATGGACAAAGTTATATAGTGTTATATAGTGTCCCCAAAAAATATTTGTAAAGTGAGGTACTGATGTAGAAGAGGAGGAGTAGGAGATGTAGGAGGACCGGGGTGCAATCAGTGTTCCAATTCCTCCCAAAGGTGATCAGTAGGGTTGAGGTCAGAGTTCTATCGCAGGCTACACAGGATCTTCCAGTCTAACCTATGTAAACTACATCTACATGGAGCTGGCTTTGTGCACAAGGGCATTGTCATGCTGTTACAGATCTGTCTCCTAGTTCAAGCAAAGGGACAATATAATGCTATAACATCGATAGACATCCTATACAATTGTGTGCCTCCAATAGTTTAAGGAAGAAACACATATGGCTGGAAAAGTCAGGTGTCCAAATACTTTGGTCCATATAGCATAAGTTTGTCACTAGCTGTAAGCTAGGGTCTCTAAGTCTGTAAGGATTTCTTTAGCCATTCAGTGTAGACATTTTTTGGAAATGCTGGTGTAATGCAGTTTTCAGATCTACATGGATCAAATGCAGATGTATAATTATTTATTTACCTGCGCAATTTTCATCCACTGTAAGAAATGCCCACTCTAATGTGATATATTCATATGGTTAGGGATAGTTTCTAATTCAACATCAGGGTTAGGGTTAGGGTTAGGATTAGGGTTATGGATTGAGTTTGAGATCTGGCTGGAGTACAAACTTTAATGTCTTTGCCTGCTGACAGATGGCACAAAATGATTTTTGATTAAAAAGAGACATAGATACACAAAGAGACACACATTCACACACACACACACACCCACACACACACACACACACACACACACGCCTTTATTTTAACTTTTGCTTCCGCAATTCCACAAAACATAGAATGCAAATTCAAATACAAATTTTAAAACCATGAGGCTAAGACCTAATTTCCAGAGAAGTCTATTAAATATACATGCATAATAAAGAATGTGTCATGAACAAAGCACTTTTATGAAAAACATGAAATAATAATAAGAATAAATATTCAGTGTATTGGTTTACAGTATAGCCCTTTATAGAACCCTGTGTAAAAGTCCAATAAACTGCACAAAAGTGACAATATGGAAGCAAGTGAACTATAAATGAATAGTTTGGAGAGGGTCACATGTTATACTAGGCAGTGATTTTGAATGGTAGCTTTGCATTCTGAAATGGCATTGATCTCATTTGTGAATATTCTGGGTTTTGAATTACGGAAGTGATAAAAACAGAGAGAGACAATGTTACCCGGAGAGACAGTCACTCAGAGGGCATAGCAAATGCACACATTCAGAATCAGACACACTGACAACAATTTGAATATTATCCAGCCTGGATGCAAACATACTGTACCCACACGTTGTCTGACTTTAATACACACTTGACTCATAGCTTACACAACAACTGCACAATGGCAAGTGTTATAGTCTTTCACTGTGACACTTGCATTGATTCATGCCTTTAGTAATTATACCATTAATGAGTCTGCGGTTCGCTGCTTGTAAGTAGTACTTAATTACAGGCTATGAAGTAAATCTTTTTTTTACCCACTTCTTCCTCACCTGCTGGCTAATAGAAGGGGATTTTTTTTTTAGTAAACTGAGAGCTCCAGTACACAAACAGGATCTTATCAGCAGGATCAGGTATGTATGGGAAAGCAATACCGAGCAACTCACTTGCCCCCTAGATAAGGAGGTACAAGTTTCCAGTTTATGCTGCAGGCATATCCTGTTACTAATACTGGCTTGTTTTTGTTCCTCTGCTGGGATGTCTTGTCCCCTTAGGGGGACAGGAATGTCAACTTCCACCTCACTCACTTTCCCTCTCAACTCATCACACACAGACAGAGACAGACACGCTGGTGTACACTACTGCGTCACACCCATTACAGACAGAAACATGAAAACTTACTTTATCCCATCACCGGTCAGAGACAGCAGTGTGTTTATTCTTTATACTATAAACAGTGCAATATTTAGGTGGTGAGGATAAGCCTAGCTGGCTATAGGAATTATAACACGCTGTGGCAGGTACATTACAGCCTTTGCACTCAGGTTTAAAGGTCAGAGACACCAAACCAACTGCACAAATTCTCTTATTATCCTGTCAGATCCTCCTAATGACTCAGTGTTAATTACAGTTACAGAAATGTAAATTGACTGTGTTAAAAGATAAATAAACAGATATAAAGATACAGTGGGTAAGAGACAGACAGGCAGGTAGATAGATAAATATTGAGTTTGCTGTTATAACAGACACTATGTTTCTGAAGAAGCTTTCCAATCAATTTTGGAGTTCTGCCACTCGGGTTCTTGGCAAACCATGTCTTAATGGGCTTTGCTTTGTTCATTTGGGCATCGTCATAATGAAACAGGTTTGGGCTCTTTAGTTCCAGTGAAGGGAAATTGTAATTCTACAGCATAACAAGACATTCTAGACAATTGTGTACTTTGTTGCAACAGACTGAAGGATAGACTGATACATAGACAGACAGGAAGAAAGCTAGACATACAGACAGACAGAGATAGACACAGACAGACACACAGACAGACAGACAGACAAACAGACAGACAGACAGACAGACAGACAGACAGACAGACAGACAGACAGACAGACAGACAGACAGACAGATAGATAGATAGATAGATAGATAGATAGATAGATAGATAGATAGATAGATAGATAGATAGATAGATAGACAGATTTAGTGTATTACAAAAAGTTATAAGAGGAACAGAACTTTCGAATGTCCTTAATTACAGTGCAATCAAAATGCTTCTGGAGCCGCAAGAAGTCGACAGTTTAAAACGGATGATGAACAAATGGAAATCCCACTTTCCTCCTCCTTAAGATGCTTAGCTCTTGCCCTCACCGTTCACGTGACCCATGACATCCTTTTCTGCTCATCCCCTTCTTCTTTTGCCTCCTCTAGGGCTCACCCTTCCACCTCTACCTTCTGTCAATGACCTGACCTGCGGATCTAGCACACAAAATCCTATTTAGGTGGAGGGGGGGGTGTTTGTCCCACATTCCTGTGCTGTCATTCAAATCTGCCTATTTATTTTAGCTTTGAGAAGTCGTCCCGGCTTGCTAGGCCTGCTTGCACTGCCACTTTGATAGGCATTGTGAGTGACATGGCCCCTCAGTTGACGCTCCTTTCACCTGCACAGGTAGTCATTAACCTCATCACTCTTGCACACAGCGCCACACTTTTTCCTATCAACACTGCTAATCCAGATGCCTGAAAGCTTTAAACCCTTGTTCTCAGATACTCAAGTGCCTTTAATGCCAAATGAAAGTTCTGTGGACAGATGGCAGGGTAATTTGATAAGCTCTTTTGGCTTTTTTTTTTTTTCCCTCACTAACATTAGAAAAAGCTTTTTGGCAGTTGAGGACTGGGTAAAGATAATTGTCCAAATAAATCTATATGGATGGGAGAGTAGGGGGGCTTGTAAAAGGTGGAAACATATACATATTGGTGTTTATTTCATCTGTGGCCACTTATTCAAGCAATAACAAAAAGGTCTAACAAAATCTAACCAGCATCTCACTTTGGAGCTCTACTGAACTCTGTTCTCCCCTACTTTCATCTAGTTTTGTGTGTGTGTGTGTGTGTGTGTGTGTGTGTGTGTGTGTGTGTGTGTGTGTGTGTGTGTGTGTGTGTGTGTGTGTGTGTGTGTGTGTGTGTGTGTGTGTGTGTGTGTCTCATCCAAAATGAGGAGGTGGCCACAGCAGACAACAATGTCAATGTCAACGAGAGTTCATCCAAGTCGAAGAAAGCCGCTGCCAGCTAAGTCAAGTCTGAACAAACACCATGACAGGAAGCTTCACACCTCTCTTATGTTGTCTTATGCTTCTCAGCACTCCTTCAGGTACCTGACAGATCTGAGAGAGGTACAGCTGCCAACTACATGCTATAGTTGACCCAAAGCCTTGTTTTTAGTGCAGCTTTCTTCTCACCGAAGACTGATTGACCTTTATATTAGCTCCTGGTACCATGTTCTCTAACACACTGAACAAAGGTGCAGTGATGAGCTGTTGGTTGAATGCCAGCAGATGTCTTCATATTCAGACAGGTGAATAAATACGTTGCAATTCCGATATCTCTTCATTCCTCAGGAGACTGCCTCCTTTATCTCCCTCTGCTGGCTGCTGAGCATGCTGGGCATCAGTTTCCTGTGCCATTCACTTTCCTGTTATGTATTGAACAGGATCAGATTAAACTTATTGTGCATATTCAAAAGTATTTTCTTGAACGCTATCTCAATTTCATATGGTATATGACCAAAACATTTGTTTCTCTAGTTTGATACAAAATACAAGACGATTTAAACAAAAATTCTAGAAAACTCTCTAGAAATGTTTGTGTTTGTTGTGTCAGTTCCACAGCCCTTTTTCTCTGAAATATTTATGCACACGTCTGTGTTATTTGTAATAGGTTGAAAAAAAAACTAAGTTAAAAAAAAAGGGAGGTGCCAAGGCACAGTTGCCAGTAATTCAAAATCCAGTCCAGATATATAGCTGTTAAAAGAACTGACAGTGATGTACATGTTACAGAATCATATCTGTGAAAGAAAGTTGTCCACGATAAAAAAAAAAAGCCAAAGTGCAAGGGTTAGTACTGAGAAGGGATATAAACAAAATTCAACATACAGTCAATTGCATTACTTTTTTTTCAATTTATAATAAAACGATACACAAATTTAATTAAATCATATTTGGACGTTGACAAAAATCAGCAATGAATAAATAAAAATAAATAAATAAAGATAAATCCCTAATAAATTCCCTAATCAGGAAGCTAGAGGTGACAGCCAGGAAAGATCCCTGAGACAACACCTAACTACTAACACTACAACTACTATTTCTAAAATGAACAGAATACAAGGCTGTACTGAAAAGATCACAATAGACTATAAAAATCAATGGACAATTAAGTCAATAATATAGCTGCAGTTTCACAGATACCAGCTTCACATGCTATTCATTGCTGCTTATAATCCAGAACACCGTTTTCCAAAGTCTTCGGAGTTCCCCAGAAGGACCACATTTTTGTTGTAGCACACGTCTAACAGGTATCCATTGTTCTCGACGGCTTCGTTTAGGCGTGTAGCGAGCTGGTTAAAAAGAAGTCACTTTAGCTAAAAGCTGCTGCCAAATAAATAAACGTATATGTAAATGTAAGTCATTTGTAATCTATATCAATTGGAGAAACACCAGATTCAATGCTTTGTGAACTTATGAACTCTACAGTATAATTAAATTCACAATGAGCAACATGTCTCCACTTTCATTTACATTTATGGCAATTGGCAGATGCCTTTATGTGAAGCGACTTGGAGAAGTGCTTTGAAGTCTCGATCAATAAATACATCCTGATACTGATTCATTAGGTCATAGACTAAGAATACTATCAGTCTTAAAACTCTTTTGGGAGAGAATATAATTAAGTAAAGATTTTTTTTTTTTTTTAAGAGAAGTGCTAATAATAAGTATTAATTAAAGTAATTAAAGTAATGTCATTACAAATAAAATAAAAAAAAGTAATAAGTAATTAGTTTAGCACACAGTACATTAAATAGTAATTTTTACTGCTACGGTTTTTGTTTTGTTATACCTCATTACTTTCGGTACTTCCCTTTTGAACATCTCAATATAGTTGCATTAATTTTAAATACCCATTTTATCATCTATTTTCTCATATCTTTTCTTATTTTCTTGTATTTTTTTTTTTCTTTATAATTTTGAGTGGCCAATCAGGTTTACAGTTCACTGCAAGTGTTATTTTGCATATAACTATGTTTGTTCCAAATTAAT
This sequence comes from Silurus aristotelis, assembly GCF_946808225.1. Classification (NCBI taxonomy): domain Eukaryota; kingdom Metazoa; phylum Chordata; class Actinopteri; order Siluriformes; family Siluridae; genus Silurus; species Silurus aristotelis. The sequence continues at coordinate 12,707,925 of NC_139577.1, read as the reverse complement.
TACCGGTAATTAATTGTATTATGAAAAAGGTAGGTCTTTGGATGTTATTCAAAGATTGCTAGCGATTGTTCAGACATCTAAGGGATGTTTATTCCACCAACCAGGTGCTAGAACAAAAACATCTTGAGGTATACCTTCCTTTCTAACCCAAGAGATAACAAATTGACGAATGCTAGAGTAATGAAAATAGTTTTCCAAACTTACACATAACATATTTAGTGATTATCCTGAATTGCACAAATGTAAGACATTAATATCTGGACACTTCTTTTCATTCTATATAATTTCTTTCACAATCTTGAGCACCCATTCTTAGGTTTTTTTTCCTGAGTGTAGAAAATAGTTCTTGTTAAACACTGATGCCTGTTTTGTAGACAGGCCGGATTGGTACACATTTCAGGTTTTGTGCCATTTCGAAGAGTGGCCACCTGCAGTTTGTCACCATGCCACAAGGACGCCTGGCTCTGGAGCGAGACTAATCCTGAATGAATACCCTGATTTGGTAGTGACCTTCAGTTTGTCTCATCAAAGACCCCTGGAGCATAGAGGCTCTGTGATGGAAAATAAAAGTAAAGTGAAAAGTATCATCTATGTTACAACTAAACAGAGCTCACTAAGGGAATAGGTAAAACCTTAGACTATGATGGCTCTCATATGGAGTAAAGTGGAATATGCTGACTAGATTTTGAGGGTATATGGAGTGGAGATCATTACCTTAGGCAACCTATTGTAATTGGATTCCAAGGACAGATAAGACAAAGCTTCATGTGCTATTCATTACTGATAAAAATCCGACATATAGTAGAGCAGTGTTTCCCATACCAGTCTATGGAGTTTCCCCTGAAAGTCCACATTTTTGC
>NC_139577.1:12669565-12704565 GCF_946808225.1 Silurus aristotelis | reverse complement strand
CACTCAAAACCAATGGCAACACTCATATCTCTATGTGAGATAGATGTGTGATATGTTCATAAGTTGTTCCAGCCCCTGAGCAGAGAAACAGGCATCCTAGGAAGAGCTGGAACATTGAGTTTTCCACTGCCAATCTGTGTGGGAGTGAAAAAAAGAAAAAAAGAAAAGTGAAGAAAGAAAAAGATGTGATCGAAAAGGTGTAAATGGAACCTGCCATTTTATAGGCCACTCATTTCCTGCGGTATTCAAGCAAATATTATGAAGATATTATTAGATGTTGCTCAGTCAATCCATCACTCTGTACAAACTCCAAATTTGAGCCTACTCCTTTTGCTTTTTTGTCGTAATTACTCATTCAGGCTTTTCACGCTGACGTCTCTTTTTCCCACCAGCAAGTCATAGAGCAGCACAAAAAACACATTACCGCACTAAATTCTTCTCCTCTACAAGCAGCCGTGAGCCAGGCGTTGGAGAAATAAACTTATAGGCAGGTGGAAAAACGCTAGCATGACAGACACGGCTTAGCTTAAGCAGTCGAATCGCTAACATATATTGCACAGGTGCAGAGAACATTAACGCTGGCGATGTGCTGTATCGTAACAAAAAATCCTGGAATGAAGTCCAAAAATCTAGAAAGTCAGGAATATCGAGAAAGAAAAAAATCCCACTCTTATTACACTCTGGATGTTAAAATAATAAGTCTGACATCCTTTGTTTAGTTTTTTTTATTATTCTTTGAGAGAAGCGTAATGAGAGTGATTCTATTACATTTGTTTCAAGAAAAAAAGTCAAACCATACTACGTATCTTTGAGTTTGATATTGTCAGTTATTGCAGGTGATGGATAAACTGCAGATGTATATAAAAAAAATAGAGCATCATTCGAATACTTAGCAAACGATTAGCAGTAAGCTATTTGACAGGTCTTATCTTTACTAGAAACACTTTTAAGAGCACCCAAAGTGGCATAACTATAATTACAACCACCACGCTTTCTTAATCGAAAGCAAATATTTGAAAACCGACTCTAATCCACAATGTGTAAAATTATTGTTGAGGTTTCTTCCTGTAAATCGGGGAAACGCTACATGATTACTTGTAACATAGACCAAATATTTAACAGGTGATAGATGAACTGTGGAATTTCTTTTGTGCTTAAAATTTAAGTGCTCATGAAAGGGGAAGTAATACAGCCACGTCCAGTGAAGGAATGAACAAAAAAAAAAACTCTCAGTCAATCTTAGTGTGGCTTTTATAGAGCTCCTAGCTCGGCCTGAGCGAGGGAGATAATTGGCCGATGGATATTTCAGACACTCGACTCTCCACGTTCCAAGCTCTCCAGGTCCCAGCCGGCCGGAAGCAAGGGCTTCTGGGATAGATTTATACAGGCTCTGGCCTAAATTGCACATGTCAGGGTCGACTCGTGCTAATATTAATATTAATTCCTTTTGGACTGGGAGCTGATTCTGGCAAGCCTTGCACGTCTGGAGTTCTAAGTAGTTTTCCATGAACCTAGCATAGCGCTGAGGCTTCGGAGATATGATGACAAAACCGCCTCTCCCTCTCATTCTCTAGCTTTCTCTTTCACACACACACCACAAAACTCCGCCTCTTCCTCCTCCACCTCACACGCTCTTCATAAATCTGGTGTAGTAGAAATAGTCTGAAGCTGCGTGTTCAGCTGTTTTGGAAGAAGAACAGGCAAAAAAAAAAATGATTAAGATAACAGGGATTTGGGTGTCAGGTCTAACAAACAAGTTTCATAATCTAAGCAAAATATAAAAGATAATTTAACTGGAATAAGAAATCCTATTGTTCTACAGCTTTGGGGTACATTGAGTCAATCAGGTTCTGTAAATAATGCATATTATATATATATATATATGCATATCCTATAGGTGCATATCTGCCAGGAAGGGCCTTTACTGCTGATGCAGAGTCAGATCTGACGTTCCATTCATGTAGCTGCAGTGAACCGATCTGGGATCAGTTATCTGGGGATTTTCTGTAACATGAGCCTAAGCTACAGGCCTGCTTCTGATCTGTCCCCAAGCAGCCCAATCGGCCATAAACACTGCTGCTTTGAGTTCATTTGCAGTGTGCCGGCAGCCAAAGACATCATTATACCTGATCCCACAAGTGCCTCCGAGTGGTATCGAAGCTAAAAGGAAGGAGGCCTGCACTATCGCAAACAGAAGGACCCCACACTAACCCACCATGGTGCCTGGTGCTTTCACTAAGACTATTATGGGGCAATTAACAGCACACAGCAGCAGAGCTTAGCTTCTACTGCCAGAATAAACCAATGTCATGTGATGTCATGGATGAAATGTGTGCGTTTCTCAGCCCCATGCATTGCCAACTACCACATGATGTTTTCGCAAGTTTAGCGATATTGGGCCTACCTTTGTTCACGCCAGAAAATAAATTACAGGCCCACATTTGATTCTTCTGTGACTTTTACAATAATCATTTGAATAAATAGCACTGAAACATAAAGACCATAGTGGCATATCAAACCTGGCAAAACTTCCCCAGATAGGTGAAGAGAACCCATTATGATCCTGATACCGAACCCTGCTCTGAGCCAAAGCAGCTCCACTGTGGGATTCCATTGCATTATAGGAATGTTAACTGCCCTGCTCATTTAACAAAGTGGTCAGAGCCACTTCACTCTCTAATACATCTTCATTAGGCTTCATTACATTCTCAGGTTCTGCAAAACTGGAGAAAAAAAAAGATCTTATGTGCGCACATTCCTGTGTTGGCATTGCACTTCCTCCTCAGGCAGGATGTGAGTTCAGCTGGAAGCTGATCTTATACAGAAACAACGGCTGAAGCACGCGGTGCTACAGGGAAATGCAGAAAATTACACGATGCTAAATCTAGCTTGGATTCCACCTCACAGGAATGAACTGTATCCTACTTAAAGGCACAGAACTAGAAATAAACAGCGTATGCAGCTTTAATAGAGAGGTGTTGTACAAATGCTGTCTTTATTCAATTAATTTTGAAAAGCCACTCAATGGGATATAAAGATCTACTCTAAATACAGAGACACAACTCTATCAAGCAACACTTTTCAGCAGTATTTCTTTTACCAGACATACTGTTCATATCTTATTTTAATAGAGTCCTAAAAACTATTTGAGTTGAATTGTCACGGTAATTAAATATGGGACCCTGACATCACCAGTTCTTTTGTGGTGGGGAAAAAAAAGGCAAGCTGGTACTGAAATCAGCAATGACGCTTAAAATAGCGAACAATCATCTCGGAAATCAGCCCTTATTTGCTATACATTTCACTCTTCGCTTGAATTTAAACCGCATCTTTGTTCTATGGCAAGTTATTTTTTACAAAGGAAATCCAAGAACTGCTACTTTCCTAGGCCTTTTGACATGAACAAAGAGCGGAAGAAAAAAAAAAAACAGCCGTTAGGCAAACATATAGAACATTAAATATTCTAGTTTGCGTTACAGTGTTTGTTTTCATTTCAGATGTGCCGTGAATATTGAGTGCTTAAGAGGACTCGAATTCCCTCAGCGCATTTTAAGATCAGTTTGCAAGCAGAGGATAAATCTAATGAGTTTTCATGAAATGAGTTAATGCAAACAAATGCAAATCAAATTAATGATGGGGTTTCATTATTATTCCTATTGTTGCTGTAATGCAGACACACTTACACTACATGGACTCTCAGGCATATGTGGTTCTTCCCCTAAGAGTTACAACAAGGTTGGAGGCACACAATTATACAGAATGTCTCTGGATGCGGTAGCAGTAAATTTTCCCTTCACTTGAGCTAGGAAACCCAAACCTGTTCCAGCATGACAATGACCCTGTACACAAAGTGAGCTCCATATTGATATGGTTAATACGGGTTGCTGTGAACGATTAAGGGTGGCCTGTTATAGAGCTCTTACCTCAAACCTATTGAACACGTTTGAAATGAACTGGATTGTTGACTGCACCCCAGGCCTCCTCACATCAACTACATCAGTACCTGACTTTACTAACAGCCTTATGGCTGAATGAAAACAAATCTCCACAACCAAAATCTTAAACATCTACTGAAACATCTTCCCAGAAAAAAATGGGGTTTGGTTTAACACCAAAATGGAGACAAAATGTTGAACTGGATCATCAAAAAGCACATACAAATCATATGCTCAGGTGTCCACAAACTTTTGTCAATATAATGTATCTGGTAGTAGATGACAAGTCCAGCAGACATGCCTATTTCAACATACAACAATATCTAAACCTGTCATATTATATTACTGCATTACTGAAATGTTGTTCTGACAAACCGAAATGCCAGTTAACTGGAACCGTAATGTGTTACTGTGGTGCAACTTAATGGAACAGCTTTACAGGCATTGGTATCTCCTTCCATTTATTGTTGATAGAACCAGCATGCTAATCTCAGTAGACCTTAATAGTGCTTTAGGGTTCCTTGTCACACTCAATATTACTACAGCAGCAGTGGAGGTGTCTGAAAATAGGCTGTTCCTCTCTGTGGAAAAGCTCCCATGGGCCAACTCGCTGCTTTGCAGCTTTTGAACTTGTCATGCCTTTAAGTTATGATACATTACAGTGTTGTGCTTGGCCTGAGCAGGGATCTGCAATAATCGCTTGGTGTAAAGCTCTGGCTCACCCTGAGCTGTGCTGACGGCTCTCTGGCCTGGAAAGTACTAACTCTCTCCTGCGACGTCCCAGGGAGCATGAATGCTACAGCTCAGGTGGAGGTGCCACAGCTGCACTTAGTGCTGGGCCAGGGAGTGGATCACTCCAGGACTCTGGCATGGTCAAATATTCCATGCAAAAAATGAATCAAAAGCCTTGTCAAGCTCAATTTTCATAAAGTTGCTCTCCGAGACATGACTGTTTTGCCGGTTTAACAATGCTGTTAAACCAAAATTCCATATTGCATTCTGAATTTTTTTCAATTAACAAAATTCTTTATGCAGTTTGATCATGTGTACAGACAAGACCGCCTCCAGCCAACCAGTCCACTTGAGCTGAATGTCAGCCACAAGAACAGTTGCACTGGTGGTAGTGTTAATAGACATCGTTGCTAATTAGTGATTGTTAGCACTCGATGACAGACATTACTCCTCCTGCTCCCAGACTGCAGGCCATCAGGGAGAGATAGATCATCATTAGCTGTCATAAAAAAGGTGTAGAGGCCAAGCAGCACTCCAGTTAGAGTACCTTCTTCCTTCCTTTTTTTTCCTCCTCACACACACACACACACACACACACACACACACACACACACACACACACACACACACACACACACACACACACACACACACACACACACACACACACACACACACACACACACAGCTTTTGTGATTTATTTGAAGACTTTTTCAAGCCATTTCATCAAACAGTGGTGGATTAAATTTACTATATGATTAAATAACCCATATTTCTAATAACATTTTAAAAGTCATCTCTAGTCTATAAAACAAGCTGGGCAAACTGGGGATATGTTAAAAATCCTTAATTTTAATCATGAAGTTTTAAGTTGTGTGCCACTGTGAAGATTGCACGGTGTGACGTCGGGGTTGGAATCACGGTCCACATGCAGACGGCTCATCTTAATGCAGGTCTGCTTTCCAGCTCCAGTGGTATTGTTTTAACAGTAAATCTGTCACAGTGTGACAAGTCAGCCTGACATTAATAAGGTATTATTACCCCTCATTGTTTAGAAGCCGAATCCCTTAAATGAGAAGCAATTACTCAGCGGGCCGCACGTCCTGGCTGTGAGCATTCAGCAGCTCGGAGACGTGTTGGGACCCGTCCTCCCCTGTCACTAACACTCTTCACACAAATGCCTGAGGGCGGCAGGGGGGGAACTCATTAAAGAAAGAAAAGTCAAATAGTCTAACATTATAATCTAACACATGTTGATGGGTTAATCTCTCGTTGAATGTACACTGATCACTTTTAATCCAATATGTGTCCAGTTTTGTGACAGATACATAATTGTGTGTACATGTGGATTGACCCTGAGGAAGTGCACATTTAAGGATTTAATATTGGAATTTTGGCTAACATGAGACATGGCACCAAAAAACAGTTTTAAGTATTGTATAAATCACAATACTTTAATACCTGGGTTCTTGTCAGTAAATCGTTCTGGAACTTGTGACGAGTGCTGAAACTGATTTTTTTAATGCAGTATTGTACTGTATAAGTAATAAAGAAAATGCATGAAGGTTCTCCAAAAAAATTTTATTGCACCTTTGTACATTGTACAATTATGTTTTTGACAGGCATACAATTCTGTAATCCAATAAAGTGGTTGTAAAGGTTCACAAAAATTCTTGCTATTCTTTCCAAGCTTAACCACTTTAAGGCCCATGATTTAGTCTTAAAATGAACAGAAAGCACAAAAAAGAATGCTTTGGAGGGCACCATATGGCACCATTAGTGAGCTAACATGAGACTCTTCATGTACCTCTTTTGACTGAAGTGTCATCGCGAGAGTCAATTTCAAGTTCCGCACATGCATTTTTTAGTTGTCATAACGTGCCGAGTACCAAATTTGACGAGTTTCGTAGTAGACGAGGTCCGAGGTGTTACTGTATATAACAAAACACGCAAATTAACCTACATTATCACTACGGTTTCTGTCATGCTTTCTTCCAAAATCAAATAATCACAAAAATCTCAATGTCAGCAGCAAAAAGACTTCCTCTGATTCTCAAAAAAGCGACTGGAATACCTACGTATTTCATGCAGCTGATTATCAACATTCACAGCAAGATATCTCATAAGCATGCCTTCCACCAACACGCTTTCCCCAGCATGCAGAATACAAAGAAAATTAGAAAAGGTAAACAATTTGGCGAACTCTGGAACAACCTCCAGCATCATGGGTTTTCCCCTGTTTTGTGCATCCCCTCTTCCTTCCTATGACCGGGGCAGTGGTGTTAACTTAGCAGCTAAATATGAGGCTTGGATATGAGATATGTATATGAGAACAGTTAAGTTTTTGCCAGGAGGTCCACAGAGAGGTTGCCTGATAAAGGCTTCACGACCCTGGGAGCAAAGAGGTGCGAGTGTTAAAACACAACTTCCTAGACTCATCTGTCAATTACTAGCTACTGGGGGCTGTGCCAGTGACCCTGAAAGAGGAAGAGGTCCTCCGAGTCCACCGAAGAATCCAGTTGGGGAATTCACATGCGTAAATGTGAAGTGTGAGAAAGGAGGGAAGGAAAGGACGGCAAATACCTGGTACTATACAGTTTGTCAATATGTTATAAAAGAGATATTGTATTCCTTGCACTTTTTACTCTTTGTAGTTGATGACAGGAAACGGGAAAATCATTCCATATATGGAACGCAATTCACTCTCCTTTCTCTGCCTACCCTTCTCCTTATGGAAAGAGGAACACCTGAGCTTCTGTGGAAATATTTCGTCTGCCCAAGGTTCACTGCTGCAGGGCGCCTTCTCAATAGCATCGCTCTTTCTCATAATCAGTCTAAAGACATTATCCACTTACTGGAGATGAGCTGAGAGGCTGTGGGGGATACGCCACCACGCTAACACAGTTAGTCTAATGGCCACCATTGAGAGAGCCTAATGAATTTCAGCTCTGAGCGAGTAAGGAGAAGGAGGGGAAGGGTGCCCCAAGGGGAGATGGGCAGCTCTTGGGGCCTGCTAATCGGATGCGGATGTGAAGATTTTGATATCGTGCTCATTTTGGGGACAACGGCTTTTATAAGCTCTGTTGACAAGGTGCAGCCTAATGCAAACAGCCACCACGCTCACCCTGAGGGCTCAGGATCCAGCCAGATTGAACTGTATGAGAGAAAGCAACCAGTTTCATAAGAGCTATGAAAAATCAATAGAATATTCTTTCTATGTTTATTAGAGGCCAATGCAGCATTGAAAAATGAGCATTATATTAAAATACTGAAATAAATAATTTAACCATTAACAAAAATTTTAGACTATTTTATCGTTGTTTTTTGTCTTTAAAAATTTCAAGTCAGTTTACAATAACATTAGAGAGAATAGCCAAATATTCTTAAATTGTTTTCCAAATAATAGTAATGGAACATCAAATAACGTACACTGGATAGACAAATATTTGTAGACACCTGATCATAAAATTGGTATGTGCTTTTTGAACATACCCTTTCATATTTAATCCCCAGTGACTGTTCTTCCACTTTTCTGGGAAGATGTTCCCCTTAGATTTTGGAGTGTGTTTGTGGAGATTTGTGTTCATTCAGCCACAAGAATGTTAGTAAAGTCAGGTACTGATGTAGGTAAGGTGAGGAGGCCTGGGGTGCAGTCAGTGTTCCAATTCATCCAAAAGGTCTTCAATGGTGTTAAGGTCAAAGCTCTACAGCAGGCCACTCAAGATCTTCCAACCCATATAAAGCATATTTTTATGGAACACACTTTGTGCATTATCATGTTTAAATCTATACAATTGTGTTCCTCCAACTTTGTGGTAAGTTTAGAAAAACGTCAGGTGTCCCAATACTTTTGTCCATATACTAGTTATGTATTGTATTTATTCCAGTTTCTTTACTGCAGTAGAACATAAAACACATTGCAACATTTTAGTCTTGCATGTCAGCATGAAGCAGTATGAAGGCAGCAAGTCTTTAAAAAAAAATATGAAATAAGAAAAAAAAAGGAAAAAAGAATTGTTATTCCTATTATTGTCATTTTGCCATGCAGTCCCCCTTTAACATTACTTCTGTCATTCTGTCGTCCTTAACACTTTACTAACACCCATAACGTAGACTATACCCATCTCATATCTTCACCTGGCTCCATATATAGTTTTGGATATTCATGTAAAATATTACATATTTAAATTCCTCCCAGCACTTCAGCAGCCAGGTCCTTCCACTTCACTACTTAAGTGAGGTCAATTTGGGGACCTAATTACAGTTTTTTGCTACCTCTCAAACACAGTGCATGCTCATAGTAATTGCTCTAAAAGTTAGGCTCTTGTAGATAATTCTGTGTGTGTTTTGTATGTGTATTTTTTGGAAAGCTTACAAGTTCCTCTTAACTTTTTCCCCCTTTCAGACATGCCCCAACCCACCTCTGTGGGAAATATGACAACAGCTCATAAAACCGAGGTTCCAATATTTAAATCCTTGGCAGATGCAAATGAATTAAATATGTACTTCAAACTGTTCAGTTTAACTACCAAGAATTATGCATTAAAATAATTTGAGAAAGGTGTTTTTTCAGTATTCCCAAATGCACCAATCTACTTTCTAAATGCACCGCATCACTGCATATTGTGTCTGTGTAAAACCGGAGCAGTTTATATTATAGAAAAGCTGCTCTTTTGCTTTCCTCATTTCATTTCCTGAACCGGCTTCGCCCAAGGTCCCTTTGCACACTTTGGCACGTCTGTTTAAATCACATCTGCATCCTTTTGTTTTTCTTAATTTAGCTAATGAAATACTAGGTAATGGGAAAAGATTGGGAAATGACTCAACATACACATGTGTGCATGCGCGTTCTCCTCCACACACACATTAATCAGCAGGAGAAAGAGCCCTGATGAAACACCGCGTACAGAACCGGCTGGAGTGCTGAGATCACTGCTCCATCCTAACGCATCCGTCCTCTAGGAGGCCTCAATAATGCCTGTTCCCAAAGCTGAGCAGTATATCAGCCTCTCAGGGACGCAAATGGCACAAGTGGATGCAAGGCTTTGAGCCCGTGCTCAAATCCACGCGCTGTACCCCTGGGATAGACTTGCACTCACTTTTTCTATGGATTTTGGTTACACATCACAGCAAGGTCCGACTCCATCCACACCTGCTCTTGAGCAAATGCGGCGAGGAGCAGCATCGGCTCAGGCGATGGACTTGATGGCTCTCGGGATGGTGGCGGCAATGAAGCTGCCACTTAATTGGCTCTTATACTAGCTGGCTCACGTATTGAAGCTGTGATTGAAAGGAGGTTTGTAATGACACAGGTGACTATGGACTACGCTTCACCAGTACTGACTGCTCATAAGATGAGAGGATTGAAAAATGCAATGCACACACGGTGACTTAAATAAACGTACTGCCACACCACAAAAAGACACAAAAGCACTTATAATAGACAGGGTTACACAAAGAATCTAAAAAAATAAATAAATAAAAAAACTTTAAATGTTCTAATAGCCTCCATATAGAATGACTGTTCAATTATGAAAACATAACCACTGTGACGATTAAAATCCAATGAAAAATCTCTGCTTGATCTGATGAGACATCCCCATAACAAAAAGCCACAAAATGCAAATGTCATGTCCTGATTTGCTATTCTCTCTGGTTTCTCAGGAAGAGCTCAAGGAATTGTGGCTTCTTTATTTATCAATTTCTTCATTCATGCATTTATATATATATATATATATATATATAAATATATATATATATATATATATATATATATCACAGAGAATAATAGAGAAGAGGGAATATGGGAATAATTTTGAAGGTGCTGATTAGTACGTGGCCAGCTTGAGATAATTGGGTTTGGCTTTTCCCTATGGCTCCTCAAATCATATTGCAGACTGGAAGCTTCTTGGACAACCCTGTTTTTCCTGCTTTCTAATACACTGTCAATCAAGCCAGCCTATGCTGCTGCTTGGGGCTGGACGATACGTTGAACAAGAGAGATATTATTGCAACCGTTTTGCTAAAGATATAAAATTAAAGAGCATTAAAAAATAATGTTTTATTTTATCACCATTTTCTCCTCACAAACATGACAGAACAAGAAATGTATTTACAAAGGGAGGCACTGTTTACACATCATTAGCAAAATAGCGACAGCACATACACAGTAAAGGATGATGAGTTAGTCCCCTAATGCAACACTTAATCTGTAATATAGAGATTTATATGGAGGTTTTCAGAAAACAGATGCTGAACAAAAATAGCATCGTTTGCAAGCTGTGCAAGAGGAAAATAGCCACAAACGTTGGCAATGCATGAATCTCTGCAAGCGATCAGTAGCCTCAGACTCTTCTCCTTCTACCAAAAATCTGGTAGGCCTATCGTCCCAAAACAAGCAAAGCTGGCTGAATCAATGTTTTTTTTTTTTTTTTGTGTGTGTGTGTTAAATGTGAGAAATAATTAAAAAAGTAGGAAGAAATTACATTCACATAGCCAAAAATAGAGTATGATACCTGTTAGTACTGTGGCTAAACCCAGGTTCACTGCCACAGGGTCAATACTGTCAGAGCAAAAAATGCGTCTCATCTTATCTCGCTGATGAAATAATGATTTTTCTTTATGAATTTTGTCTATTGAATAAATGTTTGTGTCAGGGAGCACTAGCCTCATTTTGTGAAACTAATTGTTTGTGATGTTGTTAACCAAGGAAAGAAAATGGTTTATGCTCGAGTTTCCATGATTCTTAAATAGAAATAGACTGTTTATTTTTCCCCCAAAATAGTTTTACAGCCAGAAGCATAAGGGGTTCCCATAGTAGTTGCAGTTTTGGTGTGAAAGAAAGTCGTGGCCAGCTTTCAACACCGGAAAGAACTTTTCAATGTGCAGAAATACCTCAGTCTACTAAGTCACAAGGTTATAACTGAGCCAACTACCAGCAGGGGAACCAGAAAACAAATGATATCTTAAATCCTGAAGCATTTAGCAGACACCCTCATCCAGAGGGACTTACATTTATCTCATTCATACAAATGAGCAGCTAATGGGTAAAGGGCTCTTGCTCATGGGTCCAGGAGTGGCAACTTGGTGTGTCTGTGTAGAAAGAACCAGTAATAAGCAAAGTCCTTGCATTTGCTAACAAAAATTTAGACATTTTTTGCTAACCTGGTAAGACCTTGAGGTCCTGGAGTCTTTCATTGAGTATTCCACTCATGCTTTGTCAGGTGAGGACCGTTTTCTGTACCATACTAGTTATTTCTCCGTTCAACGTCCCTTTACTTCAATAGAAATGCAATGAACTCATAAAATCAATCATTAAAGATCCATTTTGGAGAAACTCAATGACAAATATTCATTTCCTGACACCAATAGATTGTTGGACAATTTAAACCCACTTAGAATAAATATTGAGGAGCTGAAATTCCAAGCTATTGATGTGAAGTTGTTTACCTGCTAACATTTACTTTGAGCCTGACACTGTGGTGTTCAGTCCAACAGCAAGTGCCAAAGTGCCACCTGACACATGAGCTAGAAAATAAAAGACAATGGGGAGCTTCTTTAAGACCTTTTAGGACTGATGCCTTAGCACAGAAGATGGAAAGTGACTTGCAATCTACAAATGCTAACAGTAAAACAAATCCACTTCAGTGGAAGAGAATCCTTGAGGAGAATTTTCCCAGATTAGCAAAACAAACATAAAAAAAAAAAGCTAAAAGTACTTACATAATTTACTAAATATAGTATTTTAATTAAAATGCTGTATAAACAATGAAGCCCTCTTTTGAACATTTATCACACAAAATGGATTTACTTAAAACATAAAAAGTAAATAAGTACTAGTGTGATTTTTATAGTGAGTATAATTATACAGTAGTTGATGGTTATAGTTACTGATAAATTTTTTTCTACTGTACCTCTCTCTTCATATTTCTCTATTAGTACATAATGGTTCATGTGTACAATAAGGGTTGAAATGCAACAAAACAAAACAAAAAAAACCCCAGAAAATTGCTCTTTTGTATAATTTACTTTACAAATGTATAAATACGCTCCTTTATTGTTATGTATTTTGTAATTATAGCTGTTTTATCCAAATCATACATGTATTTTATTTAGAATACAACATTTTTCAGAAACATATAGAGATATAATTTTTATATTCCAGAGCAACACTATTTTGAAGATTTCTTTTCCTGCTGGAAAAAAAAAAAAACATCCACAATGCAATGTTTTGACAAAACTTTCTAAAGATTTGACCCAAAGTCAGATGATTGAATCAGGAAAAAGGGTTATTTCATTACACATTCTGTTATTACAATCGTGGGACTTATTTTGTTATTTGCTCGTTTGAGCGTTCTTAAAGAGACTGGAAGATAAATGCACAATTTTACACCCAAAAGATTTTTCTCTTCATGCTGTTTTAGAGCAGTATACCACACTTAAAGGAATGTGCTATCTGCCCTCTTCCACATACATGACATCAGGGATATGCAAAATAAGCTAGTGAGAGTTTCTCTCACAAAGAGAGCTTGGTTCCAGTTCACAGCTGGTTATAGCACGGCATGGTCAAGGATAACTTATGTAATGCAGATAGATATATAGATTGATTCCAGCCATATGTGGTTCTTTTCCAAACTGTTACCACAAAGTTGGAGGTTGTCTTTGGATGCAGTAGCATAAACATCTCTCTTCACTTGAACCAGGAGACCCAAACCTGTTCCAGCATGACAATGCCCCTGTTCACAAAATATGCTCTATCTAGGTATGGTTTACATGTGTTAGAATGGAAGACCTCAAGAGACCTGCTACAGAGTCCTGACCTCAACCCTATTGAACACCTTTGCCATGAATATGAATGCTGACTGCACCGTAGACCTTCTCACCCCACCTACATCAGTACCTGACTTTAACAACACACTTGAGCAAAAAATCCCCAAAAACATTCTCCAGAATCTAGTGGAACATCTTCCCAGAAGAGTGGAGGTTATTATATTAGTAATTCTGGACTAAATTTGGAATTGGACGTTAAAGAAGCACATAAGAATCTTATGGTCTTGTGTCCACAAACTTTTATCGATATAGATAAATAGTTAGATAGGTAGTTTGTTATATATTCTTTATTCATCCCTATCAAACTAGAACACTGCTATAAAAAAAACCCACATACACAGAAAACTCTTTAATTATGCTTGCTCAAGAACATTTCACTGCACAATTATTGAATAAATCAATAGAATATATAATGAAGATAAACACAATTATTTTTTTATTATTTAATTCAAATTTGCTTTAATTACTAGGGTAGAACCAGACATCTTTCGGAATTGTTGCTTGCCAAATGTTTACTTGGCTCAGGAGGAATCTATCGGAGAACCCTAATTAGGTCTAAGGTGATCCGGTTTCTTTGAGGATCCACATTTATAACCCGGACTTCAACTCGCTCTCCTGGTCCTATAGCCAGACTTCGTCTTCTCTTGTCCTCAGGCAGTTTGTCTTGAGTGATGTAGCGCTTTGGGATGAGGCCCGATCGGCCCACTCCGATATCCACGAATGCCCCAAACAAAGCAGTGTTTTCCACACGCCCTGTGAGCACGGTGCCCTCATGGAGATCATTCATGGAAACAATACTTCGCTTAAAGACCGCTTGCTCAAAGTCTGTGAGAAGAAAAGAGGACAGCAAAATATAATTTTAAGTATAATTTCAAGCGATATACATATATATATATATTAACTCTTTATCAAGGCATCTGTTAGAGGGTGGGATATATTAGGCAGCAAGTAAACATTTTGTTCTCAAAGTTGGTGTGTTAGAAGCAGGAAAAATGGGCAAGCGTAAAGATTTGCTCGAGTTTGACAAGTGCCAGATTGTGATGTCTAGACAACTGTGTGAGAGTTTCTTCAAAACTGCAGCTCTTGTGGGATGTTCCTGGTCTGCAGAGGTCAGTATCTATCAAAAGTGGTCCAAGGAGGAAACAGTGATGAACTGGCAACAGGCTGAAGGACGGCCAAGGCTCATTGATGCACGTAGGACGTGAAGGCTAGCATGTGTGGTCCGATTCAACAGATGAGCTCCTGTAGCTCAAATTGCTGAAGAAGTTAATGCTGTTAATGCTTGATGGGTCAGAACTGTTTTGGCAGCAAAAAGGGGGACCATCACAATATTAGGTGGTCATAATGTTATGCCTGATCAGTGTATTATATATATATATATATATATATATATATATATATATATATATATATATATATATTAAGAGCTGTCGAAATGATTGTTGATGACACGTTAACACAAATACATTTTAATGGCATTTCTGTTTGACCATTTTTATCAAAAAATAATCTCAATAAATAATAAACAAACATAACAGAGGCAGAATTAACACCTGCAACGCAGCACACATTTATTCACAACATATTAAAAAACAAAAAGAAAACTCAACTAAAAAAGAATTTTTCATCACTAAAACATTTGTTTTTACTGATGCGCCAAGTCTCAAATGAAGCACCAAAACCATTTAAAAGCGTCGGTGTGGAAACACAGCAAATGTTCCGTTAGGTGTCCTGATGATTTAAGCAATTTAACACACCGTAATTACTTTAAAACATTGACAGGAATCTTTTGCTCTATGTTGAGTTTGGTTTCGATATAATAAACGTACATTTGCATAAAGTATGCATATTTGTCCATGCCTATGTTGATTAGAGTATTAAAAACTTGTAAAGTGTTAATCTAAGGTACATTTAGAACAGATAAAAATGTGCGATTAATCAAGAGTTAGCTCGCGGCGATCGTTCGATTAATCGCGATTCAATATTTTTCATCGATTGACAGCCCTAATTTATACATGACACAGCAAAAACCCTCATTTAAGACCTGAGTTATCTGGAGCTGCCGAACATAATTCAGATTGCTACCCCTCATACAGTACCGTCCAACTTTTCTGAGCCCTGTCTCAGAATTAATTTGGTCTCTCCTAGGGATACTTTCTTTGGGAGGTGCTTTTAGATAAACACAGCCTCTCCACAGGATCTGCAGTCCAAAAAACATTCATCTCTGATTATTCTAATCCAGGACCATCTTACCAAAAGCAGTGTTCACATGGCAGCTATTTGTACAGCTGGCGATGAAGTGAGCCTCTTCAGGACTCCAAGTAGTGAAAGTGAACCTGCAAATGGTAGTATCCCAAGTATTCCAGGCACCGCGATGCACACAGCATTGATCACCTTGACTAACTTAATAACTAACTTTCATTACTTACCATTGCAATTAATTATAGTCTGGCTATAAAGAAATTCATACGAACCTCTTTGTCCACCATGCTGAGGGTAATGATAAAAGCAGAATGGGCAATTTCTGGGTTTAATTCGAACAGTAAGCAGCGGGGGTTTCACTAGTCGAAAGGCATTACTCTGCTTTTGTCTTTAAGCCGCGCTCTTTCACTCTCATTAATGATATATCTGTTGGCAGCACCGCTTTAATAACTTGGGTCTTCCCCCAAATTACACGGCAAAACTTCAAAAGCTTGGAGTACCGCCCAGATCTCGCACAGACCAGAGAGAGACTCTGGGGAGAGGAGCAGACAATCATAGAGAGAGGCAGAGAGAGGGAGAGGGAGAGCGAGAAACAGACAGAGACACAGAACTCTCTTTAATCTGTCTGAATTATGGTCATATGGGGAGAGTCCTTTGGTCTGTCTGAGTGTCTGTGCATGTGTGCGCTTCGTGAAAAAGCAAAGCATGTGCTGAGAGGTACGACTTCCAATGTTACGAACTGATGCTGCAGTAAACTATTACAGCGCAATAACAATTCAGATGGAATCCAGATTAAACACAAATGACATACCCAGCATGATTTCCACGATTTTTGAGTGATCTCGGTGATGCCAAAGCAACCAGAGATATTGCGAAAACGAATAACACAATAGCCTCTACAGACAACACCAGACAAAGCACGGAGATGATCAAAAGCAGAGCGAGGAGTAGCTGGATCCTTCTTACCCTGACGAATGTCAAAGCCAGGCGGCTGAGTGAGACCATCCACGATGAGCTGCAAAGTTTCAGGGCAGGTGTTGAGAGACTGGGCCAGACTCTCCAGACCAGTGTTCATAGTGGTGCTCTTAACTCGCTGCTGGAGCTCAGCACAACCCAGCTGATCCAAACTACCACCAAGCTGAGACAAAAACCTGAAGGAAAAAAAAAATACTAATAAATCAGACTTAAAAAAAAAAGGCCAGAAAATGAGGCAGTTCACTGATAAAGTTTAGAACTAATGTACTGCTTCAAAGAGTTTAACGTTAACATTAAAGACTTTGTAATGTGTCTACGTGAAGTTCAAACAGTTCACAGAGATGCTGTCTTAACAAATGGCTTTTTAATAGAGCTCCCCCGAGGCCAACGGACATGGCGGATAAATGTTGTCTCTACCTCTTCAACCTCGTCTTCGAGCTTAGCCTGGGAAGAGATATCTGACGTGCAAAAAAGGAGGCGAAGAAAAGGGAGTAAAGGTGAGACTAATTATGCTCTAAATCTTGATCTCCAGGGTCCCAAAGATGAACAGTCTGTCTCCTTCTATAAATCAAGTTGCTTTGCAAGTATATCAAGAAGGGCCACTGGTGGGGCCTCAGAGAGACAACAGAAGCACTCCCTTGAACCAAATCCCGACCTAACACAGAGCAGATCCAAGCGCATGGCCTTACCTCGCGTTAGACTAGCAGCTGTAGCGTGGAACAGAGCACTGAAAAATGTCTTCAGCTATATAGGATATAACACAGGACGGCTGGATCCCAGGAATGAGGCCAGAAGATGTAAAAGGACCATATAGTGTCACAACACGTTACAAGCTACAGATATATTCCGCAAATATACTACAACATAACAGAAAAGCTACTTCTGTTTCATATAATTGACAATTGATTATAAAGAGCTAAATCATTTAAACAGGATTTATAACTGCTCAGAGGACAACCAGAAGTGTGGGAGGTCAGTGTATCCAGGGGTGTCTGTGGAATGCTGAATTGGGGGACACACTGCCAAGCCAGCCTGCTGATGAATAGCGGTCGGCGTGGCAGTCTGACGCCAGCTAGCACCCGCAGCTGTCATCAGCCTGAGTGACAGGGCATGTGGACCTAGACTCCGCCCACTTTCTTTTAGACACAGTCACATTCCCGTAACTTTTTTGTAAATATGTGCTTTACAAAAATTATGAGAAAAAAAACCCCAAAACATTATGACAGAATGGAGCTCATCTTAACACACTTAACTGCAGTCATTTTGAAACCTAAGCAGGAATGGCTAATATGGAAAAAAAACAAATAAATAAAAGATGCCTCTTGAAATAATTCACAGATTTTGTGATGCAATGATTAACAAAATTAACTGTGTTATGGTCAAATGAGAAAAAACTATAAAACATGGCAAAATAAAAAAGCAGCACGGGAAAATCAATATATCTAGGGATTGGACCGCACTTGAAAAGCTGTGGTCAGAAATAAAGTGATTACCCCCAACGAATAAGAAGAACAGTACTAACTATAAGAGCAACATCTATTTATAAAGGTCTCAACCTAGTGTACATTATATATAGACAGTGGTGTAGAGTAATTGAGTAGAGGTACATTACTGTACTCATTTTTTGGGCTACTTTATATTATTACTGAGTATCAAAGATAGCGCAACTTTTACTCTCTACTCAATTACATTTATGATTCAATATATATATATATATATATACAGTATATAAACATCTGTGTGTACTTTTGTTACCTTTACATTTAGCACCTCTGTTGAAGGTGTCAACATCTACTGGCTGTGAGCAACTTTTTAGCACTGCTGGCCTCCTTTGCAGTCTAAAACAAGCTTGAATAAATTGCACACACTTCCAGAAGCAGCTTTTGTTGAAGTTGAATAAAAATATTGGACCTCCCTGAGACGCCATCAAATGACAGTCAGCTCTGAATATTTGGTTTTACTTTATCTAAAATCATTTACTTTTATTTTATTTGTCAATTGAATACTAACGTTTCTTCTTTTTTTGTGTAACATAATACTGTATTTTATTTGTTAATTTAAGATCCTCTTTTTTTTAAAGATTGCTTTACTACTTTGTATTTTTTTTCTTTTTTTGACCGACTTGTTTGCTCTTTGTTTCATTCTGGCATGTTGTGAAGCTGTTGCGGTGAGCTCGGATAATGCACTGTTGAGGTGGACAGATTTGAAAAACTCACAAATCGGCACGTGTCTTGGTGTTGAGGACTACATGTGCATGTTACAGCCTACGTTCAATAGGAGTCAAATACTCCCTTTTTTTAGTCATATGTTGTTTTTCTCCAAACTGTTACCACAAAGTCAGAAGCACACAATTGTTTAGGATAAAACACCAATTTATATACAGTATAAATACTCACATGGACTATAACATCAAAAGTACACATCAGGAACTTCATCACATCAGGAACTTCAGATTATTCAAGATCAGAAAGAAACAAGGATTTTTTTTCTTAGCATTCAAAATGTACAGGACCTTATTTGAAGCTTATCTAGGAAAGTTCCTGCAGAAGAGTCTGGGTGGAGTCAGTTAAAAATTGGATTTAGTCACATGGCATGTGGCACAGTTTGCACACTTAGATTTCGGTTACATCCAACGCCACCACATTCACAGGCAGCCTGAATGTATTCATGAGATCAAAGCGAGGATTGTGTGTTATAATAAATACTGAATAAAAACAATGAAGCTTTTGATAATGTAATGGAATTGGCAAAACAGCAAATAATGTCAAAGCACATTTGTCAAAATCTATATAAAATGAATATAAAAAAATATATATTGTACATGTGAATTTTCCTCAGAGATTAATCAATTGATCTATCTATACAATATAATGTATACTATATACAGTTTAGGGATACCTGACTTTTCCAATTATATGTGGTTCTTCCACAAACTGTTACCAAAACAATCATATAGGATGTCTTTGGGTGTGGTGGCATTACATTTTCCTTTCACGTGAACCACACTCCAGTTTCAGTACAACAAAACCCCTGTGCACAAAGCGCACTCCTTGAAGATGTGCTTTACATGGGTTGGAGTGGAATATCTTGAGTGGCCTGCTATAGAACTCTGACCTCAAACGTACTGAACACCATTGCGATTAATGCGAACGCTGACTGCTCCTCACATTACCTGCATCAGTACCTGAGTTTACCTTTTTTGAACATAGAAAATGTATATATATATATATATATATATATATATATTTATATGTGTCATGTTCCTGAACAGGGGAAAAAAGGGGGATCTAGAGGGGAAAATATATTCTTATAAGAATGCCTACTTTTAACTTATTAACAGTTCAGAAGTGGCTCTGAGTTTTGTAAAAACCAAGTAAAAAAAACCCCATGCCTTTTCATGTGAGTTATGAAGTGCTGGGAATACAGAAACACCCACATGCACACACAGTTGACGAATTCCAATGTGTCTCCCAGCTTAAGCAGCCTGTATGTGGTTATGTCTGCATTGCAGTATCAGTGCACTGGGACACAAGGGAGATGCAGCGTACAGTATATCTGCAGCTGGATCTGCCACTGAACTTGGATCAGAACACGCTCTTTCAAGCAAACTCTGTTGAGAGCTGATAGCAGGATAAAAATCTGGCCCAAGAGGATCGGCAGAGAGTAGAGATCGTGTTATACTCCTGGGCTCCATTTACCATCTCTGTAAATCAACCGCATGCCCGCTTTCAGCTACATACATCCTCCCCGACGCGCTCACCCCACCTCTGTGTTGTTCATCAGAGCCGCTGTGTCTCTGTAGCTGTTTCCCCAGAGCTCGGGGGTCGAGCGGCGCAGCCGTGTTGGCAGAGAGGCAAGCTGCAGCGTTGCACTCTGGCTGATTTATGAAGAGACGTTTTGCGGGTGTGGGAGGTGGCGTCCCATCAGGCCATGGGCTCGGGTTTCCCTCTGTGTGTTTGTGTTTAGAGGAGCGAGCAGAGCACGATGGTGCTTCTCCATGGGCCTAATGAAAAGCAGCTCTGCTCCAAGCACACAGGCCATGCGGTGGGCCTTGAAAGCGAGGCTCTCCAGACTTAGCCATCAGCAGTTCACGATCGCTCCTATTTATTCTTCTGAGACGGTATTCTGTATGCAAATACTCGATGACACACATTCTGAATGAACCGAGGCTAAGTTCATGCGCTATTAAGATCAACATTTGTGGGTTTTTTGTATGCATAGAAATGCACTTGTGGTTTTTTTGTATCCCCCGAGTGTCAAGAAATAGGTGGAGTTTGTGTGTTTGTGTCTAGGCTCATTCCGACTTTAAATCGCAAATGTAGTTCGCAAGAAAATCTATGCTATAATGGTTTATTCACTGAGACATGCAGTTAGCACACTGCTAATTTGAGAGAGAAAAATATAGTCAGGCAGTTAGTTGGAGGTGGGGTTTGGAGAGGGAGAAAGTTTGTGTGTGGGGGGGGGGGGATGTCGTGGAAATCAGTGTAGCTCCACAACAAGCTTGCTTCCTGACTTCCTGTTTCAGAAGGAAGCACGTCAACAAGCAGAATCGCATCACGGCTCTCAAATCATCAGGCACTTAAAGACGGCCAAGCAGTAAGCACTCACAGCTGCGAGCAACATGTTCAATGCCAATTTACACACTCCGTATTTATATAGTTGTTTCTTTCCTTTTTTTTTTTTTTTTTTTGACTGTCTAACCCGTGTTTTTGGAACAAAAATATTTTTTCCATCTAATTTATCTTTTTATTATCCAACAAACAAGACTACTAATGCTGTTCCAGTATTCCAGTTCTGAGTATGATTGGCTAGGCCAATACATTTTTGACTGCCAAAACATTTACTATCCCCAAAAGATGCAAAAGCAAAGTCAGTATTCACCTTCAGGTTGGCTTCATCTCTCAAAATATACATGTCGTCTTTGGCACGCGTGTCTGTTTTTTACATTTATTTTTTTAACACACCTTCCTTTGGAAATCCATCAAGAGGTCAGTTTTTTTTGGTGTGGGCACGTGACGAGGGAGTGGTTCCCAGTGGTAAGGGTAAGAGTATCGGGTTTATCGCATTAGAGCAACACGATCCACCATTACTGCTGGCTAGCCCACGCTGTACAGAGTGGCCATCGTGCAATAATCGCTCGAGTGAGAGGAGAGTGGGCGCATTATGCCTGCTCACGGACAATGCATGCGAGTCTGACTTCAGACCTTAGGCTCGCCCTCACCTTATCCCCTTGTGTGACGTCACATCTGGCAAAACCAGGAAAGAAGGAACGACTGATGATTCCAATGCAGAAATGGGCTGTAGATTGTTGGGAATACGTCAAGCTTGTCGCTGTCATTATAAAGCCATTGTTCAGACGACCTGTTCGCATCGTTAGTCATTATCCGAATTCCTCCCATACCCCCTGAAAACTCTGCTTCAGGTCTGCTACATTAGCCGGCCGGTACATTACTAACTTCGCTCTGCTGGTGGCCATGTTTAATCAAACCCTGCTTTTCCAAGAAAAATACGCCTGGGCTCACAGTGACAATTGGAGTCTAGCAGAACATCCATTAGCGCAGCATTTGGTAACGATAGAGTCTGTCAATAATACGGCAGTCGGCAAGGGAGACTTTTCTGCCTGGTTTAGTAGGAAATTAAGCCGAACGGAGAGAAAGGAAAACAAACAGAAGGAGAGTGAGGCTGGAGGATATGACAGGGTGATTATTCCCCCCTCTCCATGCCCCTAAGTGGCTTTATTAGACCTCTAACCCCCACAGATGCCTCTGATGACAGATTTGGCCAAGCACTGGTGGACAAGCTGCACGCACAGGAACCATACTGATTTCCGAACAACGCTGGCAACCCTCAAAGCTAAAACGATAGGTCAGTTTTGGGATGAATGGAAATGGCAAAATACATTCAAACTACCAAATACTTTTTCTTTCATAGCATGTATATGTGCTGCTTATATATGCTGCTTCTAAGGAAGGTGTACTCACCTATGATGTCTAGAGATACACACATTAGTAAAATAACCTACAAATGCAATATCTATGTTACTACAACTGAGATCAAGTGATTGACTATCACTCGAAATGCCAAATTAGTTTAATTTCCCCTCACACACACACAAAAATTCATTTTGACTTGCAGCTGTCATATATCCGCCTCCAGGAGCTTCCGCACTGGCACGTCTCCTGGCATCAGCCATCACGAGTGTCAAACCAGAGCAGTCTAAACAGACTGGACTAGCACAGCTGCAGGCATAGTTCCCATTCACAACCACCGAGCCAACAGCACATGCTTTTTATATGAGTAGCAATAGCACTAACAACCCTTAGACACACACACACACACACACACACACACACACACACACACACACACAGAACACAAACACACACACAGAACACAAACACAAGTGTGAGAAACACACTGGGCCAGATGCTACCCCTCTATTTATGTGGCTCGACTCGCTAGCACACATGCACGCCAGGCTATCAAGGCATTCCTACCCAGAGGAGTGTCAGCGCAAGCATACCAGCATGTCAGATACTTTAACTGGAGCTGGGCTCTCACCTCATTGCAAAGCTGTATGACTCAGGATGGATGCATGTTTGGTCCAGAGGATTAGGTGTGTTACAGATGCCTTTGCTCTTCTTTGCTGTTGACTTCATGGCAGTTGCTGAGCTTGAGGTTTCACCTGAGCCTAGACTGTAAGAGGGAGAACAGGTTACTATTAGCAACAGAGTTTTCACAAGATCTTAATATCAAAAATGGGTTAGGGTTAGGGTTAGGGTTAGGGTTAATATTGCTTAATATTTCTCCCCGTTCTTCAAGGAAAGTTCTTCATTTAGCGGAAGATGTTCATTCGATTAAATGTTGACCAAATCATTGATTTAACACCCAAATAAAATGTCGAATTCTGTGTTTGTGGCAACTTGTAAGTGGTAATGTGCAAGTAGTAATAATGTTCCCTATCAAAGGGAAAAAAAAAACAAAAAAACATGGACACCTCTATGAAAATGCATCTTTTGTTTTGCTTCGTCAAGCATGTAAAGCTTCCAAAAGCTTCTTTAAACAAAGAGTTTACTGTGACAGGCCTAAAAGGATATTGGTTCCTCACTTCTATACTTCCAGTGAACTATAGTGAACAATATTAAATTATTTTAAACTGAAATTGCAGTGCAGCAACAACAATAGCCGATAAAAAGGAGAGAAATAAGAGCTAAAATTGGGCTTTGAAACACCAAAAACACATACAAAAATACACGCTCTAACACCGAGACAACTAAACGCTGTTGGCCGATGGCAAGAGTAAGGCATCTCACAAGGTGGGAGATGGCTACATCCTGGCAGCCTCCCAACGTATAGTACGGCACATAAGCTGCCGCATTTGCCTGGCACGCAAATTTTCTTATCGCTATTGTCATCGCAAGACCGAATAATCGCAAGTCGAACCATCGTAACTCATGGACTACCTGTAACTTGTCTGTAAACTAAATGATCTGTACAGTATGGCTATAAACTGATTTCTATAGCTGGCCATGTAGATTTGGTGTCACTCTGTAAACAGGGATGGAACTGGCACTTGAGAAGAAGCACTTGATGAAGCAGTTTCTGGGAACCAATCCATTGATGTGTAATCTCCAAACAATTTACACATGGTGGCAATTTCAAGTAGCCAATTTCGCACAGATAATACAAGGATAAGACCCAAAACCCTATACACACCATAAGACAAGTTTATGATCAAACCCAAGGCCCAAGAGTTTTGTGAGGATACCAAACCTATTACCTGCAGCATGCTGCCATTCAGCAGTAATTCTGGAACTCGGGAGTTCATTATAAATGGAATGCAAAGAGAAGCCTTTGGTGGAACCTAGCATTGGACTCTAGACTGGAAGGTCACAAGTTCAAATCCCAGCCGCTCGGTTGTAAATTGCTCTGGATAAGGGTGTCTCCCAAATCCCATCAATGTAAATGTAAGCTTGTTATGAACACACATTACCTGTGAGCAGTCTCTGGGTTGATTCGGATGAAACCAGCACACTGCTGAAAGCTCTTTGGGCCCAGGCCTTTGACCAGCTTCAGTTGCTCTCGGTTGAAAAAAGGCCCGTTCTTTTCTCTCCACTCCACTATGCTTCGTGCCCGACCTGCATTCAGACCTGCAACATGTCTACCAAAAAAAACCAAACACAAAAAAAAAACATACTTCCTCTGCACCATAAAATATTCAAAGGACCTTTGAAAATCCAAGGATATTTCATAGACACCGTCTTTATTTCTCATTTAGCTTTGAAATCCTGCTTGTTTTTAAAATTAGTCACTGCCACAGATGTCAATACCTCCCTTATAGTGTATATCCAGAGTAAAAAAAAAAAAAAAAAAAAAAAAAAAAAAGCACTTTGAAAGTCCACCCAAGGGTTACAGAAATTCTATTTCATACTAATCAAATCCTTACATATTCACGTGTGATATATTAGTACAAACACTGAGAACATTTTCCAGAGCAGTTACCAAAACGGTTCGCTAAGATCTTTCCCTCAAATCTTAATAATCTTTGTAACCTTTTCATTTTGAACAGGCAAGCTTCTAAAGTTTTCGGTGACAGTATGGGGAATTTAAAGTGGCAGCTCCTTCCAAAAGCAGCTATTCAAACAGAGTATGTCATCACTTATAAATAAGGCCTGTATTACATTCGAGCTGTGAATGTGCATTGTGTGTGTGTGTGTGTGTGTGTGTGTGTGTGTGTGTGTGTGTGTTTGTGTGTGTGCGCGCACGAGTCTGGAGCTGAGAGCTCATTTAAAGTCAGGTAAACAAATGACCTGAGCTCTGCCTGCCTCACACTTGACCACTACTGGCCCCAGATGACACGACGCAGTTTTCAGATCCAATATCATAGGTTTGACCAGCTTGAGAGAAAAAAGAAAAAAAAAAAGCCACCATGCATTTAACCTGCATATTCTGGGGGACTGTCAGTATGGACGTTTTGTGTACAAAAAAACATTACGAGGTAGGACAGAGAGGCATACAGGAAAATGGGAGCTTGACTGGCATTCCGGCTTGGATTTGTATTAATATAAGCTCCAGTTCAAAGCAAGGTAAACATTTTGCTATTAGCTCTGAACTTATTCCACTGAGTAACTGAGCAAAAAGGCACAATAAACAGTACTGCCTGTGTCTGTGTGTTAGCTCAATTTACAATTACAGCATTATAAATTTATATACCCGGATATATATACAAGTTTATGTGGCCTGGGACGATTGGACGATTAGCACGTGTGAATATATATATATATGACAAGCCAGACTGCAGACATGCGCATAACTACACACACGCACACACTTTGCATTTTAGCCACATAATTGTAATATATATATATATATATATATATATATATATATATATATATATATATATATATATATATATATATATATATACACACATATATATACATAAATATAGTTTTCTCCCAGGCTCTTTTTTGACTGATATTATACAATATACTGATATTATGATGACTGATTATTTATATATATATATATATATATATATATATATATATATATATATATATATATATATATATATATATATATATATATATATATATATATAAATAAAATATTAGTCATCAGGATAGTTTAAAATTACTTTCATTGGAAAGAGAAAACAGAACAGAAAGCAATTATGTGGCTAAAAGTGTGTGCGTGTGTGTAGTTATGCGCATGTCTGCAGTCTGGCTTGTCCTGAGTGGGGTGTCAGACTAAACAGAGCAGAACTGCAGTAGTGGGGAGGTGAGTGTGAAGTTGTAATGTTGTGACTGCTGCTGGAAACTATTCGGTTTGTACCTCATCAACGTCTCGGAGCAGATGTTGATGTCCACTCCCACGAAGCTCACACACTCCTGCACCACACCATCCAGTGCAGTCCTCAGCAAGGTCTGTGACACGTCGTGCTAGAAAGAGTGAAAGGATATTTACCGAATGCAGGGGGGGAAAAGAAATAAAAAAAATAAGTCTGCTTTGTCAATGAGACGACTGCTGATCCTTTATATGATTTATCAGATGTGTATGATCAGCTTTGCACAAACATGTTTTTTTGGGGGGGGCTTCAACGCCAAATTCTACATCAGCACTTTCCATTTGAACTCACAAAAGCTCTATATTTCAATATTCAACTATGTAACCAAACCGTGATCCTTCTAGACAGGGTGGGGTTATCTGAAAGCTATTACACCTTGTCAAAATCACATTCCAAAAAATAAGACTTTCCACAAGGCCACTGTTGTTTAGTCGTGGTCAGATCTGAACCTGAATACCTTGTGGTTTCAGTACCGGGTTTGAGAGGAGAGACAAGAAAAGCAGCAGAGTGTGGATCTCTCCTTCCTCAAAGAGAGACGGAGAGACGTTCAGAGCCTGTTTTCATTGGAAAGCGCCTAGGACACTTCAAAGTCCACTCGCAGGGGTTTTCCATTAAGCGCAGGGAATTGATAAAGTTAATCCAACCCAACTATTCACACTTCGGAGGCCTTCTTTTTTTACATGGAGATGGGGATTCAAAGGGAAGCGAACCGCAAACCAGAATCCAAAACTGACAAAAATTAGTACCAAGTGGTGAATTCTGACCAGACATTGTATTGTGAAGGAACCCATAAACCATATGGAAGATGTTAGCAGTGATTGAAGTCTTGGTATAATGGCAATACATTTATTTTCAATAATCTTTTGGGAGACAGGAAACATGAAATATAAATTTCACAGCCCCCCATCCAAATATTAAGCCCATTAATAAAAAAAAACAACAAAAAAAGGTAATAATTTGCCTATTTGTCCCAGAATGTACTGCCATTGATCTATTATGGTTTGAATAAAAACACTTGCATTTAGAGACCCAAATAAACTAGCTAATAACTACACCTAAGCAATACATATAATAACTTTGATATTTGTTGGTTATACTTTCCAGCACAATAACACAGTAATAAAAAAATGACCGGGCCTCACTTTGAGAACCAATGCTCGATTATATCCCACCAAAATGTACACTTTCACCCTTAGTCATTGATTTGCTCAATGACTATGCATGCTTTAGCATACCCATGCAGAGTTTTATTCATTTGCATTAACAGTGTGCATTGTTTTTACAAGTATGAGCACAGAAATCACATTCAAGTGTATCAGACACTCTCGGTTTTCTACCTGAATATAAAATTTGCAAATGCTTTTTGATCATCCAATTCCACATAGACTACCCAACTGCTGTAGATATGTAGATAGATAGATAGATAGATAGATAGATAGATAGATAGATAGATAGATAGATAGACAGACAGACAGACAGACAGACAGACAGACAGACAGACAGACAGACAGACAGACAGACAGACAGACAGACAGACGCTGTTTTGCACACTTAATCATTTGCTGCTGTTGATTTGCACACATTTTAAACTGCCACCAACAACTGCTATACAGAAATGTATATGTGTACCATCTTTGTTTACATTTTTATTTGCACATTGCACTGTATAACATATTACACAGAATGAATATGGGTCGGTGCTTTTTTGTGTATTTTTTAATGAGTTTGTCCTGTACTGTAATGTTTTGTATTGTCTGTTTGCATTGTTTGCACTGGGTTGCACAGTATGCACTTTATGTGGCGAGGACAAATTTCTTTAAATTACTTTATTACTTAGTTTCATGCAATTAAATGGAAATTCATTATTTAAAAATCATACAATGTGATTTTCTGGATTTTTTTTTTTTTTAGATTCTGTCTCTCACAGTTTAGGTGTACCTACGATGAAAATTACAGTGGGAAAACTTGAAAAATCATCAGTGGATCAAATATCAAAAACAATCAAGTATCAAAAACTCATTTGACCCACTTTATATATGATTGAAATGACAATAAAAGCTTCTTAACTTGAATTGATTTTGGAGTGTGCTTGTAGAGATTTGTGCTCATTCAGCGACAAGAGTGTTTGTAAAGCGAGGCACTGATCTACAGTGAGGAGACCTCTTAACGATTAAGGTTAAAGCTCTATCGCGAGAGATCTTCCATTCTAACCCATGTAAAGTATATTGTATCTTTACTGAGTTTGCTTTGTGCACAGGGGCAATGTCTGCTTAAATGGGTTCAAGTCTTTAAGTTCAAGTGAAGGGAAAAGTTCATTATGCTGCATTTAAAGTATACAATTGTGCACCCACAACTTGGTATAAGGGGAAAACCACATACTTCTGGAAAAGTCAGATGTCCTAATACTTGTCCATGTAGTGTATTTGCTAAAGGTTTTATTATAATATAATATAATATATAATAAAATATTTAATTTTTAAATATTGTCATATGCCTTAGTACCTACTCTAAATTCTATTTATGGTGCACAGAAATCTGTTTGGTAATCACCAAACAAACCCCAATGGATGCACAGATGATTTGTTTAAAGTTATATAGATGGCCTCTCTGCCACACATTAGTCACATGAAAGACTAGAGAACACAGAAGAGTGATGCATCTAGAACCTGAGTCCTGTAATCATATTTTCATTTAGGGGAAGTCTGACAGACGTGAATTTTATTGGTTTATTGGTTTAAAAAAAAAACACAAAGCTAAAGGAAGGTCTGTAAATGACATGTGGCTGTCAACTGTGCCTTAACACCATGAAAACTTCATGTGATCTGAAATGTGTAAGGGTGTATGAGCATGTACCGTTGGGCTTGCACAAATCCAAAGAAATCTCTTTGATAAGATTGATAAAAAAACTCGACTAGGCTTTGTAAATAACAAATCACTAAATAAGTAATATAAGCTACCAAGGGGAGAAATTTTACTGCATTAAAAAAAGATCATAAGAAAACCATAATGCATTCACAACTAATCTAATGCATGAATTGAATCCCACATACACAGGCAAGTGGAAAAATAGGGGAATGTATTGCCAATAGGCAGGAATAATAAACGTTTCTTTCTCCAGTGGGTTACTTGTAGAGGGCTTTTGTAACTGGAATAGTGGAAATGATGGCAGACTAATGCCATAATTAATAGAAGCCTGGAGATATTGCTTTACTAGTTATGCCCAAATAAATTGCAGTATGGTTGGGTTAATTATATGATGGGTTTATAAAAAAACAAAAAACAAAAAACAACATCAGCAAACACAATGTTCTAATAGAAATTGCCCTGCTCAAGCAAACCTGTTTGTTCCTGGAAGGCTCTAGAATTAGTTAGAGAACATGCCTAAACAAACCACATCATAAAGACCAAAGAGACATTAAAGTCAGGGGCAAACTAACAAAAGCTTGCAAAAGTACAAGTCAGCATTTTTTTTTCTTAATAAATCGTCCAGTGTTTGACACACTAACATGTCCATTATTGAAAATAAACCCAACAACCACAAGACCTGTTGAAACACAAAGCACTACATTGGGTTGAAATCCAATACTAGTCCAAACCCTAAGAATGTCAGCATGATGCTAACCTCACCGTGCTTCACAGTAGGCAGCATCGTGGTGTTAGTATCAAGCTAAGATTTAACCTTGACCTCTTGCTTATAAGCTTAATGCACTCCTTACGCAGTCACTAACTTTTTGGTAGATGGCTTTGTTTTTAGCAATGGTGCGGTTGTTATAATCTTTACATTTTAATAATGATTTTAATAGTGGGATATTCAAAAGTCTAACCAAACCTCCTTGCCTATCAGACGTTGGGCAACCACCCGGTCATAACCCAGTAGTTGCAAAATATCTTCAAAATTGAAACAGGTCTGTGGTGGACAAAAAAGTGGATTGGAGACCTCTGCCTTACATGACCCAAAAATGGCTGCACTAGAACTGATTTTTGCATTAACAGGAGAGAATATTGATACATTCCCTACCTTTTCTGTTTATCTGTAAATAGTTCAGAAACTATATAGATAGATATTATAGTACAGTAAGTTACGGTAAATAATTATATTTCTATTAATAAATTTCATTATTTTTATATAAAACTTCATAAGAACAATTCCCTTTAAGTTTTTTGGTCTATCGTGCTATCCACGAGAGGCCGCGAAAATCAGCTAAACAATTTATAGAGTGCGAGATTAAAAAAAGGGTTATACTGCTAAATTTGTTTCACAACACAAATGGTCCACGAGTTACGATGATTCGACTGATCACCATTCTTTAAAACCCCTGGGTAGGCTAGGCCATGTCTCAACTTGACCACATTTTCAATTTCCTATGGGGTCATCAGAACACATCTCAAATGTAAGTCAGGGACTACCTGTGCACCCATGGTAAATTAAAGCTAATTACAGGTAGTCCCCTACTTGGTTCCCTGGTGGGCTAGTGGTTAGGATGCAGCGCTCTCACCGCTGCAGCCCGGGTTCGATCCCCGGTGAGGGAACCAACCCCAGCCATTAGGGTTGCACAAGCCTTAGTGCCGGCCCCAAGCCCGGATAAATGGGGAGGGTTGCGTTAGGAAGGGCATCCAGCGTAAAAACATGTGCCAAATCAAACATGCGGATGATCCGCTGTGGCGACCCCTAATGGGAGAAGCCAAAAGAAAGTTTTTTACATGTAGTCCCCTACTTAAAATGGAGATACGTTATGGCGACCCCATCGTAAGTCAAACATATCAAACATATCATATCAAGTTGAAGATGGTACTATGACTGTTACAATCTTTCCTGCTTCATGCTAATTTATAATTTTCTTTTTCTGCTCTAAACTGATGGTTTTCCTGGTTTTTTTCTTCTTACAAGCAGGAAACATACTTGGGCGCATGGAAGACATGGTTTTATCACTGAAATTGCTCTTTGAAACCGTTTAAAACAGAAAAAAATACACACTAAGACAACTTTACTCCGTCGACCGCTAGCAAGAGTGGGGCATCTCACAGGGCGAGAGATACGCTCATCCCAGCTGCACGTCCGACGTATCGTACATCGTATGCTGCTGCCTGTTGTGCAAAATTTTTTTTTTTTTATTCTTTTATATTTTTACAATTTTGTCGAATCGCTCTCGTCATCCTAAGATCGAAAAATCGTAAGTCGAACCATCGTGACTCTGGGACCATCTGCACTTAGTATAAGAAACTGTGGTTGTGACCCTGGATGAGAGAGAATTATTAAAATGGCTTCTTCTGTGCACAATCCAGCAGAGACCTTCCAATAATGTCTAGATTCTTTCCCTAGGTTTATGTGGGACTGGCAACAGTTGAAAATAATAAGAAATCCTGTCACACAGCTTTTATTTCACCCCATCTAACCACCTGGGTTGATGAGAATCACCTGGATAACCAATGACAATGTCATGAGGAACTTTAAAACTGACTGGAATGTCTGGCAACCTGGAAAAAAAAAATTATATGAGAACTTGAACAGAAAACCAGACCACGCAGTCTTCCTACTCTTTATGCTAAATTATCCATAACAACGAGTACTTTTTAGAGACAGACCCAACAGTTCACCGTTATTTTGCATGAGCTTCGTATGGTGTGGTGTCAGGATTTTTAATAACCACTAGTCAGCAATTGTAATCAAGGAACTCAAAAAGAGCAGTATGGCAGAACAGGCAGAAAATTAGCTAAAAAAAAAAAAAAAAAAAAAATTGATTAAGATTAAGCCACGTAAATACAAATGGTCCCTGAGTTACGATGGTTCAACTTACGATTGTTTCGATCTTACGATGACAGTAGCAATAAGAAATATCGTCTCGACATACGATATTTTTAAGTTACGATGGGGTCAATAATGCACATCGCCATCGTAAATCGGGGACTACCTGTGTCTTAATTACAAACAAATGCTTTTTCTTTTTAGTTCAGAATCAGGTTGAAACGGACGTTCTAAGAGACCATGCATTATGATATTTTTTTTCCCTTTTTGTTTTGCTTTCTTGTGATCAATATTAATTTGGCATAAGAACATGTTCTAGAGGCAACATTATCGCAGCATTATGGATAATAACCATAACCCTTTGGGCTTATGGAAAATTAAGTCGTAATAACGAGAAAACATTTTTTGTTTAGTCGTGATCATGCGAAAACGAGAAAGAAAAAAATATAATGCATGACCTCTTAGGATTTCTGTTGGTTGATGCTCATCATCTGCCTTGTTCTGCCACTGGCCGCGGTATGCGGTTTCCTTTCCCTCAAACTACAAAACCATTTGAAAAGCTCATTAGTCATTTTCACTGCTGTATTGACATTAAGACCCAGCAGCAGAGGCCCTCTGAGAGGCTTAAAGTGAACGATCTTAAGGGTCATTTGACGCCATATGAGCTATGGCCCTAGTGGCTATACCGGTGAATTGCGGCTGTCTACAGATTCGGTTAGAGTAACATCTGTAAAAGAGGGAAACAATAGCTAAATATTTAGACGCATACCTACGCTGGTCTAATGGTACATGTTACTGGAAAACACCTGTAATGCCGTACAGTTTTCTCTTTTTTTCACACGAGAATAGCTTTCATGTGAGGGAAGGCACCCATGTAAAATTGCATTGAGAAACTCGAACACTCTCACTGTAACATTAGAGAGGTGACAGTTATGCCAGAATGCTTTTGGAATGCATACTGAGTGGGGAAAAAAGAAGGGAAAATAAACTTGCAGTTTGAACACTGTATAAAAAGAGGGGCGCAGTTGCTGAAGTAAAGTTTGTGTTAAATTAACACATTATACACAACTCAATATTATATACTTTCCAGATAGTATGTATACATATTCATATATACATATACATTTTTACCGTCACACAAACAACCTCATTCCCCAAACAACGCACCCCCTTCAGGTTAGTTGACTGACAGCAAATCAGAAATACTTTAACACACCCTCAAGGGACTTTCCACAAAGCATAACCAGTATTTCCTAGTTCGTGACCTAAAAAAAAACTGCAGTTCCTTAGTGGTGGGATGCAACCTGAGAAGTGTGTGGACAGGTTCCCATATAGTTGCACCCTACCCCTAGGGTATGCTACTTGGCAGCCATTTGGCTGCACAGGGCCTCAGGCAGGGATGAAACGAAAATTCTCACAGTCCTTAAGCAGACTACAAGAGGAAGACACCCAAAAATGTCGCCTTCAGGCACAGAGGCACAGGAATGCACGCTCATTAGGACACCATCAATCACGACGGACAATAAGCTATTTTAGAAGGCAGTTACGGGCAGTTATGTGCAAGGAGTGTGCTAATTTATGAGTTTGGACAACCCTAGTGTGAATATTAGCGCTAACATACTGGGGAGAAAAACCCACAAAGACAGCATACAATCAAGCAAGAGAACTGGCAATGATCTGGGTCTGTCGGCGGGACCATCCCTCACTCCGCGGTCGGGAGCACAAGAGTAACGCTATCCAAGACGTCTCATTACTGAGTGAACAAAGCTGCACAAGGGGCTAAAAATAGTCACGAGCTTGTGGTAGACCTGTGATTTAAATTTTAAAGGGTCGGCTTAATAAAATCAAGTTTGAAAACTAGATATAGATTAATTTTTTTTATTTTTTATGTTTTAATATATCTTCTCAAGGGAAAATACTATAGAAATGAAACTTGGATATATTTTAGAGTAGTCGGTGTGCAGCTTGTATAGCAGTACAGATTTACTGTCCTCTAAAAATAACTCAACATACAGCCATTATTGTCAATAAATCTGGCAACAAAAGTGAGTACACCCTAAGTGATAAAAGCAGTACGTTATGTCAACATGCAAAGCCACATGTCCTATTCATCATGGTCATGTTTTTGTCTGCTTGACAGGCCCATACAAATTTGTGTATCTTGTATTAGAGCAGTTACAATTTGGTGCTTTGAGTACAATTCTTTCATACTGACCACTGGATGTTCAACATGGCACCTCATGGCAAAGAAACTCTCTGAGGATTTAAAAATTGTTGCTCTCCACAATAATGGCCAAGGCTATAAGAAGATCAGTATCACACTGAAACTAAATTACAGTACAGTGGCAAGAGTCATACAGAGGTTTTCTAAGACGGGTTACACTCGGAACAGGGCTCACAAAAGTCAATCATAGGAGTTGAGTTCATACGTTTATTGACCATGTGCTGTCATCCCAGATGGAAGCCTCTTCTGAAGCTGGTTTACAAGAAAGTCTGCAAACAGTCTGCTGAGGACAACCTGTCCAAGAGCATGAATAACTGGAACCATGTCCTGATGAGACTTTTACAGATACATTTGTTTGGCCATGGTGAGAAATACCAAGAAAATTGGTCAATCATGGTGTTGTGTTCAGGTCCAACATGTACGGTGACTGAAGGTGAAGGTGTTGGAGTGGCTAATTAGTTCTCCAAACCTGAACCCTATTGAGTACCTGTGGGCCATCGTCAAGT
>NC_139577.1:12344565-12667065 GCF_946808225.1 Silurus aristotelis | reverse complement strand
CCAAGTGTTTTTTGACAGGCCGGAGAACAAAATACACTGATCTTACTGGTCAGATAACTAAATGCACAGAGAACACACACACAAAGTTCACGCACTCGAAGAACGCATGGTTGATCTCGTTTTAGTTCTCTATACTTTTTAATATTCAACTTGTTAGGAGTTAATGGGTTCGCTTGCTACCGCTAGCCTTGAGACCGAGCGGACAACCGGGAAAATCAATTGCATTTATCATCTGACATGTGCAAACCTTTTCACTATCATCAGAACTTTGAAGTAAAAACCACTATCAGTGGTGCATGAACAAGATGATGCAAAAAACAGCATCAAGCTAGTGATACTTTATACACCAGACTTTTTCCAAAACTGTTCCCACAAAGTTGGAGGTACACAACTGTATAGGATGTGGTAGCATTACATTTTCCCATCACTTGAACTTGAAGACCCAAACCTTTTCCAGCATGATAAAAAAAGTCAGCTCCATGAACATGTGGTTTACATCGGTTGGAATGGAAGATTTCGAGTAGCCTCCTATAGAGATGAACCCTATTGAACACCTTTGGGATGAAAATGAACGCTGACTGCACCCCAGGGCTCCTCACCTAACCTACATCAGTACCTGATTTTACTAATAAACCTGTAACAGAATGAGCAAAAATCTCCAAAAGCACACTCCAGAACCTAGTGGAACATCTTTCCAGAAGAGTGAAGGATATTATAAGAGCAAATGGGAACTAACTGTGGAATACAATGTTCAAAAAGCACATCTTATGGTCATGGTGTCCACAAACTTTGTAAATGACACACACAAGAAAATGGAACTGATTACTGGAAAAGGCAGTCAAAATTTTTAATAGCCTGTAGACACAGACAAGTGATGAAATCCCATGTCTAAAACGAGCAAAGTTGAACACCAGGCTCCCATCATTCACTTTCCCACGCTGCAATAAATCGCAACTATCCATCATCGTCGTCATCAGCAGTCAACTTAACGTCAATCGCTACTCTTCCCCTCGTTTCCTTCTCTTGCCTTGGGGGAAGAAATTTTTTTTTAGCACGCAGCAAATCGCGGAAACCCATTACACAAAGTAAGCTGGCGTTTATTGAAGTGACATCAACTGCCCAGCTCTTCTTTTCTAATTCTATGGTTCAAAACCTGTCTCAACACTCACCCAAAAAAAAACAACAACAAAAAAAATAACATAGGATTTTCTTCTTAGTATGATTTAGGGTGACCTTTACTGCTGTTTCGTTTATTTAAATCATCTGAACAACTCAAATAGAATAGAGTATTTTTTAAATACTTTTTAATAATAAATAATAATAATAATAATAATAATAATAATAATAATAATACAAAAATATGCTGAGTGTGCAACATAGACAATAAACACTACCCACTAACACAGCTTTAATATCATGCCGTTTTTAAGCCTATTGATACTTATTTAAAGGAGTTTAGAGAAAGCATGAATAAAGGCAAGACGAGAGAGAGAGAGAGAGAGAGAGAGAGAGAATGCTTCGAGGAGAGTGACAGCTCCTTTAATATCCGGGGTTGTGTGCGGTGTTTTCCCACACAGCTGGGTAAGATGGTAAAATGTGCCCTCTGGGACTTTTAAGAGGCTAAGGAAATCTGAACACACTCACTCCACCTTTCTCACAGTGACTGACAGGTCACTATATAAACCAAAATGCAAGAGGGATGCGCAGCTCCTGTACTGGCGGAAACACTGACAGACTTACTGCATGTATGGGGATGTGAAGCTAATCAATAATCACAAGCTGGTGACACACACACACACAAAAAAAAACATGCATTTAGAACTCTTTAAAAAGTGTACCGAAAGATTAGCATAAAATTAGACAGCTGTTCCAAGTGTGTTTGCTAAAGTATAGGTCATGCCTTGAAGATAAATAAAGGCCCTGCATATCAAATTATATCGAAAACAGCAAATTGGGGTATAGAGGACAGTTGCCCAAGTCATATGGTCCTTTAATTTTAACCATGAAAAAATATTCTATACTGACCTACTGCACACACAATTTCTCTCATCACTCAGCATGTCAGTGCAGAGGAGAGGCAGCTCGTGTTTCTTTCTCCCTACCCAGATCATATGGCAGGGTAAATAAACGCTGAGTGCTGACAGATGTGTGTGTGTTCAGAAGAACTTCACAACACACTCTCAGCGAAAGAGAGTGCAACGCTCAATTATGGGATGGAGCAAAGACACGCGTGCTCTTCTGCACGGGCTGCCCGGATGGGTATGAATCGCCGGGCCTGTGTCTTCGCGAGCATCGTCTTTAAATCTGTAAACAATTTTTTTAAATAACATTACGTTCCTGCATTGTAACCCGTAGTACAGGGTGTGCTTTATCAGAAGGAAAATAGCTGCTCCCTTTAATCCTGCACATCTATGCACATTAACGCTTTCCTGTTTGCTTTTAGCTGTGTAGGAACACTCAAACACAACACGTACACTACAAGCTAAGAACGCGCTAACACACGTTCCTCCCCCAGCCTATATTTGCCAGCCTACTAAGACAAACAAACTGTTTCTACAGTGAACTAATCTGCAGTTATTTTGCCAAGAGGTCCTCCAGAGTTGAAGGCCGTGTTTTCGAATGAAAATCAAGAAGAGAGGACGAGTGAAAGCGAGCACGCAGGACAGCGGGACAGAACGAGGAAGAAAAAAAAGGGTGAAGAGGATACAAATAGCCCCGGGGTCTTGAGTCAACATATGATGCTGCCGACAAACTTAATTGAATTAATTGTGTCGGAAAACGGATTACTTCGAATTCGAGACAGCAAAAGCAAACAGACAGAAAACAGGATTAGCTCACTCGCCCAGCTGACTCCTGTTTATTACCCAAAATGTAAGATCCTAGCCAGTGCTAGACAGCTGGTGTGGTGCCTAGGATTACTTGCAAGCTTCAAATAGAGTTTAAGAAACACCGTTCACCTCATGGAGTAGACAACAATCTAATACTTATCTAATAATCTCAAGATGGTGTTGTGTTTATAAAGTGACGTTTCTGATTGGTTGGGTAGATCAGTGGATAAGTGGAATTGTACCTGGTGCTCATCGCTATTTTTTTACCTGAAGTTCTTCTAAATTAAATAATTATAAATTTTAATTGAATAGAACCTTTGCTTCGCTGCTACAAAATGTAAGTACAAAACTATAAAAATGTAAAACAAGAGTTATTATATTCCCTGCTTCATATCTATAAGTACTGCATTATCAGAACTGTCATCATCCGTATATGTTACACACACTATTGCTGCTGTACAAAAGTTCTAAAGTAACTCTTTATTGCAGTGGTCCCCAACCTTTTTTGCGCCACAGACCGGATTAATGTCGGACAATATTTTCACGGACCGGACTTTAAGGTGTGGCGGATAAATACAACAAAATAAAATGATACGACCGGCATAAAACCTGGTATTTTCTAAATATAATAATAAACGTTAATCCACTGTGTTGTTTTTTGTTTATTTTGCTAGCTTGGGGGTTTGAATTTAGTGGTAATGTATTATGTGTTAGCGGCCGGAACCCATTTAAAAAGGTTAGAGGATGGAAGTAAGACATGTGACCGAGGCGAAGCATCTTCACATGCATCAAGAGTGAGTCATAGACAGATTTGGTGAAGAGAATCAGTCAATTTTTAAAAATAAAATAAAACATAGTTCAGAATCAGATAATAAATAAAACAGAAATAATGTAAGTTATGTATTCTTTCTGTGCGGCACGGTACCAATTGTATCATGGGCCGGTGCCAGTCTGCGGTCTGGGGGTTGGGGACCACTGGCTTATTGTACCTGACGCACAATACTGTTATTTGCACTACCATGCACGCTCCCACTTTATATACAATACTGATATATCATGTACTTTGTATCCCTATTTAATATTCGTACTGTCTATATTGTCTTACATTGTCTGTATTGTCTCAGAGTCTGTTTTGTCTTGTTTAGTCATTTATGTCTGTACTTTTAAGAATCACTAACAGCTGGAACAAAATTCCTTGTGTGTGTCAACACACTTGGCCAATAAACCAGATTCTGATTTTCTCTATAGTAATATTAAACACGGCAAAAAATAAATAAATACAATGCAAATTTTTCTTTGAAAACCTGTTCAATCCTACTAAACTCAACTGTAGTGTCATGTGACTGACCTGGTAAGTACCAATGCCGATGTGTTTAGGGTCGATCTTGACCAGCTCAGCCAAAGGGTCCTGAACACGTCTTCCGATCGACACTGAGGAGAAAATTGGGGGAAAAAAGCAACCTTTTTCAGGATAACAACAGCCAGACAGAGCCAGCTGATAAACTTGAATCTCAAGGGATAAAAAAATTTTTTTTACCCCATTAATGAACCAGATCAAATTAAATTAGTGTACATTAGCTATGCAAATGAGGGTTAGTAGAAGCAGGCTAGATGTGAAAACTCCACAAAGATCATTAATAATACTAACAAACGTCATTAATTATTCCTAATTACAGCCTCACGTGTAATAATGGCTTACCACAACCCCCAAACTACAGTATTATTACAAGTATTATCACCATTAAGATAACAATGAGAGACAATGAAAGAAAATACATAATTTAATAAATAAATATATACAACCTCAATTCCAGTTTTTTTCAATCAAAGACAGAAGGCATATCAAATGTTTAAACTGGGGGGTGAAAAAGATAATTTGGAACTTGATGGCTGTAACACCTCAAAAATGTTAGGATGGAAAAATTACATAATAACATACCACAACGTCCAATTGCTGAGACTTTGAATATCCCATCATCTACATCATCTATCTCTAAGATTCACAGACTCTGGAGAATGAATTCCCTGCTCACAACAGACAAGGGAGAAAATCAACATTGGATTCTCATGATCTTCCGGCCCTCAGGCGGCACTGCATTAAAAACAGGCAGGATTCAGTAATGAAAATCACTGCATGGGTTTAGAAATACCTCTAGAAATCATTGCCTGTGAACACACTTTGCCATGTCATCCACAAATCAAATTACAGCTCTATCATGCAAAGAAGAAGCCATATGTGAATATGATCCAGAAACGTAGCTGTCTTCTCCGGGCCAGAGCTCATTTAAAATAGACTGAGGCAAAGTGGAAAACCGTTCTGTAGTCAGACGAATCAAAATTTCAAAATGTTTTTGGAAACCATGGATGCAGTGTCTTCCTGACTGATGAGGAAAAAGACCATCTGGCTTGTTATGTTTGTTATATGACATATGTTACATGAAAAAGAAACCCCAGGACTGTTCAGCAGCTAAAATCTTTCATCGGACACAAATGGGACAACATTCCTCTACCAAAACACCAGCAACTGGTCTCCTCAGTTTCCAGATGTAAAGGGGATGCTATACAGTGGCAAACATGGCCCTGTTCCAACTTCATTGAGATGTGTTATAGCCATCAATATCAAAATGACCGTATATTATATTATAGTTCATTTCCTCAGTTTAAACATTTGATATGTTTTCCATGTTTGAGTATGGGTTTTGCAAATCTATGCATTCTGATTTTATTTCCATTATTTCTACACAGCATCTGAACTTTTATGGAATCGGGGTTGTAAACAAATAAATACACAGGCATGTTGAACAAATAGGGGGGAAAAACGATTTAAAAACGCAAAGGAAATAAAAGGTTAGACACAAAAAGGCATAGATTTTATAAATATGAAAAAAAATAAAATTTGGAAAAACTTTGCTGCAATTCCTTCTAAGACTAATCTGCCTTGTATGCTCAAGTACGGTAATTAATGCACTGCTAATACAGATACAGTTGACCAGTTCAAATTAATGAC
This sequence comes from Silurus aristotelis, assembly GCF_946808225.1. NCBI lineage: Eukaryota > Metazoa > Chordata > Actinopteri > Siluriformes > Siluridae > Silurus > Silurus aristotelis. The sequence goes on along the minus strand of NC_139577.1, from coordinate 12,661,230 downwards.
AGTCCTTAAAATGAATCAGATCCAGCAAAATATAATTTTACTATGTCCCTAATTGAACAAAACTACATTGGACCTTTTTTGTTTATTTTTTATTTTTTTTAAATCTTTTCAGACTGGCTCTTGGCTGAGGGGCTTGGCAAGGAAAATCAACAAACATGCTATGATGTTTAAGTGCGAATGCGTGACAGGATCATTTAACAGCCTGGGCTACTGATGAATACGCCATCGCATGCACCAAACCAAATACATTAAAATATGTGCCAGAGAGAGGAGAAAGAGACACACACACAGGTCCTTTGAGAATCTACACGTTCATGAAAGTTGCAGGCTCTTCAATAATTTTAGCATCTGAGCAAAGACAAGAGACTGTTTGTTTCCAAAAAAATAAAAATAAAGACGTATAATTAAATTCAGACAATTTGTATAGCAAATAAACTGTCGGCTAAATCCGGTTGACTATACTTTGCCCAGATGCTAACAATAAGCAGGGGTAGCATTAGCTGTTGGTTGCACTTGTTTGATTTAGTTTAGCCTTGCTGAGGTCCAGCAGGCAGAATTAGAAATGCTTTTACTTCAACTGCACATGATCAAGACAAAGACTATGAAAATATGCGAGCAAGGGGGACTACAAGCGGAAAAGACAGACCCACAGAACTTAAACCCTTAGAGAAATAATGTTAGGGAACAAGAGCTGGTTTCAGCCTGTCTGATGGAAAACACGGTCCACATTACTGAGGCAGTGCGGCGCTTTTATATTTACTGTACAAGGCCCGAGTTGAAACCCGATCCCAGTGCAAATATTATTGCAGGCAGTAGCTTCCCACTGAGCTCAATGCAGAGATGCAGCGAGCGAGGCATGGCAGTCATCATCCAGCAACCCTCCCTCCACCCTTCACTCACAGTCACCTACTTAAAGTCTCAGTCACACCTAGAGTACAGGTATTACCTACAGTCTGCAATTCAGAAACTCACTGACACACCTCTCTATTTACACATAATCTGAAAGCATTGAAACATTGAATGAATTATATAAATAAGTCAGTACAGGTTTTTATACAGAGAATCATTCGATACCAAAACTCACTCATATCAAATGTGTCTGAGCGTGTCAATTAACATAATGTAAAAATGCTATTTGTAACAAGTAATAGAAACATCCAGACCACCTTACATTTTTTTTCAGTATGTTGCAGCCTGATGCTACAATTGTTCAAATAGATTTTTTTCTTCTCATTTATCTACACTCAGTAACCCACAAAAAAACTGAAAGATCACAAACGTAAGTATCCTTTACTCATTACTTAGTTGAAGCACCTTCAAAGCAATTACAGCCTCGAGTCTTTTTGGGTCAGGTTGGATGGGGAGCGTAGGTGGACAGACACTTTCAGGTCTCTCCAGAGATGTTCAAAAGGGTTCAAGACAGGGTTTTGGCTGGGCCACTCTAGGACATTCACAGAGTTGTCTCTAAGCCACTCCTGTGTTGTCTTGGCTGTGTGCCTAGGGTTTTTGTAATGTAGGAAGGTGAACCTTTGGTCCTGTCTGAGCTCCTGAGTGCTGTGGAGCAGGTTTTTATTCAAAATATCTCTGTACTTTGTTCCATTTAGATTTCTCATGAGCACATAGTCACTGACCAAATAGATATTCACTGACTGAGACTGCATAATCACTGAATAGGCATATATTCACTAATAGAGACCGCATAATCACTGCCCAAGCACATATCCACTGACAGAGGCTACATAATCACTGACTAGACACATATCCACTGACAGAGGCTACATAATCACTGACTAGACACATATCCACTGACAGAGGCAACATAATCACTGACTAGACACATATCCACTGACAGAGGCTACATAATCACTGACTAGACACATATCCACTGACAGAGGCAACATAATCACTGACTAAACACATATCCACAGACAGAGGCAACATAATCACTGACTAAACACATATCCACAGACAGAGGCGCCATAATCACTGACTAAACACATATCCACAGACAGAGGCGCCATAATCACTGACTAAACACATATCCACTGACAGAGGCTACATAATCACTGACTAAACACATATCCACTGACAGAGGCTACATAATCACTGACTAAACACATATCCACTGACAGAGGCTACATAATCACTGACTAAACACATATCCACTGACAGAGGCTACATAATCACTGACTAAACACATATCCACAGACAGAGGCTACATAATCACGGACTAAACACATATCCACTGACAGAGGCTACATAATCACTGACTAAACACATATCCACTGACAGAGGCTACATAATCACGGACTAAACACATATCCACAGACAGAGGCTACATAATCACGGACTAAACACATATCCACTGACAGAGGTTACATAATCACTGACTAAACACATATCCACTGACAGAGGCTACATAATCACTGACTAAACACATATCCACTGACAGAGGCTACATGATCACGGACTAAACACATATCCACTGACAGAGGCTACATAATCACGGACTAAACACATATCCACTGACAGAGGCTACATAATCACTGACCAAACACATATCCACAGACTAAATGAGATCCACAGACTGAATCAGACCAAGTTAGCACATTCACAAACTGACTGAGTGCATCATCAGTGACTGACTGTACCCTGATTCCAGTTACCTCCAGTGTTGCATTTACATGTACACACTAGTGGTCTCTGCAACTTATTCAAAGAGAGACACTGATGAGAAATTCGATATGCTAAGAGGGTGTACTGAGACTAACATTAAGGAGGACTTCTATTTTTAGAGAATTTAGTAAATACAAATATTTATACACACACACACACACACACACACACACACACACACACACACACACACAGTTGTAATTTCTTAAAGTTTTCGAAAAACAGGATAAATATAGCTCCCCAGTTCACGCTTGCACTTGACCAAAAGGAAATTTATGATAAACGCTATGTTGATTTAACGTTTTTATAGAGGAAGTCTGGAATAATTCTCAGATCCTGCTTTTGAGAGCATTTGAGTCATTTCCAGACTTTTCTGTGTGCTTTTTGTGTTTGGGATCACAGACTGAGTATCTGTGTGGTCCAGGACACAGACAAAGCTTGGAAAGTCCAGTTTTACAATAACGTAATGAGATACACAGATCTAGTATGAGTAACAACAAAAAGTGTAAGACATGTATGTTGTAACTTCAAAGCAAAACTTTGGGGTGGTCGGTGAGTTATTACGGTTGTAATGGTGTAACATTGTCATGTTGTAATGGTGTTACGTGGGCTAGAGGCAACTGTCCACAAAAGACTGAACTAGACTGAAAAGACGAGGCAAAATCTTGATGAACGAGTGAGGAGTTGAAAAGACGGGTAAAGGTATGTTTACAAAACAAGGCCCGCATTTGAGCTGAAGTCTGGTAGACTTAAACCATTGTGATGTGGAAAATGCTTTTTTCTTTTACATTTTCCAAGCAGAGAAGAAAATTCTCAGGCTTAGAATTTATATGTAACGTGAGATGTTAAAACTTCAATGAAAATACACTTTAATGCTAATATTATATTATAGACGTTTGGCAGTTTTCCTGTGAAGGTGGTTAAAATGTTGAGAGCGAAAGAGACAGACAGACAGACAGACAGACAGACAGACAGACAGACAGACAGACAGACAGACAGACAGACAGACAGACAGACAGAGAGGGAGAGAGAGAGAGAGAGAGAGAGAGAGAGAGAGAGAGAGAGAGAGAGAGAGAGAGAGAGAAGAGCTTAAGTATTAGTTACCTGCACTTCTCAGGTTGGGATCTAGATCTGGCATTTCCTTTACTGCCACTGGACTGACACTGTAGATGGATGCCCCAGCTTCATCAGTGATACTGAAAATCAAATATACAGTTTACATTTCAAAAAGAAAAAAAAAAAGCATTTGAAATGTCCCACTCCCCAAAAACGAATCTGTTTAATAATAAACCCAGAAGATTCTTCATTTAAGAAGAGCATAGAGATATTTTAAGCCATTACTACATACATACTACATTTTGGATATACATAAACATTACATACACGGTATAGATGTACAGTACACCTGACCATAAGACTCCTAATGTGTGTTTATTTATTTCTTTATTTTTAACATCCCATTCTATATTTAGTCCCCATTTGCTGTTATAATAACCTCCACTCTTCTGGGAAAATTTTCCACTAGATTTTGGAGTGTGCTTTTGGAGATTTGTGCTCATTCAGTAACAAGAGTGTTGGTAAAGACAGGTACTGATGTAGGTGATGTGAGGAGACCTGTGGTGCATTTAGTGTTTCAATTCATTCTAACGGTGTTCATTAGGGTTGAGGTCAGAGAGCTACAGCAGGCCACTCAAGATCTTCCACTCCAATGCATATAAACAATATCTTCAAGGAGCATACTTTATTGCCAGGGGCATTGTCATGCTGGAACAGGTTTGGATCTGGAAAGTTAAATGCTACCGCATCCAAAGAATTTGGGGTAACAGTTTAGAAAAGAACCACATGTGGCTGGGAAAAGTCAGGTGTCCTGATATCTGTCCATATAATGTATGATTCAGTTTACCGTAGCCATCAAACGTCATAAAACCTAAAAGGAACTAAAATGAAACATGAGAAACACCACCTGCAAAGATTAATATCTATCATATCGATATTTACAACAGATATTAACGACAGTAAATTGTTTGAAGATGACTCCATATCGGGGAACTCAAAAGATCAGGAATCTGCTAATAAAAACTGAGGTGAAGTAAACTTATTGATCAGCTATTAATCAATGGATACAATAGGATATAACAAGTAAAACATTAGGGCTTATATAACACAAATCCAGTGTACCTCATATCAGGAACAAACATTTCTAAATTAACTGTATTATTGTGAATTTCTGCTGCTGTATTTCTATCAATCTAATATTCTATCCATAACAATTCTTTATACTTTAGTATAAACTTTAGAATTTCTTTTCTTTCAAGATGAATGCTGCAGGGAAAACTTCATATATATATATATATATATATACACATACACACACACACACGCACACGTATAAGGAAGCATGTAAAATGTAGGTGAATGTTCATTGTCACATGCTCTAACTGTTGCAATGTCTTTTATTTTGAGTTTAGCCTAAAACAAATTGTGTTTATCCCTCCAGACATGGTTTCCAGTCTGTAATGTAAATACTACAACAAAACCCATTAATGATTAATGACCATGTCATGTCATGGGGCATTTAAAGGGAAAAAAAAAAAAAAAAAAAAAAAGCGAACACTGCCATCTAGAGGAAATAACAAAAAGGAACGTGATTCAGCAACATCACTAACCCATGCGTAAAAGTCTGGTGGCAGCTCAAGCCTAACACCATCCTAAAGCTTTGTTTATGAAACCACATAAGGGTTTGATGAAATATTCATTTACACAATAGTTTGCAAAAACAATACTTTGCACCTTTTAATAAACAAACAAAATAAACGCTTTTTAAATCTTCATCTAAATCAAAATTTACTGCATATATCTAGTTCGCAGAACCTCACAAACATGAGTTTAAACAATACCAGCATTTCTTCCTCGTCAAAAATGGGGTTGGAGCTCAAGGTCAAGAGCGGATTCCAAAGGAAGCATTTATTACTTCCTGAAAACATACATACGCAGTCAAGGTCAAGGTCAGCCACCAAAAGCAAGTTTACTGCTCCCCAAAAAACCAGACTGCCTTTACGGTTACATGAACAAGGTCAAAGTGAAGGCCAAATCCCGATCTCTTCAGGGCTTTCATCAAATTCGTAAAAAAAAAAAAAAAAAAGAAAGAAAGAAAGAAAGAAAGAAAGGATTAAAAGAGGCAAAAAGAAATGATGACATCACCAGTATAACCACCCCACTCGATCCCCCTTGTATAGCATGTCAAGTTGGCCAATTACTGAAATTTTAACCATGACAGCTCACAGAAGTTTTGGATCTTTTCATTAGAAGGACCTGTGGTCTGTTTTTTATTCTCCTCCGGAGTCCACCAAATCTCCCCCTTCTCCCTCAAAACCACCCACCATCCCGACCCCCGTAACAGAACATCTTACTACCATCTGTCCCAGCTGACATGTCACTGTGAAAACTGTGCTAACAAGGCCTGGCATATGACCTTCAATAGGGTCACAGTGGAGATGGTCATTTAATAAGGTGCCCTCCCACACACACACACACACACACACACACACACACACACACACACACACACACACACACACACACACACACACACACACACACACACACACACACACACACACACACACACACACACACACACACCTACAGACTGTAAAAAACATTTCTATCATTACAGTGAATGCAGTACACACACAGAAATACACTGCCTGAATTAATTTATTACCAATATTTGTCTGTCGGACAGCTGAAACCGAGATGGTGTCTACACGTTACGAAGCAGGAAAATGGAAGGCAGGAGACTGTATATCGTCACGTCCGAATTAATTAACAACAGCTGCTGGGGAGGCTAAATAGCAGGCCACACTGACCCTGGCATGGATACATGGGCACAGTCATATTAATGCAAGGGCATCGCCATGGCAGCCAGCAGAATGATGTCCATACCCACTTTGCCACAAGTAAATGTAAACAGATCCACTCAGAAACGCAACCTGCCTCTAAGCGCCGCTGATGACTCGATAACCCTTAAGGTCTGACACTCGCTCAAAAAATACACACACACACAAACACACTTGCATTTAGTCTCTTAAATCTTCGTCATTGTCACAGGGCAAAGTCAGAGTCGTTCCAAGAAATTGTAGCCCTTTAACAACTTACACACACGAGGACACCCACAGCCGGACGTCCATTTTTCTGACACAGAGATAAAGATACGAGGTGGTATCAAAAGATTCAGAGACTGGCTCTGTTTACAAGAATACTTTATGTATCTACGTTTACACACCATCACCTTCAAAACAGTCCACTTGCACAGCAATTCCTGCCACTTCGAATCTTCTTTTCAAAATGTGTCAAGCACCTTCTGCGATTCGTGCTGGATCTCCTCCAAACGTATCAAAACGACGACCTTTGAGCTTGATCTTCATCTTCGGAAAGAGGGCAAAGTCAGCAGGAACCAAATCTGGCGATTAGGATGATCATTCATATTATATTAATAAGGAAGTAAGATCAGGCTGTTTCGGGCGAGAAACTCACGTGTGAAGAGCGCTTGGTGACAGGGCGCACACGTGCTCAGAATAGCACCAGTTGGACAGCTACCGATGTACACAGGAAAATGTCTTTTGGCACAGCGACTTATGAAGGTTGGTGCTTCCTGTGACTATGCGTGCAGCCTTGTGCTGCCACCTGTTGGCGTGTTACAAAACTAGTCTGAAAACTTTAGATACTACCTCGTACACACTATTCCCATGTTGCAAACATCCAAAAACCAAAAGCTCATCAAAATCAGTCATTGGATTATTTTTTAGAAAGAACAGCTAATATATTTAGGCACCATTATTTTTTTCACCATTTTTTGATAAACAAAACCAGGAAATCTTTCTAAAGGTGACAAGTTTCTAGCGTGTCAAAATAATTAAGAATGGTGTCATTAGGAGGCATGGTTGGATTTTATACTACATTACAAATAATTGTGGGGAAAGCTTACTTTCACTGTAATTATACAGGTTTTATATGGGACAATTGGCCAAGAGAACTTTATCAAAACTTTTACATACAAATCTAGTATAAAAAAATAAATAAAGGTTCCTGCTCATCAAATTGCACGCAAATGCTTGCCACTATAACCCCCCCGAAAATAGCATTTCCAAGCCAACCGTATACTAGCCCCACAAACCATGTTAATAAGCACTTCAGTTGACTTGTGCAGTTGTGGCACAGAGGTTTCCAAGTGCATCGTTTTCTCCTCCGAAGGCAATAAACTTTAACTTCAAACCACCAGGCACAGGCAAACGAGGCATGAAATGTGCAGCACAGTAAATGTGTTACTGGTAGGGACTGCTTCTAGACATGATAACATCACAAGAAGCCACTAGACAGCAAGTGACAATAAATATTCGGCATCTGGCAGTAAGGCGACAAAAGTTTGATGTGACAGCGAGTTCAATCGCATGCCTGACCGACAAAACCCAAATCTGAGCAATGTGTCTCAGAAATGTGTCAGTCTCGGGCTGACACTTTATTAAAGACTGACTGCTTAGTGTCTATACTAGATATAAAAGACTAGTAAGGCATCTGTGAAAAACTAAATTATAAATATGTAGGAACAAAATGTCCTGTTCTGGAAGCCAGTATTCTTCGGACTGTGACTAGTGTACTAGTGAAAAAAAAAAATGCAAAAGGAAAGGAAGGGCTCATAATCCAAAGTATACCACATCATATATGGCATGTACTGTATGGCTGCCAGTGGTAATTAAAAAATAGTGTTTCATCATGATGGGAATAAAATTCATCACTGTACTTCTAAAGTGTATAGAGCTGCACTGCTTCTCAGATTATGCAAAACAAACAAGACAGTGCTTTACAGTGGGCATGCATAATGATCAACTCCAAAAGCGTAGAAATGACATTCTTCAATGGCCAAGTGAGTCACCAGACCTCAAACCAGCTGAGCGAACTTTTTACTTACGGAAGACCAACATGAAGTTCCACAAACAAGCAGTAACAGACATCAAGTGATGTCATTTGCAGCATTTGGTGATGTCCATGGGTTCCAGACATCTAATTTAATAATTAATTGCAAACAATTTGCACCCAAGCTTTTCTTTTTTTTTTTTATTATTATTGCTTTTTTAATTATCTTTGTTTGGTAAATTATCTTGCTTTTGAATCAGTGAAGGCAAATAGAGGCAATGTGCATAATATGGTTCTAATTCCTAAATGATTCATATAATATTTTTTCTATAAAACCTTTAACCTGCTGAAAGTCTACACTTCCATCACATTTTAACGGCTTCATTCAAAACCCATTTTTGTCTAGCACAAATTTTAAAAACATTGCCACTGTCCATTAGGACCTTCATCTCCCTCGTAAATATTTCTATTCAAACATTACTCCTTAAAGTATTAAAAATAATGTATAAATTACTTTGCCAGACGCTAAATTAGCCTACTAGTGAAGACTTTTATGAAGGCAGAGGAGCAACTGAAACCTTAATCAGGGGGATGTCTTTGTAAACATGTTTGTTGAATCAATTGTCCAAACAATTTTTGGGGTTCATTTACATGGTGTCCAATGTTATCAAGGGTAATCAAATGCAACACCAGCCAGCTCCATGAACATATTGAGCGTACTACTATAGAACTCAGACCTCAACCCTACTGAACATCTTCAGGATGAAGTGAAACACTGACTGCACCCCAGGCCCTACTCACCTTACCTACATCAGTACTTTAGTTTACTAAAACCCTTTTTGCTGAATGAACAAAAATCTCTAAAACGACACTCCAAAATCTAGTGGAACATCTTCCCAACAGATTGGAGGCTAATTTTTTATTTTTTTTTTAACAGACTAAATGTGGAATAGATCGATTCATATTTGGTCCATATAATGTACTTGAATAAGGATCACTTTGATACAACATGGTTGATTTTGGGTAATGCTGAGCCGCACTCTCAAAAAAAATTACTTTTAGTGACCTTATTTTAATGATGCAAACTAATAATCATTACATTCATTAAAGCAGAAACCGTAGCAAGTAACGCAGTACAGAGCATGACCATTTCTTGAGCAACTCCTGAACTGGCTGTCCTTTCTAATTCAGACATGCAACCTTAAACAGAGCCTATATCTGCAGGCATGTGTCCATAATTATCCTCCATCCCTTACTGACCTAATCACCCTACCCAGAATCCTCCACAGTTCCAGAGACGAATTTCACTGATGCCAAATAGTCATCATCCAAGGCCTTGCAGCCATGAATGATCTCATTCTACCAAGAACAGGCCAGAATCCAAGAGCATTAATTACCTGAAGACAGACTTCACTGGAACGAAACAAAATGAAATGACGAGAGCGCACACACACACAAAAAAAAGAATGGAGTAGCAAGACCACCAGCAATAGCTAGGACATCAAAAAGCCGTTCTATTCACATAATGGGGAAATACATAAGAGAACAAAGCAATATGATTTTAACGTATAAATGCATTTCCCTACAGCACAATTCTTCACTTGTAATTAACAACAAACTGCGCAACACTCAATAAAGCAAGATTTGTTGAGATGCTGTGAGAAATGTTAATAGGAATAAAGATAATAGAAAACGAATGTGACATAATATGAACTAATATAACTTCAAACTAAAGTTTTGGCCCCTAAAGCACTGAGAATGACATACTAACATACAAGGTGGTATCGAAAACTGTCTAGACTAAATGGTGCTACCTAGTGCTTTACCACGTCTGCAATTTCATCATTGACAGCAAGTTAGAACAAAGCAAACATAAAATTCCAGGTGAAACTGGGCAAATCTTCCAAAGAGACGTTTGACATGATGTTCATTTGATGTACGGCGATGCTGCAAACGTGTCGTTCGAGGTGTTTTAAGTGGCACGCGCACTTCAAGAGCAGAAGAGCTTTACTGGAAGACGACGAAAGGTGCTTGACACGCTTCAAAAAGAAGACTTCCAGGACACATTCCAAACGTGTCAGGAACGCTGGATTGCTGTGCATGGAGTCTATTTTGACGCTGATAGTGTGAAAACGTAGAAAAATAAAGTAAGAAATAAACAGAACTACTTTTGAATGTTTTTGGTACCACCTCGTATTTGTTAAGAGATTTTACATTTATCTTTATTGCAGAAGCGGAAGGTCCACTTGTCATTGATCAGACCATACGCCGTACTCTGCAACAAGTTGGTTTACATGGCCGTCCTAGAAGGAAGCCTCTTCTAAAGCTGGCTCACAAGAAAGCGTGCAAACAGTTTGCTGAAAACAACCTGCCAAAGAGCATGAATTACTGGAATCGTGTCCTGATGAAACTATGATAAACCTGTTTGGCTCAGATGGTGTCCAGCATGTGTGGCGAAGCCCTGGTGAGGAATGGCAAAAAAATTGTGTCTTGCCTACAGTAAAGCATGGTGGTGGTTGCATCATGGTCTGGGGCTGCATGAGTGCTGCTGGTACTGGGGAACTGCGGTTCATTAGGGGAAACATGGATTCTAACAATCTGAAGCAAAACATGATGCCCTCCCTTCAGAAACTGGGACAAATGTTAGTTTTCCAACATAATAACAACGCCAAACACGCTGCCAAGATGACAACTGCATTGCTAAAGGTGAATGTGATGGAGTGGGCAAATATGAACCCTTTCAAACACCTGTAGAGCATCCTCAAGTGGAATGTGAAGACCCTCATGTGTCTAACATCCAGCAGCTCTGTGATGGATGCTGTACTGCTATACAAGATGCACATTGACTATTTTATATATATACAGTACAGACCAAAAGTTTGGACACACCTTCTCATTCAAAGAGTTTTCTTTATTTCCATGACTATGAAAATTCTAGTCACACTGAAGGCATCAAAACTATGAATTAACACATGTGGAATTATATACATAACAAAAAAGTGTGAAACAACTGAAAATATGTCATATTGTAGGTTCTTCAAAGTAGCCACCTTTTGCTTAGATTACTGCTTTGCACACTCTTGGCATTCTCTTGATGCCTACTTTGAAGAACCTACAATATGACATATTTTCAGTTCACTTTTTTGTTATGTATATAATTCCACATGTGTTAATTCATAGTTTTGATGCCTTCAGTGTGACTCTACAATATATATATATATATATATATATATATATATATATATATATATATATATATATATATATATATATATATATATATATATATATTGCTCATTGAAAAAGATGTGGAATTGTGAGCGGTGTACTCACTTTTGTGAGATCTTGGACGTATGTGATATAGGTGTGCACATAAGTGATATACATATACAATGGAAGAAAACCCAGAAGAACCCAGAACCCAAATGTTACCTTCTACTTTATAATCAAGAATAAGTCACTTATTCATCTGAATTCTTTCGAATGTACTTTAAGCATGTTTTCTAAATATACTAGTTGTTTCAGAGTCTCGGAAACTCTACGGACCTGCTGCCCCTCCCTCGAGGGACCTCTCTGGGAAATTCCTCCCAGGAGGAATCTCCTCTCACTGTCAGGGGGAACCCTGGTTCACACCCACCCAGAATTATGGAAGCTGTTGGTCCTATCAGATCCTAGCAGTTGGTCTCTCTACTGCGGTAGTGGAGTCCATCCTCCATTCCAGAGCTCCCTCCACGAGGAGGTTGTATGCCGATAGATGGCATCTGTTCACCATGTGATGTGAGCGCCACTAATTGGACCCAGTGAACTGCCCGGTTGATTTAGTTCTGGAGTTTTTGCAGGAACAGTTTGCCACAGGATTGGCTCCATTAACCCTAAAGGTTACGTGGCTTATTGTACGGTCTCTGGGGAAACACCCCTTTGTGACACGTTTCCTACGCAGCACCCAGAGGCTGAGGCCCGAGGTGGCCCTTAGGTATCTGTCAGTTAAGACCGCCATTCTTCTTGCAATTTCCTCCCTTAAGAGGGTCGGGGACCTACAGGCTCTTTCCGTGGCCCCGTCTCTCCTGGAGTTTGCCCCTGGCATGGCCAGAGCTTTTCTCTACCCTAAACCTGGGTATGTGCCTAAGGTGCCTGCGGCTCCCTCACGACCTGTCGTTCTGCAGGCATTCTGCCCTCCACCTTTCCTAGCCCCCGACCAGAAAAGCAAAATCGACTGGACACATAACTCCACAGGACAAGTCCGTGAAGGAAGTCGGAGGAGCTGTTTTTCTGCTATGGCCCTCGTAGGAAAGGTTTTCCAGCAAATAGGCAGACAAAGATGCCATTTCTACGTGTTATGATTCCACTGGTCTTCCCACTTCCTTCGGAGTCAAGGCTCATTCCACCCGGGGTATAGCGGCCTCTACGGCCTGGTCCACTGGAGTTTCTCTCCAAAACAATTTGCAATGCTGTGAGCTGGTCCACCCTGCTTCCACTCCGGCTCCTCTGTCCTGCATGCTGATTGTGCTCAGACACACTAGACAGGGACTGGTCAGTATGGCGTTATTAGACACTTGTTCTCAAAGAGTTTCGACGCAGCTTTAGTTCCTAAAAGGGAACGTCACTAGGTTACGTTTGTAGGGAACAAGACGCTGTGTCAACAAGCCATACTCCCTGCATCCCTGCAGTGCATACCTTCTCCTTTTTCAAAAGCTAATGTTGCTACTATCACTCACCCATTTTGTAGCTTCCTGGTTTACGCGCTGTAAAACACGCAATTAAAAGCATGAACAAAGTGAGGCGTTCCCAAAGCGTTTAGATGCAGTGTGTCCCGTCTGTGCTACAGGATACTGGAGAACTTTTACCGCTGTACCATTGAGAGCATCTTTACTAACTGCATCTCAGTGTGGTACAGAATCTGCACTGCTTCGGAATGTAAAGCCCTTTAGAGAGGGTTGAAAACTGCACAACGAATCATCGGCACTCAGCTTCCCACCTTGGAGAGCATTTACAATAAACGCTGTCTGCAAAAATGTCTGTACATTATTCACCCTCACCCCTGTATATATGGACCTCATACCTTATTTATCTACTGCTATCTATTTTAAATAGGCCACTTATTCACTTCTGGTTAGATGCTAACTGCATTTCATTGGCTCTGTACATGTACTGTAATCTAAAAAATATGGTAAAGTTTATAGAGTATGGTAGTGTAAATTGCTCTGTTTTGCTAAATGATGTATTGTTAATTGATATTTTAACAAATTACTGTATACTGCCCCTTACTAATCACAATTTGTTAAGACTCCTGGTTAGGCTAGGCCATGTCTCGACCTACCATATTTTCAAGTTATAATGGGGTCATAGAAACGCATCTTCACCATAAGTCTAGGGACTACCTCTATTTCCGTATAGACAGCTGCACATTAAAATGCATATTAGTTTTAGACTATGTACAGTAAAGGGTCCACCTATAAGCCTGCGAATTATCTGTTACTACACCAACAGTAACATATCAGTAAGAGAGAACACTGACATTCAGAATCTCCCAAGTAGATCAACACTGTAGAATAGCATAGTTTTGGCTAAAAGTCGAGAGCAGACTGGAAGACCGACAGCCGATTATCCTTTTGCAGCCTAACAGGGAGAAGCACCAAGACCACTTCAGGACACTGTATAATATACTGATCTATACTATTTAAAATTATTACTATTATTACCTCACTTAATATATTATAAAAAATAAAAAAAACTCATATGTTCTTGGTGATAAACTGCAGATTAAATGTTTATTTTTTTGGTTGTTTGTTTTGTACTGTGTCCTTTTTAATACTACATTATTTACTGAATAAAATTCTACATTTGGTAAAAAATGTTTCATACAGTCACTGCAAATACAAAGGTTTTGGTTGGTGTTTCAGACCAGACTGCACATTTATACTTTGGGGGAAAAAATGCTTCCAATATGCCTATTATTAAGTTTCCTGCTTAAATGCTTGATGAATAAAGCAATTATACTATATAAATATATAGTAAAAAAAATTGTTCTAGACAAAAACCAACCTACAAGCCAAACTTAAACTTAAATAATAATTAGGGTTCAGTTTCATTCAAAACCATTGCCTCACTGCATATTAAAATATGGAATATCATTTCATTATCTTTGCTTTACAAACTTTCATTAGATTCCCAAGTGTTTTGAATAGCTTTATAAATTCTGAAGATGCAACATAGTGTGTGGCGAACAATATGGTGCCCTGCCTTCAGAAACTAAGCCGAACGGCAGTTTTCCAACATGAAAACGACCCCAAACACACCACCAAGATTGTCCCTTGAGAAGGCTGAAATGTGAGGGGTGAAAACTTTTGTGAGATAGTGTGTGTATGTACACACATCACACACACACATTTTATATATATATATATATATATATATATATATATATATATATATATATATATATATATATATATATAAAAACACAATTAAATATATATTTAGCATGTTTAGATCATGACTTGGCATTTCAAAAGTAGTTTGCAAGTCAAAAAAGTGTGAGCAGCGCTGGTTTACACCAAATTAGCTGTCAAGCCATTCGTTTAGTCAAATTGTGTAATACTTTTCCAGGCTGGGCTTAGACTATAATCTCTTCCCATACTTATTTACACTTGGTTGAAGTTGAGGCATAGACAAGTGTCAGATAAACAAAGATTGTAAATGTTCAAGAAAATGCTTAATGGTGTTTTCCACAAAATAGCAACGGGCACATAAGCGTGAAAACGTGGCAATGTTTGACTGCAAAGGGAGTCGGAAAACGAGGCGATTCTCCCATAGGCTGACCGCTACATGTGTGCCGCTGGCTCTGGCTGTCACTGCGCAGGAGCAGTCAGGCAGAAAAGAAGAAGAGAGCAGTCTGGCAGGAATGAAGGGACAGAAAGAAAAAGACAGATGAGGGATAAAGACACCAGGAGGGCTTTTCAGCAGCAGTGTGCACAGACAAAAAGCAGATGGTGCAAATGAACCCAGAGGTTTAATTAAGTTGGGAAAAAAAGTGCTTTGAAGAAAGACACACTGTCCAAAGCGCGGTGTGAATGTATGAAATTTAAGTATGTATACCTACGCTAGTGTCAACACTTTCGACATATTTAGAACCCAAAAAAACATGTTTCATTTTTATAGTCCTTAGTACCAGTAATTCAACATGAGGTTTTGATGCACAGCTCCGTAATAATGTCCTGATCGACTTGAGGCTTTGCAAAGTCAAGACAAGGATATCTAAAAACAATATCCCTGAAGTTCAAAAAAATGTACTGCATCAGCCCATTTATTTATTAGATTATTTACAGAAAAATATACCAATAGAATAAGTTGGGGGGGGGGGGGGGTGAAGGAGCCAATTTCCTAATAGGAATGTGTCGATTTCAAGCCCATGAGAACCACAACATGGTAGAAAGAGCAGATGAATTTCAAAATAAAAAGGTCAACACGGGCCAGCGACAAAAGCTGATGAAAGCATGTCTATCGTGTTACTTAGTGTGCTGGCTGAAATAACCATTTACTGAATAGCTAAGTGTAATGAAAATAAAAAAAATTGCAAGCGGGGTTAGAACGTGTATATTTAAATAAGATAAGTTGGGGGTTCATATAAAAAGGAATGGATCCCTGCAGTATACGCCTGTAAAGGATACAGAATTGAATGGTGTGTGTAGACGCTTTGTTCATGCACATGGTACTTCGTACTTCGAAAGAAGGGTGAAAAGTGCTTCATACTTCTCACATGTACTTTACAGCACAGTGAAATTCTTTCTCTGCATATCCCTTCAATTTTAGGAAGCCCAAAGAGCACTAAGGGGTTAAGGGCCTTGCTCAAGGGCCCCAAGAGTGGAAGCTTGGCGACACAATGTCTCAACTCACAACCTTCTGATCAGTAACCCAGTGCCTTAACTACTGAGATGCATCCTCTGAGAATGTATGTACTATTTTGTTCAACTATTCAACATATATCCTGAGGTACTGTATTATACCTGATAGGAATAAGGAACAGACTATGTGCTTTGTATGTTTACAGTTCTTGACCGCCGCAAAAAGCTGAAACGGCAGCATTTCTGAATAACAGATTATACGCTGCTGAATAAGAAATGGAATCTGCGCGATTTATTTCGTCTTGCACGTTTTGCTTTCAGGAACACTTGGCAGTCACAATCTCAAAAAGACCAGAACCAGTGCTAAAGCATGGGCACCCCGTGTCTGACAGCAGATGCAATGTTGGTTTTGTAGAGATCTCAAATCTTCTGCTTCCATTTTAGAATGAAGGTTGAAATGGATCCACTTGTGGAGCGCCATGGATGTCAGGTTTGACGCACTGTGCTTCGCCGAGAATTACCAAGGCAGACTTATCCAAGCTATGCTCAGAGATGTGAGCAATACCCCAAAAAAATAAAAATAAAAAATAGCACACCACTGCTGCACTCCATAGACGGCCACTTCAGAGCGGTTCTGGGCAGGCCTCCAGCCCAAACCAAAAGTCAACAAACACGGGTCTGGCTAGATAGAGAATGAGACGATCCCAAATTCAGCTGATATTTGAGTTGGATGAGAGCATGCTGGACGAGTTTTGGTTTTAACGGTGGTGAGAAATATTTGTTTTTAATTAAAGACAGTCAAACACAGTCCAGATATTTCAAATCCACAAGGCTTACACGCTGCAGACCATCTTTGTTTCTCTACTCCGGCATATTCCCATCGTTATTTTCCTGCCACTAGGAGTTTATTGATTGTGCATTTTTCGACTTTTGGGTTTGTACTTGCACAAGATTTAAGGAAGAACTTGACTTCACTTTAAATAAACAAAAGTTAAGTGCTGGGGTTGTTTTCTTTTTTCCTACCAGATTAAGATCAGCTCTCCTGCAGCAGTTCTTATATGACACTTTCGTAGCAGAAACAACCAAACTGACACTGGGTCATTGTTAAAGGGCAAGTAGAACATTTCCACACTTACCAATAGGACACATCCAACGGCTTAAAAAAGCCACTTTTGATGAGATCAGCAAAGAACGACTCCGTCTCTCTGCATGCTGTTCCATTTCCTATGACAACAGTCTGGCAGCTGAGATTGAGGGGGGTGAAGAAGGGGAAAGAAAATGTCAAAATCCTGTTAATGCAAGTTCTTAGAAAAACAAGTCTCACGTGTAGGTTTAAGTTAGGAGTTGGGTTTTCGTGTATTTGTCTCTTTATGCTGCCTAAGTATTTTATAAACTAGATTCTGTTGAGCAACTACATTCCAATATATAAATATATATGTACAGTATCTCACAAATTTTACAATACACTTTTTTAGTAGATCTTCTCAAGGGACAATACTATAGTAATAAAACTTAGATTTATTTTTGTGTAGCTTTGAATGTGCAGCTTGTAAAGCAGTACAAAATTACTGTCCTAAAAATAACTAAACATATAGCCATTATTGTCTAAATAGCTGGCAACAAAATTGAGTACACCCTAAGTGATAACAGCTGTACGTTGTGTAAACATGCAAAGCCCTGTGTCCTATTCATTATGGTCATGTTTTTGACTGCTTCACAGAACCATACAAATGTGTGTATCTTGTATTAGAGCAGTCAAACTTTGGTGCTTTGAGTTCAATTCTCTCATACTGACCACTGGATGTTCAACATGGCACCTAATGATAAAGGGGTTGAATGCTGCCAGCATTGCTTTAGAGGTTTTCGAAGCTGAAGGTCCGCTTATCAGTGCTCAGATGATACACCGTACACAGCAACAAGTCAGTTTACATGACCGTCGTCCTAGAAGGAAGCCTCTACTGAAGCTTGTTTACAAGAAAGCGTGCAAACAGTTTGCGGAAGACAACCTGCCAAAGAGCATGAATTACTGAAAGCATGTCCCGAGACTTAGATAAACTTGTTTGGCTCAGATGGTGTCCAGCATCTGTGGCGACGCCCTGTTAAGGAGTACCAAGAAAATTGTGTCTTGCCTACAGTCAAGCATGGTGGTGGTAGCATTATGGTCTGGGGCTGCATCAATGCTGCTTGTACTGAGGAGCTGCGATTCATTGAGGGAAACATGAATTCCAACATGTATTGTGAAATTCTAAAGCAAAACATGACTCCTCTAGAAACTGGGACAAATGGCAGTTTTCCAACATAATAATGACCCCAAACACACCGCCAAGATGCCATTTGCTTTGCGGAGGAAGGTGAAGGTGTTGGAGTGGCCAAGTATGTCTCCAGACCTGAACTTTATTGAGCATCTGTGGGGCCTCCTCAAGCGGCTCTGTGATGTCATTACGGAGGAGTGGAAGAGGATCCCAACAACAACCTGTGCAGCTCTGGTGAATTCCATGTCCAGGAGGATTAAGGCAGTGATAGATAACAATGGTGCTTTCACAAAATATTGACACTTTGGACACAGTTTTGACATGTTCACTTAGGGTGTACTCACTTTTGTTGCCAGTTATTTAGACAATAATAGCTGTATGTTGAGTTATTTTTAAAGAACAGTAAATCTGTACTGCTACACAACCTGCACATTGACTACTCTTACATATATCCATGTTTCATTTCTATAGTATTGTCCCTTGAAAAGATATACTGTGAGGGGGGTGTACTCACTTTTGTGAGAAATATAAAAGCACTACAAGTTGCTGTTAGGCATTAAGTAGAGGGTTGACGTCAGGGCTCTGTGCAAAGCTCAACTACACTAAATTTCTCATGGGCCTTGCTATTGCACAGGGATACAGTCATGCTGGAACAGGTTTTTGCACTTTTAATTCCAATAAAAGATTTCTTAATATTACAGCACACAGCATTTTAGACAATTGTGTGCTTCTGCCTATTTAGCAAACATTTGAAAAAGTCCAACGTGATGATTATATACTTTTAGCCATATGGTATAGCATAAACAAAAATCATCTTTTGCAATATGTAAGAAAGTTAGAATAGCTGGTTAGTGTCCAAAGGATTTGGTTCACTTCAGTATCGCAGAAATCACAAACATTTAGTAGTGAGTATAATTAAAAAAAAAATGTAATCTGAAAAGTGAATCTAATATAACTTAATCTTCATTCAATATCATATTTAAAAATCATGTTACTGAATGCAACAAATGAACAAACACTTAAAATGAAACTGAATGCATTCCAACACACAAAGAAAATAAGAAACGAACATTAAAATATTTCATTAAAATATGTGTGCCTATGACTTTTGTGGAGCAATCTTAATTTGATTTTTTTTTATTATTACAGCACTACTTTTAAAAGAAGACCAATTTGTTTTTAACAATTGCTGGTAACTATACAGTAGTTTTTTCTCTTGTCTCATCAATACATATCCCAGATATCCATACATAGGCTGCAAAACAGTCTGGGCAAATGAATGAATAAACAAACAAACAAACAAATAAATAAATATATATAAGAAATGTGGTGACTTCAAAGTTGATCAATTGTAGTACCTATGTTCAAGCATGAGGTGGCGCAGTTTGCTAGCCTCTCTATTTCTGCCTGAGCCATGAAGATACACCACGTCTGTGTGCAGGATCTGACCTGAGAAGTCACAAAGACAAAAAAAATAAATAAAATTTAATATAAAGTCAGCATGGGAGATAGTAAATTTAAATTCCATGTTTCCTAATTTTCCTATTTTATTTTTGAGCTCACAAATTGGCCTCGTCCTTCCAGGCCAGACAGCACCACTGTTCTATACCCTCCTGCTTGAGAAGCAGAAGTCTGTTTGATGATGCACCCACAGACCAGTCACAGTCAAGAGGAGTCTGGCACAAAGTGTGTACATCCATGTGGTGCCGCTTCAAAGCAGAGGGCAAAGCCGAATGACACCCACCCACCAGGCCAATCAGCCACCTGTGAGGTGGCCATGCACCGTGCCCAGCGTGAAACCCCTCATGCTAGACTTTTTAAAAATATTTTGTTTATGGACACTAGCATGGGTTTTAGAGAAATCCTGATTACTATGATTACCATGGTTTTAAATGTATTCAATTTGGCCATGAAAATTATTTTATGCTTGTAACCAAAGTATTAAATAAAACATGTCATATATTAGGGATGTAACATTCACTGATCCACATCTGTGAATTGGCATAAATCGATGTGATGCATTGATGCATTTTCAACTTATTTGCATTGGTTAAAAAATATTCATTTCGCATCGCATCAGTATCTGCTTCATATGTAACTTTACTGTATCGTAGGCTATAAATCAAGAGGCAAATAACATCGGCCTTAGTTATGGAGATGCACATCCCTATTTTAGATACGATGTATATTCAATTTAAAGTGCCTTATAAATCGTAATTTCCGGACTATTAAGCGCACCCATATATAAGCCGCACCCACTGAATTTTACAAAAAAAATTATTTTGAACATAAATAAGCCGCACCTGTCTATAAGCCGCAGGTGTCTACACTGAAACTAATGAAATTTACACAGGTTTTAACGAAAGACAGTGTCTGTTACACGAAAGTAGCCTACCAAGAAAGTCATTGTTCACTGTCTTCCTCCTTCCTTTCACAACTATTTCTCTCGGGAGTTTTTCTTTTGGCATCGTCGTGCGTTTAAAAATCACCATCGGTGAAGCTTTTCTCCCGATGCCGTGCAGCTCAGAACACAGGTGAAGTGCGTTTTTTCATGCCCGGTTGTTTTCAGTGTGACGAATAATTCCCATTTCCTGTTGACACTCCGAGTGAGAGGCAGGTTAAACGCAGAGGAACCTCATCCATATTTATGATGTGGTGCGGCCCAATTCAATGGGAGCGCATCTGATTTAATATAAAGAGTTTCATTGGTTCACCTGAACCCGTTCAGCAATTTTATTGGTCTAATGTTATGGGGTTCAGTTTTTTGGCTTGTAGCTTGTGAAAGGAAAAATCCATTAATTAGCCGCTTCGTTGTTTAAGCCGCGGGGTTCAAAGCGTGGGAAAAAAGTTGCGGCTTATAGTCCGGAAAATACGATATTTCAACATAATATGTTCAAAAGTATACAGACACCTGACCATCACAACCCATATGTAATTGTTCCCATTAATTTGGAAGCACACAGGCAGCAGATACCTAAGATTTTTCTTTACTGGAACTATGCCAAACCTGTTCCATCTTGACAATGTGCTGTTGCGGCCTAAGCCGTTTTTGTCTGTTTGCTGTTTGTCTTTGTTTGTATTGATTGGGTTTATCCTCTCCCAAGGTTAAGCTTTGCCCCTGCACAACATTGAAATCGAGATGGGAGAGCATTAGACAAGGTGCCTGAGCTGATATGGTGCTACGTGATGATTTTAGACTTTATAAAGCAAGTTATGCATGCGGCTTGCACTTGTTCATGCGTGTCCTGATGTCTAACCGGCTGCTGTGATGATAACTACGTTCTTTGTGTGTTTTGGGTGATGTTCTTTTAATCGGTGTGTTATTTTCTATTAGGTTTAACTTTTTCTTGGTTAATGTAGTTAATTTCATTCGTTTAATCTGTTGCCTGCTGCAGAAGGTGATGCATGGGTCAAGCAGTCATTACTAAATGGTCAAACTGCCCGGTTTGTCTTCCGAGTCCTCTTATGTTACTTTCCCCCTTCTTAAATGAGCCACTTTACAATTGGGGTCCATAACAGTACATAAAGTGAGGTCCATAAAGGCACCGCAAGCCACTAACGTATAAACCTCATATACATTTGAATACTAACAACAGAAATGGAAAAGTTTATATTTTGGCTTTCAACACCAGTCCTTCCAACAACAGAAAAACATAGCCTTAAACATAAAGGCCTAGTAATCCTAGATATAAATATAGATCTTAGACAGTCCTAGACATAATTTAAGAAAGCAGACTTGTGCATTAAGGTCTGGTCTTACTGGTGGGTGAAAGGATTGCCAGTTTGCAACCATGGCGATATCCAGGATCGACACCCATAAGGACACGCCCACGCACAGGGCACACCAACAGACGCTGCCGGAGATTACGCACAAACATAGCGACGGACTCCTTCTCAGCGCTGGTGGTCAGTTTGGTCCTGAAACAGAGAGGAGTACAGAAAGTAAAAGTGATGAGAAGAAATTCGATACATTTACATGCATTTTTGTTTGAGTTAAACGAAACCTCCATCCAAAACGCAACAGATCTGTCGCCCTGATTTTCACATTGCTTGATGAATTCCAATAGAGTTTAACAGAAGAAAAATGATTGACAATTGTTTACTGTTAGATCCTACAAACAAACCAAAATCTTTTTTATGCTGTTCGACTTTTAATATGTCCATGTGACATTCAATGCCATATTAGTGAAAAACTCAATACAGAAACAGGAGACAGCAAAGAATTGGACTGAAAGTTGCAGAATGCAATGCAACCATAAAAACAAAGTAAGTGCTAAATTATGCCAGAGATTTGGCTGGAAACATATAACATAGTAGGCACAACTGGCAGCGCTATTGGCAGCTTTATTAGCAGTAAATGCAGCTTTGAAATTTTCTCCAATGTGATCAGAGCATGCAGAGCACAAAGTAAGATCACTGGAAAGGACTTAAGGACTAAAGCGCTGCCGCATCGGACTGCTTAGGTCGGGACGAAACACGATGTTGAATAACATTTTGAGTAAGGCTAACCAACATGGTGTAACCAAATCTATTAAATCAGGTAAAAATAGTTCGACGTAAAAAAAGCTACATGTTTAAGAGTTTTTTTTTCACAACTCAATTGCAAAATAAATCCCGGATGTTTACTAAAGACTTATTTAGTTATAGTAGTTTCTGGTAAATACTCTGCTAAAGTTTAATTTACAGTATAAGTTGTGTGACCTTTATAATAGAAGGCTGCGAATGATTTAGATGGTGTGTGGGTGGATCATTGTGGTAGGAGAACGGTGCCATGAGGGGTTGGGGGGGTGACAATAGGAATCTCACTAGGGTGGCAAAAAGGCTAGAAACAGCCTTTTTGAATCAGTGATTACCTGTACCCCCTGCTGAGCAAAGGCATTAGAAGTCGCTTGTAGGAGTCCTCAACAGCACTGTTTAAAATGTTCATCAGTTCTGGACGTGCAAACCCCTGTGGCCTCCACCTACGAAATATTCCACACACAGTATTTTAGACAAAACCATTACATTAGGACTGCAGAGCTGTATATTATGGTCATTTCACCACAATTCTGGGATTTTGGTGTTAATTATTCCCACACGGTAGTTTGAGAATAATTAACACCAAAATCCCAGAATTGTGGTGAAATGAACATGTGTGAATATTTACTGTATGTTTGCACTTTTTAGGTGGGACACTGACCTGACGTTAACACACCACCTACAGAAATCCGCCTTCACCCAATCGGGGATGTTAACTTTCACTGACAGAATCTTCAGATTCTCCCCTCGGTTAATGGCCAGTGTCTGAAACAAGAGCGTAACCTGTACAGACAGCAGACACAAAGCCTGGCACGGTAGTGCACTGTCAGGATGCACTCCTTCAATTCCTACCAATTCCTACCAAATCAAACACAAAAACCTATACAGTCTTATATTGGATGCCATCTAACACTTTATTTCATTAACCAAAAAGAAACTGTTCAGCATTTTTTTGTTGTTTGTTTGTTTGTTTATCTTTTCCTAAAAAAAAAAAAAAAAAAAAAAAAAAAAAGAGAGAGCAGGTTTCCTCATGGGGAATGTCCCCACAAGGTCAAAAGTGTCAGAAAATGCAATTCTTCTGAGGAAATTTCATCCCAGTAAGACAAACACACACCCCAACGTCCTGCAGTAAGACTCCTGCCTCTTTCACTTTTCCCTACAGTCCTCTAAGGGAAAGTGACATGCTGTTAAGCAAATAGTTTTAAGTGTCTGACCTTTTCTGAGGAAAACCTTTTGGAAGAAAAAAAAAGAAAAGAAGAAAAGGCTGAAGATGATCCATCAATCAAGACTTGAAGCAGAAGAATAAAGCTGACAAATGCCAAGTTGCCACCAACCCCCAACACACATACGCACACAAACCAAGCACTGAGACGACAGCAGACCCTTCACTTTACTGCATAACCAATGCCCTGATCAGAACATGAATTAATGCAGCCTGAATATTCAATTTTCTTAAAGTGGCATTTCATTGCCCCAAGGTAGCTGTTTATATGTATGTTGCCATGTGCCATCCATCAGAAGAAAAAAATAAAAGGTTTTCCAAAGCTATTTATCCCTGCCTTAAAAGAGAGCAGATTTGAATAAAACAGAGCAAGGTAGAACAGATTAAAACATAACAGTACAGGTTAGAATAGAATAGAATAGAATAAAATATAATAGAATAGAATATTAAATAACAGCAGATTAGTATAAAACAGCAGAATTGAATAGAACCGAACAGAATCGAATAAACAGAATCGAATCGAATAGAATAAAAAAAATAGAATAGAATCGAATCAAATAACGCATGGACTAAAATATTAGATTAGAAGAGAGGGGAGTTGAATAAGACAGCAAAGTAGAACAGAATAAAACAGAACAGTACAGATTAGAATCAAATAAAAAAAAATAGAATAGAATAGAATAGAATAAAACAATAGAATAGAATAGAATAGAATAGAATAGAATAGAATAGAATAGAATAAACTAGATTACAATAGATAGAAATAGAATTAAATCAGATACAACCAATTAAATCTAAATAAAGTAGCATGGAATTAAATCAAACTGATTACAACCAATCAGAACAGAACAGATATGTTTTATCAAAAAACAGGAAAAATTGGGTGACATCACAGAATGAGACCAATTAAACTCTCAAAGATTGTGGCAAAAAACCTAATAAAACAGTACATGCTCACAAACTGACACACACACACACACACACACACACACACACACACACACACACACACACACACACAGTAGCTGTATACAAATCAGCACATTTTGACACTAATCCTTCTTTAAGTAGCACTGGTTATTTATGGTCATACTGCAAGGCAAATACACAATATTCTATGAAAAGGCAACCGGACATTACTGTACACCTCTCATTCTCAACCTCATCTAATAAAACCAATGCTTAAACACAACTCTTAGCTTTGACTTTATTAAGGAGAACATGATTTATTTGCTAAACCAGAATGACTGCAATATTTCAGTTTTTTAATAAATGAATCACATCTAATGGTTTCTAGTTATGTTTGTGTTACCACTTGGGACACAATAAAATATCCATTCAACTTAACAGCGTCTTTTAACTCCTTTGCCTGTTTCATGGTCAGGTGGTGCCTGGACACCTGACCCTCGTTTCGTAAATGCTAAATCAATGCCTCATCCAACACTTTTTTTAACAGTATATTTGCTTACATGATGCTTCTAGCATTACAAGTCTCTGCACATGAGTTAAGTTAAGTTAAGTTAAGTTAAGTTAAGTTAAGTTAAGTTAAGTTAAGATAAGATAAGATAAGATAAGATAAGATAAGATAAGATAAGATAAGATAAGATAAGATAAACCTTTATTCGTCCCACAGTGGGGAAATTTCTGTGTTACAGCAGCAAAGAAAAAGAAATGTGCAAATACAGTGGGTACGGAAAGTATTCAGACCCCCTCAAATTTTCACTCTGTTATATTGCAGCTATTTGCTAAAATCATTTAAGTCCATTTCTTTTTCTCATTAATGTAAACATAGCACCCCATATTGACAGAAAAACACAGAATTGTTGACATTGTTGCAGATTTATTAAAAAAGAAAAACTGAAATATCACATGGTCCTAAGTATTCAGACCCTTTGCTGTGACACTCATATATTCAACTCAGGTTGCTATCCATTTCTTCTGATCATCCTTGAGATGGTTCTACACCTTCATTTGAGTCCAGCTGTGTTTGATTAAGAAAGCCACACACCTGTCTATATAAGACCTTACAGATCACAATGCATGTTAGAGCAAATGAGAATCACAAGGTCAAAGAAACTGCCTGAAGAGCTCAGAGACAGAATTGTGGCAAGGCACAGATCTGGCCAAGGTTACAACAAAATTTCTGCTGCACTTATGGTTCCTAAGAGCACAGTGGCCTCCATAATCCTCAAATGGAAGACGTTTGGGACGACCAGAACCCTTCCTAGAGCTGGCCATCCGGCCAAACTGAGCTATCGGGGGAGAAGAGCCTTGGTGAGAGAGGTAAAGAAGAACCCAAAGATCACTGTGGCTGAGCTCCAGAGATGCAGTCGGGAGATGGGAAAAAGTTGTAGAAAGTCAACCATCACTGCAGCCCTCCACCAGTCGGGGCTTTATGGCAGAGTGGCCCGACGGAAGCCTCTCCACAGTGCAAGACACATGAAAGCCCGCATGGAGTTTGCTAAAAAAAAAAAACTCCAGATGGTGAGAAATAAGATTCTCTGGTCTGATGAGACCAAGTTAGAACTTTTTGGTCTTAATTCTAAGCGGTATGTGTGGAGAAAACCAGGCACTGCTCATCGCCTGTCCAATACAGTCCCAACAGTGAAGCATGGTGGTGGCAGCATCATGCTGTGGGGGTGTTTTTCAGCTGCAGGGACAGGACGACTGGTTGCAATCGAGGGAAAGATGAATGCGGCCAAGTACAGGGATATCCTGGACAAAAACCTTCTCCAGAGTGCTCTGGACCTCAGACTGGGCCGAAGGTTTACCTTCCAACAAGACAATGACCCTAAGCACACAGCTAAAATAACAAAGGAGTGGCTTCACAACAACTCCGTTACTGTTCTTGAATGGCCCAGCCAGAGCCCTGACTTAAACCCAATTGAGCATCTCTGGAGAGACCTAAAAATGGCTGTCCACCAACATTTACCATTCAATCTGACAGAACTGGAGAGGATCTGCAAGGAGGAATGGCAGAGAATTCCCAAATCCAGGTGTGAAAAACTTTCCCAAAACGACTCATGGCTGTATTAGATCAAAAGGGTGCTTCTACTAAATACTGAGCAAAGGGTCTGAATACTTAGGACCATGTGATATTTCAGTTTTTCTTTTTTAATAAATCTGCAACAATATCAACAATTCTGTGTTTTTCTGTCAATATGGGGTGCTATGTGTACATTCATGAGGAAGAAGAATGAATTTACTGGTAAATGATTTTAGCAAATGGCTGCAATATAACAAAGAGTGAAAAATGTAAGGGGGTCTGAATACTTTCCGTACCCACTGTATATAATACTGAAACAATAATGCATTGGTATTATTATTATTATTATTATTATTATTATTATTGAATTACACATCATGCGATTAAACTTAATATAAAAGTAAAAAAATGATATAGAATAATCTACCATTTATCGCAGTGGTTACGTTCCAAAGCCGCCCGTGATAAACGGACGCCAACCAAAAAATGCAATTTAATGTATACAGTACTGTATTGTATTAACATTTTACTTCATTTTATATTTCTATTTCTTTTAATACATTTTATTATTTCAACATAAAACTCCATAAAAACAATTCCCTATACGTTTTTTGGTCTAACGAGAGACCGGCAAAAACAGTGAAACAAATTAGTTATGTGGCACATGCAATTCTAAATTCTATTCGATAAACCGGGGGTGTTGGATTCAAACCGCGGGTAAAGCGGGGGATTACTGTATTTCTATATGTATTAATACAATCAACTATGTTACAGCAGAATTTCAAACTAAGGAACTCCAGTTTAAATTATTATACTTCATACTGCTCACTCTATTGTAACATCCCCATTTCTAAAAAATCTATAATTTTTTTTTTTTGCCAGTAATAAGATTACCAAATAGAATACTTTTGTTGCATAAACACAATGAGAGAAAAGCTACATATTCAAGATATCATGTTCTTCAACAACAATGAAATTGTAATTGAATGAATATGAGGAATGTACGCTACAGGAATGAATATTATTCTAAAGACAGCGATTCCAATTCAATATTTACTTTCCAAATAAGGTGAAGGAATAGGCATGGAAAAGAGCAAGTGGAAGGCCTCAACACAAACAAAGCGAACGGCTGAACTTCTCACTCCTTATCTTTTCACATACAGAAAAACAAACATACACAACGTGGGGTTTAGGAGACACCAGTGACTACTCTCAGTGCAAACTAAACAGGAACTTCACTTTTTCGAAAAAAAAAAAAAAAAGAGAAAGAAAAACTAGATTACATTTTAAATGACAGATTTTGAATGGACTGAGCAGATGGGGATACTGTAATTGTTTTACAGCGTTTCTAGCGATACGTCTCCAGATTATCATTAGATTTTATTTTCTGCTAAAGAAATAGAACAGTAATTAAGAAAAAAACAGACAGATCAGACCCCAACATTTCGAAGATACGACGTCACCTCCGACAAAATTAAAAAAATTTAAAAGATTTTTTTAAATTATACATACATATATCTTATCTATGTCATAACTTGGGGTCTACCTGTATTTAAGAATATGGCAAATAGATTTTAAAAATGCTATATAAATAATCTGTGCATGATACACGAGTATCGCAATATTTTGTTCGGCGGTATCAATTTTTTAAAAACAATATTGATAAAAAAAAAAATAATAATAAAAAAAAAACCATACCAGGTTCATAGCAGTTGTTTTGTTTTGAGATTATGTCCTGACCACCAGATAATGGGTATAACTTCCGCCGGAAGTTCTAGCAACATTGAGCAACATATTGCTTTGCTTACAGTATCGCAACCCATGTACCGTGATGCGCATCGCCAGATTCTTGCTGATACACAGCCCTAGTTGGAACTGTTTTTACAATGCCCAAAGCAATCAGGGCAGCCTTGGAGTTAAATTCGTCTTGGACATAACCATGGATTATTGGACACAATCATGACCTTTTTTTTGTATAATTCACTGACTATTACAGAATGATTTCATTCACATTTGTTGATGAATGCACTGTTTTATGAAAATAAAAAAATAAAAAAAATCAGCAAAAGCTAAAAAAATTAATAAAATGCAAAAGTAGCACCACATATGGGTATGATGCTCAGGTGTGAACTCAAATTGTACTATAAAAAGGACTTTTGCTATGTTTCTACTTCTATAAAATAAGCATTATAACCAGATTGCTCCAATTACAGAATCCCAAACAACATTGAGAGGAACCAGAATCAAACTGGAAGCCATAACTCATCTGGATGACATTGAATTTTCTTGGTTTAATAATAGGGCTAGTTACTCTGTACCCACCCCCTTCCACTGACAAGGCAACTGGTGCTAAAGCCAACTAAGAGGGCAGGAAATTTAACAAATTGACAAGGCACAGCTGTAAACTAAACCACAATCTAGGTGACTACCTTGTGAATCTGATGAAAGACTGCCATGAGTGCGCTGTCATCAAAGCGAAAGGAAGCTACTGTGAACAATCTAAAATATTCAAATATGAAATATTGTTTGGGTTGTTTAACACTTTTTTGTTTAATAATAATTTCCTACATGTTCTTCGATAGTTAGGATGTCTTCCGTATTAATGTTCAATGTTGAAAATAATAAAAGAAAAATGTTTTGACAGGTACTGTCACACACACAAACCTCACCCTACATCATTACCAGACTTTACTAATGCTCTTGTGGCTGAAGGAGCACAAATCTCCAGGAGCACAAGGCAAAATCTTCCTAGAAGAGTCGATTAAATATAATAAATATTTTGCAATTTGTAGAGAGAAAAATTTTGATTTTAGTCTTAATTAAATCACACATTGTTACCAGGTACCTCTAATATATATTAGCATGCTTATTATAGTAATGACAGCCACTACAAATAAAACAAAATAATAATAATAATTTAATGTGTATAAAAAACTATTACACACTAAAATTCAGTTTCAGCGCCCTCATTGCTAATGTGTTAAATCAAATACACAAGTACATGTGCCTCCTGTCACAACATGTCACACACTGTTCCTACCCAACAAAGCCAGGAAAAGGTTCCTTTACAACATAGTGGCACTGCGTGTAGGTCACAGGGAACTCAAATTAACAGGTGCTGACAGTGCACCTCACCAAATTAACAATGGCGGCCATGTTAAATGCTTCAGAGGAGAATGGCCTTCACCACCACCTCACTCACTCACTCACTTCTCCTTACACACACACACACACACACACACACACACACACACACATACACACACACACACACACACACACACACACCCCTCTCTCTTTCTGTGTCTGTGTCCTATTCTCACAAAGAGCCCACAAGCAGCTGTCACCATGGAGAAAAATCTGTCAATCTCAGCCACTAATCCAAAGGCACATGGATGGGGACATGTCACATATGTTAAGGAGTGGAGAGGTGGAATGACTGGAGGACAGAGAAGAGGGTGAAAGGAATGAGATGGTGAAATAAATAAAAAAGCCACTATGACATGTGGCTGGCAACCATCTCAGAGTAACCAGCAGTTGGGGCGCTCCCACTCAACTGCCTTGACAGAAGTGCTTTCGAAAGTGGTACTGAGTGAGGACCTGTGGAAATGCCACATTACTAGCAAGTAAGAAAGCAATTTTTAAAAAGCGACAACAGCTGTACGTCGTGTAAAATGTGCAAATCCATGTGTCCTATTCATCATCTTCATGTTTTTGTCTGCTTGACAGGACCATACAATTGTGTGTATCTTGTATTAGAGCAGTTACAATTCGGTGCTTTGAGAAGAGTAAACTTAGTTACAGTACAGTGGCCAGGGTCATACACAGGCCTTGCAAGGGTCAATTAAAAAAGTTGAGTCCTCGTGCTGAGCATCAGGTGCAGAAGCTGGTTCCAAAAACAGACGCAAGTGCTGCCAGCATTGCTTTAGAGGCTGCAGAAGCGGAAGGTCCGCTTGTCAGTACTCAGAACATACGCCGTACACTGCATCAAGTCGGTTTGCATGGCTGTCATCCCAAATGAAAACCTCTTCTGAAGATGGATGAAAAGGAAGCCCGTAAACAGTTTGTTTGGTGTCCAGCATGTGTGGCAAAGCCCTGTTGGGGAATACCAAGAAAATTGTATCTTGCCTACAGTCAAGCATGGTGAAGGTAGCGAGTGCTGCTGGTACTGGGGAACTGCGGTTCATTGAGGGAAATACAAATTCCAACATGTACTATGACATTCTGAAGCAAAGCTTGATGCCCTCCCTTCAGAAACTGTAGTTTTCCAACATAATAACGACCCCAAACACACCACCAAGATGACAACTGGCTTGCTGAAGGTGAAGGAGTGGCCAAGTAGGTCTCCAGACCTGAATCCTTTTGAACACTTGTGGGGCATCCTCAAGCTGTATATTTGGGCTGCAACAACTCATCGATAAAATCAATAATAGTTGATAATACTTGATAATGAAATTCGTTGTCAACGAATGCTGTTATTGATTCTTTGGGATGCTCAAGTGGAAGTACCACAGTGATGCACGAGCGCGTGACATGAAAACACACTGGTGTCACGGATGAAGGCGAAACATATAGTTTAATGTAGTGCTATTGTGTAAACTGTTTGTAACTTCGGGACAGTCGCACTGAATCTGTTCTGTCGTGACTCGCAGTTCAATCAGTTCAATTCAATTAAAAGGGTGCGAACAAACACTAAATCAAAAAGTAGCAAATAGCAGCTGTAAACTAATATTTTTTGTAGACACTATTGTGTTTTTTTAGTGAATGCTTATTTATTCGTACACCAATGCATACTTTTTTCTTTTTTTTTAAGCGTTTTTTTCTTTTTTATTAGCTTGCTGCGTTTCTCCGTTTTATTCCCTTTTTATATCATTTGTCTGCTACGACAGTAACTTATCTGTTTTCAAACGTGATTTTCTGCGGCTTTACTACGTTTAAACGCTGGTTTTCAATGTTTGTATATTTAATCATTTTATTATGTAATGTAATTAATTATGTAATGTAGATGCTTATATCTTCACAACTAAACAAAAAAGTCTGTGTATTCTTTTAAACAAAAATTGTGTTATCATATTTTACATAGTTCTTTTTTAAGCATTAATTTACCATCTGCAATTATCATTAAAACAATACGAATGTTGATTTGCACAAATTGCTTCACCTTGCATACTTGTGTTTTTTTTATTTTATTATTTTATTTATTTTTTCAGAAAGAAACAACCCAGAATTAGTGAATTTGTTCAAAAGAGAAATCCTGCATGCACTTCTTAACAAGCAGCCACTATAACAAATACCATCCTGAGTATGTTGGCAACTGCCATGCAGCCAATGTAAATGGTGGAAGATGAAGGATTAAAAAAAATATATATATTAATTATAATAATAATAATAATAATAATAGCATCTTCAACCCAGCATACATTCTTTCATCAAGGACCCACGTCACAAATTTGATAAAGACATTTGAAAAAGTTAAGTCTGCTATAAAGACCACCAACTGCTGATTTATAGACAAGTATTGCCACTGCAGCATACCTTGGCATTACATGCCATTACATTGGGAATGACTGGAAGATGATATCTGTCTGCCTTACCACCATGCTACTCGAGTGGTTGGAAGAAGTAGCAGTCAAATCTTAAATCCATTTTAAGAAAATTACTGCCATCACACACACCAATGGTGTGAATATTGTGGCTGCTGCAAAATTACTGGAGGAGAAACATGGGTGGACCAGTATACTGTAGGCTATGCTGGCCACACCTTGCAGTTGGTGATTGATGCTGCATTAAAGAAAACAGCCATTGAAAGATATCTTAAACACTGTAACAATAACTTTCCACTGCTCTTAAGCCTTTAGAGTGTGCAACTGTGTTTATGAGCAGGCAGGAATATGTAATTCTCCTCAAGGTGATGCCTTGAGTCAGCTCCAGTGAAGTCCTTCCAAGCCACAGCAGTTGAGCAGCTTCAAAACAGATGGGAGCAATTCTTTGAACAGGTAGATAATCCTGTGATTCTCTCTTCTGATTTGGACCTAAGGTTTAAAAGACTAAGATTTCTGTCACCTGAGAAAATTTAAACTGTGCAGGCTAAAGAGCAAACTGAATCACGTACAGCAAGAATGAAAACAACCACCTCAGCCATAGGAACAGAAGCTAAATCCTGGCTTATTTGTTGAGGGGCCCAAGGAAAAAACCCTTTGGATTGGTAAGGAGATTAATTGCCCATTAGGCCAAAGTAGCTAAATCCTGCTTCTGTATCCCAGGCACCTCAACGCCATCCGAGCGTCTGTTCTCTTCTGTACCAGACAGTCACATTCGTTGTTTGTTTATTATTGATTATTTTTAATGCATCAACAACTGCTGCTTCTTAATATCTAATTACCGTCATGTTTATGTTCTAATTTCCTCATGTGAAATTTAGACCAGTACAACTAAATTCTTGTGTTTATTATTATTTATGTTTTTTTTTTTTATTAAATTTTTATATTTTGGATATTTAAATAAGTTTTACTGTTGAAAAACTGTACAACCTTGTTTTATTTAAGGTTTAAAATGTCAAAATTTGAAAATACATTTTATTCAATTATAGACAATGTGGCTTTTGCTTTTAACACTTTTATACATAAATACAATGAATTAGGGTTTTATAAAAGTTCTAATAAGCAAAGCATCATACAAGCCGATTAATCATGTCCAAAGCAACAAGAGAGTCAGATTATTGGTGTCTATGTAGTGTTTTGGGGAGGTGGAAATCAGAATCAGAGCGGAGGAATATTCATGAGGTCTTCATTTGAAATAAATGAAATAAATTACTGAAAAAAATTACCTGCTTATGGTATTTGCCAACGCAGATTTCTTGTTGTATCCATATTAAAAATCTATTGCAAAGCACAACCCAACCTAGCTATGGGTATCGGTAAAATCTTTGACCCATAGTTAACACCACAGGTCAGATTCGTACTCAATTCAAGTGAAAATCGAGCGATAGTTCAAAATTGCATTTCTTGACTCAAGACTATAAAGAGAGTTGGAAAGGCTGGCTCTGTACCTGGTGATGCTGGATTCGCTGCACACTACAACGAAATGAACTGTACAAGCTGAATTTAGAAATGTCTTTCGGTTTGCTCTTCTGATCGGCCTGCTGCTGCTCTTTAAGCGCCGTTTTAGACACCGTAGATTGGATTGTCACGTCACTCCTATCACACCTGCGAGGGGACACAAATGCACCCAAACATACACGTTTTGATGTGATACGGTTTATGGTGAATAAAATGAAACATTATATGGCAAGTCATAACCCGTTAAATGCAATGTCGATGATGGTGACGCAAAAACCGATTGATATATTTGGGTGCAAAATGCATGTGAAGAGAAATGCAGTAGCAAATTAGGTACAAGTTGCACACATAAAAGAAACATAAATTTTTAACGTAGAAGCAAAGGTGTGGCTCACAGCGATCGGATGTAGGCCAGTGTCTCGCTGTCTTTAGCAATCATATCAGCTAGAATTTGCTCGACACCTGTGGCAACCTCCTCAAGACTGGACAAACCTGTGGACCCCAAATTTCAGATTAGTTGTTTAGTGAGTTATTGGCAAACTGCATACCCTTTTAAACATTTAAAAATACATTACATGGTATAACTGCAGAAGAGGACATAATCGAAACAAATAAATTATTATTTGAGCGCTTCATTTCATATATATATATATATATAAAGATCAACAAATCTGTGCCGACTAATAGCAGCAATGGCAATGCTGCTGAAAGAATGAACTTGTTACAGTACGTTGCTGCCCTCTAGTGACTGAATCAAAAAAATTTCTATGTATTTAATTGAATGTAATCAATAGAATTCGTCACATCGCAAATAATTTGGCACATCTTCAGAGGATAGTGAGGACAGCTGAGAAGATCATCAGAGTCTCTCTCCCCTACATTACGGACATTTACACCGCATGCTGCATCCGCAAAGTCAACAGCATATGGTTAAGCAACCCAACACACCCCTCGGACACACTACATCAGGCTTCTCAACACAGAACTGAACTGAATCTCACGTGCACACACACACACACACACACACACACCTGTGTGACTGATCTGTACAACCCGGTCTCAAACACACAATCGTACTCACTTCACACATCCATGTCTTGTCATATTACATCATTTCAATACTAAGAACTGTTTACATGCCGTTTTTGCACATCTTGTTTTGGATTGCTGCTATTGCTCTTTTGCTAATTGCAAAAACAGACTTATAGAATTACTCTTACACCCTTTCCACTTGGTCTCCTGAACATATCTACATGTCTACTTTTCTCCTCTCTATTTTCAATCAGTGTAATTCAAACCATAGTCTAGATCAGAAAATAAGGAAACCATACGCCATCATACTGACAACATGAATTAACATTTTGAAGATCTGGTTTTTCAACAATGACAAAAGGACTATGATACTTACACAGACATACTGTACATACTTTGGAGAGAAAAGTACAAGATTTTGGAAATATTCCAAGTTGTACATTTACCAGAAATTTGTTGGAATTAACAGAAATGAATGAGAATTGTTAGGAATGAATCGGAAATTTGGGGAAATGTAAATAAACTTATCATATACAAACAAATAATCATTTTGTTTGATCATAAGCTGACATGCAAACTAATAAAGATTTTTTTAATGACCTTTTTAACATTTGATTTCATTTTTAGTATCATTTTGTTGCACAATAGCTTACACACAGCACAACGAAGTTTTAAACAAATTGATGTGATATTTATGTAAATATGCTCAAAACTGTGGAAATAATTGTGGAAATACCCCTCTACTCTACTCCCTCTCACAATATATGACAGCTCTGTATCATCTGTGGAGACGTTCATGTTTCTGGGAACTAGCACGGAAATATGAGTCCAACATAAAACTCCATTCTGAAAAAGGCCCATCAGAGGATGTTCTTTGTACGCTAATTATGAAAGTATAGTCTGCCACAGAAGCTGTTGCTACAGTTCTACAGTGCAGTAATTGAATCAGTCCTGTGCACGTCCATAACCATCTGGTTTGGAGCAGCATAACAGGGCAGAAACAAGACTGTAGCAAACAGAAAAAACCTTAGTTAACAAAAAAACAGGGAACGGAAAGGAAAAATCACTACTAACCCTTTACACCCTGTACTCAACCTCTTTCAACTCCTCCCTCCTGGCAGGTGCTACAGAAAAACTGCCAGGCACAGGAACAGATTTTTTTTCCTCAGGCAAACACCCTCATTAACAACTGACCTTAATTATATGCCCTGCTTCATATCTATAAGTACTGCATTAAAAACAGAAACATCATTTCATCCCCATATGTCACACACACACACAATTACTGCTGTATATTGTACAAAAGTCTAAAAGTAACCTCTTTATATTATGTGGCACACAATACTGCTATTAGCGCTACCATACACTCTTACACTTTGTACATTACTGATCTGTTATATACTCTGTATATTGTGTTCTTAATCTCTATTGTCTCGTATTAAAAAAATACATGGAATTGTGCAACCCAAGACTTTGACATAAATAAAACAGGAACCATAAAAACTCAATAGTCATTAATGTGTGTGAGCACTCTTCCTTCATTCAAAAAAATTTAACCCTTCATGACGTCATGAAGGGCCGAACTCGAAAATCGCTTCCCAAAACTTATACAAACACGGAAGTTGTACGTCTAAATTGTTTTTTTTTTTTTTTACTTTGGCCATGTTTAGCAACAGAATACAGTGTAAATAAATTCATTCAATAGCATTAGGACCCCCCCACCCACCTACACTTATGATCCACATATAAACCGTTTAATCTAAAGCAACTTTTTAGAGCCAAAGATCAAAACATATCAAAACTCCCATATCCACTATAAACAAATAAGCTCACGAGTGCATTCAGTTTGGGGAGAAGAAATAAAAGATCTGTAAATGAAGCACAAGTTAGTTAGTTCTCTTTATTGATCTGGAACATTCTGGGGGAAAAAACGTTGCAAAATTGGAAACCTTGCTTTATGCGGTTTGTTCCCCTGCCCTAACGGATATATGCGTTGAATGCTCCAGATAGAGAACCATTACCCACCTCAGTGCACACAATGATTCTTGTGTACACAAACATGCCTCTATGAGTGCGTAAGTACAATGCAAATATAACAGTTATTAATAATCTTCCTACCTTGAGTGTTCGGCTGAATATATGAGTGCAGATCAAGTGTTTGTGGTGACTGTAGAAGAGCCTGGGCTCCAGTCTCTAGACCAAGCTGCTTGGCTCGTCTTGCCTTTGACAACTTGCTGCCCTTCTTATATGGTGCATACTGTAATTTAAAAATGGCACGTTTGCGAAATTCGGTATGTGAGTAAAAAATATTTTGTGATAAAACAGTGAATACGAGTTATTGTTTCCTGACCACATGCTCCAGTTCATCAGCACTTTTGCAGTCCTTCAGAGTTTGCTCAAGTTCAGAGGTCAAACAGCCGTCTTTCTTCAGGGTTTGGATGACGGACTGGCATTTCTTTGCGACGGCGCTAAACCACACCACATTAAATGCATAAAGTACAGCATTTTAAGCCATTGAAATGCATCTCCTCATTCACTTATTGCACTAAAAATGTGTTTAATAGGGTCAGACCTAGAGATCAAAAAGATGTTTCATGATTTTAATGTGCAACATGTAGTGTTTAAATCTTTTCTGGGGAAAACATACAACGAGCAGTTAAT
Source organism: Silurus aristotelis (assembly GCF_946808225.1). Taxonomy (NCBI): domain Eukaryota; kingdom Metazoa; phylum Chordata; class Actinopteri; order Siluriformes; family Siluridae; genus Silurus; species Silurus aristotelis. Next base: position 12,623,071 of record NC_139577.1, on the reverse strand, counting down.
GATGCAAAAAGAAATTACTGCAAGATGTTCTTTTAAGAAACATACCTGTGTACCTGTACAACAGCATTTCACAATGGATGTCTGACCAAGCCCAAAACTCTTCTTTATTACCAGTACATCTGATCCTGTAGAATTTTGTAGTCCTGAACATCTTCAGACTATTACAACAGCAGACTCACCAGAGTTCCTCCAAAGCGAGTTGCACGTCCCTCACAGTGTCCGCATCCAGATGGTTGATCAGCTCTTTCCTATAGCGGACAATAAACGGGAGGGTGTTCTCGTCCCGCAGGAGCTGTGCAATGTTACCACAAACCCACTGCTCCACTCCAGTTTTCTCAGTTAAAACCTTTTCGGGGGAAAAGTGTTTACACATAACATACAAACCTTTTAGAATTTGCTGTTATAATGAAGCGCATGTGCAATAATTGATCAAATCATAGTATTACCAGACACTTAAAATGACCGCTATTGCCATCAGATTCACGAAGTAGTCACCTGGAACGGTTTTCAATTCACAGCTGTGCCTTGTCAAGAGTTCGTTTCTAAAAATTTCTTGCCTTCTTTTGTGCTTTAGATCAGTTTTCTTGTGCAGAGAAAATAGCCCGATTAGTGCTTCTACAACTTTTATTAAATACTTTTTATTATGGCAAGAAACATTTAGAGAAATAAGCAAAGAGAAAAGATCCATCATTAGTTTATGAAAATATGAAAAATATAAAAAATTGACTGACAAAGGAAGGTCAGTCAATCCGAAAAATCTGAAGAACTTTAAATCACAGTAAAGCACAGTAGCCAAAACCATTAAAAGCTATGATAAAACAGGTTTTAATGAGGACCGACCCAAGAAAAGAAGACCAAGAGCTACCTCTGCTGCAAAGGATAAGTTATAAGAAATTTCCAGTAGCAGGAACCACTGATTTACAGCATCTCAGATTCAAACCCTCGCAGTTCAAGTGGCAGACACATTTCAAAATTCACTGTTCAGAGGAGATTGTGCCATTCAGGCCTTTATTGTCGAACTGCGGCAAAGAAATCATTACTTCGGAAAAACAGCAAGCAGAAGACTTGCATGGGAAAGAAGCACAAGGAATGATCATTAGATCAGTGGAAAACTGTCTTTTGATCTGGTGAGTCTTTTGAGATTTTTGGTTCTAAGTGCCACGTCTTTCTTAAAGAAAGGGTAAAAAGACGGTTCCTGAATGTGTGGTTTCCACTGTGAAACATGGAAGATGAGGTGTAATGGTATGGGGTGTTTTGTGCACACTTAACCATCATGGCTACCACAGCAAATTGCAGCAATATACCATAATATCTCTTGTCCACTTAGTGGGACCATCATTTGTTTTTCATCAGGACACTAACCCCAAGCACAACTCTAGCTAATGTAAGAGCTATCAGTTTAAGAAGCAGAGTGATGGAGTGGTGCATCAGATGACCTGGTCTCCACAATCACCCAATCTAAATCCAGTTGAGTTTGGGATGGCCGAAGAGTGAAGGAAAAGCAGCCAACAAGGACTCAACACCTCTGGGAGCTCCTTCAAGATTAATTGAAAACTATTCCAGGTGACTACCTCTTGACGATGACTTAGAAAATGGCAAGAGAGGGCAAAACGATCATCAAAGCAAAAAACTTAAAACTCAAAAATATAAAAAATATTCTAGGTTGTTTAACATGTTGACTACATAATTCCATATTTGTTATGTCATAATTACAATGTCCTAAGTATTAATAAACAGTGTTAAAAACAATTCAAAATGAATAACACTAAATAAGAGGGTGTGTCCAAACTTTTGACTGGTTGTATATGAGCATTTTCGAATAAATTTGCCAACTGAATCCTTAAAATGTCCACCACAACAAGAAAAATCTTACTTTTATTACAGTAATAAATGTCAGTTAAATCCTGTTATTTAATAAATACTAAACACAAACATCCATGACTTCAATATTAAGAACTCACCTGAATCGGGTCCCAGTCCATCTGCAGTTCATCCCGTAAAGTGTGCGCATACTTGTGATTGACGGCTTTGCCCTGAGGTGCACTGGTGGTCTTCTGCTTTTTCCTCACAGGCTCATCGAAGGTAAAGTCATCCACAGGTTCCTCATTTTTCACCGTATGGAGCTGTGCACTGGATGATGGCTCTTCATGCCCAATAGCATTTGCACTAAACGCTCTGTCCATGCTGATGGACTGCCTCTGGAAAACACAGCGACCAGCAGTGTGTGTGTGTATATGTATATATATATATATATATATATATATATATATATATATATATATATATATATATATATATATATATATATATATATATATATTTATTCTCCATACCCCCTGTTCTCTACATCTGCCTCTTTCAAACCAACTACCTGCATGTCTTCTCTTACCACATCCATAAACCTCCTCCTCTTTTCCTCCTTCCTGTTGGCTCCATCCTCAGCATTCTCCTACCGATATACCCCATGTCCCTCCTCTGCACATCTCAATCTCGCCTCCCTCACCTTGTGTCCAAAACATCCTACATGCGCTGTCCCTCTAATAAACTAATTTATAATCCTGTCCATCCTCGTCACTCCCAATGAAAGCATCTTCAGCTCTGCTACCTCCAGCTCCACCTCCTGTCTTTCAGTCAATGCTACTATCTCTAAACCATACTATATTATATATATATATATATATATATATATATTACATATATACTAGCTGAAAGTACCCGTGCTTCGCTACGGAAGGCAGAATGCTAAGCAATATGGCAATAAGCAGTAAGCACTGAGCAGGACTGGATGATCAGAGATCAGAACGTAACGTCAACAAATAACGTACTACCCCTTTGTAGTACCGATACAGGGCAAACTACTTTGAAAATCATTTTTATCGTGCATCTAACATCTAATAAGAAACAATGTAGTAAGTTTCATTAGGATCCGTAATGTTATTTCGAAGAATTTACAATGCGTGAGAAATCGCGTTTTTCGCGAGTTAGCCCCGATCCAGGGCGAATTTTTCAAAACCCTTTCTTAGTGAGCACCTAAGACCCAAGAGGAAGGTATGTTCCAAATTTCATTGCAATCCGTTCAGTGGTTTTTGAAATTTCGTGATGAGTGAGTGAGTCAGTCAGTGGTATTTGAGCTTTTTATATATATATAAATTACATTTATTTGAGTTATTGTAATTGAGGGGTTTTTTTTGTGTCCTTCCACTTTTTAAAGTATTTTTTCTAATCTGTTATTTCACTTTAACTTATGTTTAAAGTATTGTGCTTAACTTTTTTTTTAATTCACATCTATTACTGAGCAAAAAAGATAAATAAATAAAAATGAGGCCCCCAAAAACTATTGTACTGTTTGATTGATGTGCAGGAGAAAAAAACGCACTAAAATCTAGAGAAACAAAAAAGTGGAATGGACAAGACAGACGTCAGAGATGCAGACCAGCTGAAAGCGAAATGCTGTCAAATGGAAAGTTGTTCACTGTGTGCGATCACTGTCTGTATTCTGAATCTGCATTTGCGAATTTAATTACTATCATAAATTAAATTAAAACAGGAGATTTCTTTTTGCTGCTGCGAAAGTACAGAACTAGTTTGAGTTTCATATATAGTTAAATTTTTCTACTTGTACTTAGGTAGAATTTCATTGAAGTAAAAATACTTTGATTTGAGTAGAATATTTCAGTACTCTTTCCTTCTCTGTTTATTTAGATGTTTAATAAAAATGGTTAAACAGAAATGCGTACTGCATTGATCACGCGTTTATGAAATTAGTGACGTTCAATTAAATTTAACATCGTAAATTTTGACAGCCCTAATTATTATATTAATACAAAACGAATTTCAAATTTTGTTACCTAATGAATGTATCCAGGCTGAACATCCACCATATAGAACACAAGCAGAGAAAAGATGATGATGATGATGATCAGGTGATCAGGAATGTTTTTGTTCTTAGTCACATCGCTGATTCCCTCTGTCTCATTCACGTTAAACCCAAACTAATAATTAAACATATGTTTGCATTAAGCATCCATATTTGTCCATTCCCATGTTGATTAGAGTTTTAAAAAATGAAAAGTATTAATTTAAGGTACATTTAAAACAGATGAAAATGTGCAATTAAGTTGCGATTAATTGTGAGTCAACTCATGACAATCATGCGATTAAATATTTTATTTTTATCGAATGACAGCCCTAATGTTAATATGATGTGAGGTCCAGTTACCAGCATGACACTAAAACTGGTAGTAGTAATGGTTACTTTTTACTTAAGTACATGTCAGAGCCCAAACGTCTTTACTTTAACTTGAGTAAAAAATTATAGTGAAGGATGTGTGGACTTTTGCCACCTCTGCGGTGATGATGGCGACGAATTAACAAACGTTGTTTTATCTAAAAAAAAAAAAAAAAAAAAAGCATAATTCCATGCAGGGCAGATGTTTTATGTTATCTAACTTCGCTCTGTGTTTTACTATGGGAATTGCTTTGGGCGTGACCAACTACGGACCTATGACACCTCATCTGCGCTTTCTTCCCATGAGGGACTACGTCAAGCTCTCTCAGCACATCCAGTTTCCTGCTGGTTTTTGCTAAACTGTTCAGCCATCATTGGATTCCGCCGGCAAACGCGACCAGTCATACAGGATCGTGCTGAGCGACATCGCAAAACTCGGTACAGTGTCCGAGTCGAGGCGCGCTATTCCTTTTTCAGCCTATCGGGTAGTAAACTACACGGTAAGGAATTAGTGGCATCACGCTAACTAAGGCTTTACGTGTCAAGGCAAAGTCTACGAAATGGCTTACTACCCTACAAATATCGATAGACTAATGTGTTGTGACGAGTCTTGATTTTCTCCATACTCAGCCATGTCAGCGGTCATCCCCCCGCCAAGGGGAATGTGTCCAAGATCAGGGATGTTGCATACCATATACCATCTCGGGCAGGGACCCTCACCTGATGTGCATCGCGTGCATGGGCCCGAAGCACACTCAAACGTCCACGCGGACCCACAAGCAAGACCCATGTCTGTCCGGTGCTACCGCAATATCCACGGCCGTCGACCATCAGCTGCGAGCTACCACGAGCTGGGCGGACTCAATGGAGACCGAATTACTGATCATGCCTCCTCTGTTTGCTAACCTCCTCGTGGAGGAGAAGGAACGACCTTGGGTTGGCCGGACACCCAGCAGTAGAGTCGTCGGTGGCCTAGTAGAGTCGCCGCTCTATTTCTGCCTCCTCTCAAATTTCGCTGCCAAGCAAAATGGAAAGACTGATGGCGTCCATTCATTAGAGGCCGTACAAATATGCAGTGCAGTCAGTGTGCTCGCTGAACACTGGGACTTTACTGTCCGTGTACCAGGCAGAGATTTTGAAGGAGATGGAGCAGCAGCTCGACGTGGGAGTGCCCAACCTGGGACTCGGGGACGAGATTTGCGTGGCGAATGACCTTATTCTGTGCTCTTCACGAGGCGCGGTTTAGGGCTGCGGCCCCATGATGGGCTTAGCTGTGTAAGACGAGAGAGCGTTATGGCTGAACCTGTCAGGCTTGGGTGACACGCAGAAAGCGGAGGTGATGGACGCTGCTTGGTCCAGTTCTCGAGAAAAAAAGAAAAAACAGCACTCTCAGGAAAGAAGAGGATGAAGCTTTCAACCTCTGTTTACCACGCAAGCTGACACCAAAACCACCGTCACAGCCAGCGCAACAGGGCTTTGCTGCAGCCACGGCTGCGAGAGGGAGAGCGGTGGGTGCGAGGAGTGCGAGACCGGCTTTCGGCGGGCAGCATGTTGGCCAGCGTCCGAGATCGGACGGCTCGGAACCATGGGGAAAGCATTCGTTTACGCGCGCCCAAAGAGGAACAGAAGTATACAGAGGTCCTTTTTTTGCACACAGAGGCACTGCCTACGAGTTTCAAACCATTCTGTTCGGACTGTCTCTAGCTCCGAGAACTTTCATCGAATGTGTGGAAGCGGCTCTTTTACAGTTGAGGAACAACGGGATACGAAATTTGTCGTGTATAGGCGATTATCTGATATGCTCCTCATCAAGAGAGCGAGCGATCGGAGATGCAGAGAGCGTGGTCACGCATCTCTACAGCTTAGGATTCAGAATAAACAGGGAAAAGAGCCGCTTGAAACCCGCACAGTGCGCGGAATATCTAGGGCTCAGTATAGATTCCCTCTACTATCGAATCACGCTGACAGAGCGGAGAATTGCATCTCTCATACAGTGTCTCTCTCGTTTTTAGACAGGGACTATGGTCCCGTTCAGAGTGTGCTTATGGATGCTGGGTTTAATGGCCTCGGTAATTTCTGTAGTAAATTTGGAACTTCTCATGATGAGAGATTTTCAGCGTTGGGTTACGCATCTGCGGTTGTGTCCGCGGCGACATCTCAGTCGATGGGTTAGAGTAAGTGTCAAATCGCTCCGCTAATAGGAAAATCCTGCAACTCTTCGGTCAGAGATTCCCTTGGGGGTGGTGACGTCGAGAGTCACTATGACGACGAATGCATCCCTAGTGGGCTGGGGAGCGACCCTAATGGGCAGAGCTGTGAATGGCGTTTGGCCTCCACAGCTAATCCTGAGACATATAAACTACTTGGAGCTGTTGGCAGTGTTTCTAGCGTCCTAGTAAAAACCGACAATTCCACAGCGGTCGCTTACATCAACCAGCAGGGAGGCGTACGCTCCCTCCAGTTGCATCAGTTGGCAAGAAAACTGATAATGTGGTGAGGCAGAAGGTTCTTAACCATCAAAGCCACTCATGTCCCAGGCGTGTGGAACAGGGGTGCGGATTTATTGTCCTGGGGAAACCCCCTGTACGGGAAATGGAAGCTGCACACCCAAGTGGTAAAGCAGATATGGCAGAGATACGGCCGGCTGCCGTAGATCTCTTCGCCTCGCAAGAAAATGCTAAGTGTCCTCTGTACTTCTCTCTAAAGGACAAAAAGGCACGGTTGGGTGTGGACGCTTTAGCCCACCCATGGCCGAACGTCCTTCTATATGACTTGAGCTTCATTTCCCCTACTCTAGTCAGAGTCAGCGAACTGGGCTTGTCACTGATTCTGATAGCGCCACGCTGGGCATCCAGATACTGGGTTGCCGAGATAGTTCAACTGCTGTCAGCCGTGGCAGAAATCTCGCTACAATGATATTGTCAACCTGAGTATTAAAGGTGGGGTGGAGCCTGATCTCAGGTCGACCTGCCTGTCAAGACAGATGTGGTATCATAGGAGCTTCAGTAGTTGGTCACAGCCAAAGCGATTCCCATAGTGAAACACCTCACTCCGTTATCATAGAACCCGGGATTACATTATGTAACCTATCATTATATTGTGCATGAATGTCCACTTATATATCTGAGATGAGAAGAATACACACAACCATACCTCTTCCTTAACCCGTACTTGTGGCACTGTTTCATCCTGATGGGTTTCCTCTTCTGCTTTCTCGACACTCTTCTTGGCCTTAATACACCTTGGAGCTCTAGGCTTCCTCTCAACCTTTGGTTTTGGCTCTTTAGGTTTGGCTGCTCGTTTAGTAACTGCTTTCTTGTCACTTGTCTCTTCTTTCTTCCTCCTTCCTCTTCCTCTGGTTTTCTCCTCTGGCTGCCATTCCTCCGGTTCCTCCTCCTCGCTCTCTCTGCTGCATTAAAGTATTATTGACATTTGATTACTTCTAAATACGTGCTTTTCTAACCTCATAATAAAGTTTTAGGTGAATATACTCACCAGTCATCGTCTGTAGTCGGTTCCTTATACTCTTTAAGCGCTACTGCTCTCCGATTCCGCAGCATCTTCCTATTGCAATGGGCAGATTTATGCAATCGGAAAGCACACGTGTGCTATAAGGATCAGCCGTGTGTTGTAGTAAACAGATCAGATGCTACTGTATCACAACGTTCAAATTCAGCGCTGAGCCACCACAACTAGTTAGCATATGCATAAGAAAGCGTGCGTACTAGATATTATGTTGAGATGCTTATATTTGAATCCTGGCTGAATTGTCACTTTTTTCATTCTGATTTTGTGCAGCGAGCTGCCAGCAACCTGGACAATCTACAAACTAAATCTAAGATTCATACTGTTCAGTAGCATATCGCATATTACTGATATGTACTATTTAGTGTAGAAGTATGTAGTACGGGTTCTTCTTCTTTCCCTTTTTCTTTCTTTGTTTTTTTTTTTTTGGTGTTTGTTTTTTGTCGCATTACCACCATCTACTGGAATGGAGTGTTGGCCAGACGTCCTTTTTGTTTCTCATTGAACTTCCAGAAATATTCATGCAGTTCTGCTCCACTCTGTACATTCTGTACTATCTATGGATAATTATATCTGTATATAATCATGAATTCCTAACTGTGTATCTCCTAGATTATCTGCATATCATATATCATCTTGATATACACTCTGTAAACCATTTGTACATACAATGTACATATTCTATAGTGTATATATAATTTATTGTTTGAAAGATGTATAAATTATGCATTCCACACTCTCCATATACTGTATATTGTGCCTTACACACATCTGGCGCTAATAAAATTTCATACACATATACAATCTTAGTGTACTTATTTATCAGCTTCTGCACATGTTTACACTGTCCAGAGCCTTTTTATTTATTTGTTGTACATATATTTATATATGTATCTGCACTTTCTTTTGGCAGTTTGCAAAATTGCTACTATTTGCACGTTTGATAGAATGTAAACTGCATTTCGGTGCTGTGGACATGTACTGGGCAATGACAATAAAGTGGTTTAGCTTAGTGGTTAAAACACTGGCTGTTGATTTTGAGGGTCATGAGTTCAAAACCCAGTCACACCGAACTGCCACTCATGGACCCCTGAATAGAGTCTTAGTTGTATTAATGCGCTCTGGACATCTGCCAAATGTCGTAAAATTGAAAAGAAATAATATATTTAACCAACTAAGATTTATAAAAAAAAAAAAAGGAAAAATCTACTTCTTTCTTGTAACATATAAAAAGGAAGAATTATATTCTACAGCAACTGTACATATACTGTATTTATATATATTTATTGGTGAAATGGACAACATTAATACTCAAAGAACCGTAAGTACACAGGTCTTCTCGAATCGACTTACATTTGATTAAACATTCATTTTGGCCGTTTTAAACATATCTTTGTGTAACTGTTTTTGATTAAGAAACACGTGGTTTTGGCAGGTTTTAGCAACATTTTCGGCTCATTTTAAAAACAACAATAAAAAACACTAAAACTAGTCCAGGACAAAGACTACTTCGTTGCTCTTTTATCCAGTTTTTACACAAGAAACATGAACACATAAAGTACATTTCCAATTCAACATTATCCATTCTATAATCTTTTCTTTCCTCTCCTAGGCATTTCAATATATAGATAAGTACTTCTTATTTACCTGTTGGACACATACATCTAGACAGACACAATGTAATTTATACACCAGATATTAAATACTTTAATATGGCTGTTATGGCTTGTGATGCTGCATCATTAGCAGCTTTGAATATTAAACAGTTATGAATATTAAGCGTTCCTATGCACTCCTATGCTATGGTTCCTAGGTTTGCGCAAGAGTACATAAACGTGATATGTCTCAGTTGAAAATTAATTGTATTATTATTTCTTTTTACAAATTTTTAAATGAAACTATAAACCAAACAGAAACCAAACAACAATAAACCATTCTGGACATCATACACTTATTGCACTTAGGCTTTAAAAAAAATATAAGTACAATTTCTCGATTGCTTGTTATAAAACAAACCACTTGCTGAGTATTTTTTTGCAAACCAGCACAGTTTGACTATTCTGTCATTAACTCTCCTGCCTGTTTTTTTTCTTTCACTGCAAATGTTGTTGTTGTTGATGTTGTTGCAAATGTACAAAAATGGCAGCATGAGTCCTGCCCCAATGAGTCTCTATTATCACTGATTTCAGTTCCCTTTTTTTAAACCACAAATAAATAGTAAGTCATATTCAGTTTGAATTGAAAATGTATTTCTGAATGTTGACTTAATAATGATTAGCATTTGTTAAATTGCTAATGTACAGTACATGGGACTGCTCTGCATCATGATTGTACCCATGATTACCTGTTTTATTTGTCATTGATGTTGCAGTATAAATGACCTGCCCCAAAGTGATTACCAACATTGAGAATTCCAAAACTTGCACTGTAGATGACAAAGGCTCTTCTTCTTTTTTCGACTTCTCCCATTAGGGGTCGCCACAGCGGATCATCCGTCTCCAAACCGCCCTGTCCTCTACATCTGCCTCTTTTACACCAACTACCTGCATGTCTTTCCTCACCACATCCATTAACCTCCTCCTTGGTCTTCCTCAGTTCCTCCTTCCTGGTAGCTCCATCCTCAGCATTCTCCTACCAATATACCCCATGTCCGTCCTCTGCACATATCCAAACCATCTCAATCTCACCTCCCCCATCTTGTCCCCAAAACGTCCTACATGCGCTGTCCCTCTAATAAACTCATTTCTAATCTTGTCCATCCTCATCACTCCCAATGAAAACCTCAACATCTTCAGCTCTGCTACCTCCAGCTCCATCTCCTGTCTTTTACTCAATGCCACTGTCTCTAAACCATACAACATCACAGGTCTCACCACAGTCCTATAAACTTACCCTTTCACTCTCGCAGATACCCTACTATCACAAATTACTCCTGCCACTCTTAGTGTTCAGAAAGTATACAGGTTTAAAATGCATTGTTCAACTCAGATCTACTGATGGGCCAACAAATTGACAGTGAAAATATACTATATAGGCTACATATATAGGAGATTTTTAACAAAGGCATTTGTTGAACAACTAAACTAAAAGGCTAAGGAAATGAAGCTTATGAATGACTTACATTGTTGATGAGCTGCCACCAGATGGTGTGCAAAGGCAGAAACTAAATCATAAATGCTCACAAGAAATGATAGAACTAGCAGCGCTGACTTCATGAAGGAAGTGAAGAGCAGAAGATCAGTTTGTTGAAAGAAGTATTAGTATTCAATTAATCAAAATTACTAGAAGCTAATTATGCTTAAACCAAAGGAAATATTAGCACTAAGACTCAAAAAATGTCAACTTCTTTAAAAAAGCCTTGTGTTATATGTGGTATTATGTCAGAAAAATATTAATATTTTCAGAAAATGTCAAACATCAAATCAAAACAAATCAAATCAAATTTTATTTGTCACATACACATACATAGATGAAATATGACATGCAGTGAAATGCTTTTTACGATGGTCCGGCATAAGGGAGTAAGATGGGGAGAAAAATAAAACAAAGAAAAAGAAGACAGATAAATAAAGTATAAGAATGTATAAAGATATATATATATATATATATATATATATATATATATATATATATATATATATATATATATATATATATATAAGGGTGTATATACAAAATATACAAAATACTGAGTTTTAGTTTAGTTTTGTGTCTGCACTGGTCATTTTGCTTTGTTCTGGGCTGTTCAGACCTTGAAGGAGGTCAAAATATAGATAAGTACTTCATATTTACCCATTGGTTGCATACAACCACACTGACACAATCTCAGTTATGCAGCTGAATTACATCAGAACTACTCTAAAGAGCCAGAAACTCTAATATGGCTGTTATGGCATGTAATGTTGCATCATATGCAGCTTTGAATATTAAATAGTTGTGTACAGGCTTCGTTGGAACATTGGATTGGAACATTCTGATCTTAAATCACTGCATTGCTAAAGCTGTCATTGCTGCTTCTTATGTTTTTACAAGGTTACACAGAAGTGATTTCATGTCTTAGTTGTAAATTAATTTCAATTAAACAATAGTTTTAGCATGTAAAAAAGAATTAATTGTGGTAAAAGTTATATAGTTTTGCATCTTAGAAGAGTAAAATAAACCAAAATTAAAATTAGACCAATTACTGCACAATGTTTCTAATATCAGTCTTCTAGTTATTCTACGGTAACAATATCTTCCATTAAATAAAGGTTATAATAAGTGATTATATAATGATGACAAGCTTAAAATAAGGACAAATAGCTTGAAACATGTCTTATGATCTTTTATTTATATAGGAATGCATTTTGCATGTTGGACTACAAAATGAAAGTCAAAATTGAAAGAAATATTGAAACATTGACATTAAAAAACAGAGTATATATATATATATATATATATATATATATATATATATATATATATATATATATATATATATATATTCATACACTCTCTCTCTTTCTCTCTCTCTCTCTCTCTCTCTCTCTCTATATATATATATATATATATATATATATATATATATATATATATATATATATATATATATATATATATATATATATACTGTATATATTCTGTATATATTCGTATACTCTTTGGTGATCTTTGATTTCTTTTTGCTTAACATGTGCTTCCATTAATAAATAAATAAAGAAAAAAGTAATTTAAAAGTTTATAGTTATCTGTTTTATGTTCAGCAATTACAAGCTCAGTTCAAGCTGCATTTATTCATCACTTTACATTACTGCATTATTACTGCAACTGACCGAGTAACACAGTTGCCTGTAATGCATGTGGCTTTATCTTATAATTGAGATGGTGCTGGTTAATTAATAAAGTATTAAAATGTCTCCTTAAAATAATACTAAAATTATACATGGCATTGTGAGATTCATTGCAAATGATTTATTTGAAAATTTCAGAGTTTCTGGAAAACTGCTTAGCAAAAAAAAGAATGGACTCAGCTTTTTTTCCTCAGACACCCAAAACGCGCCTACGTTATTTTAAGTAACCATTGATGGTTTTATTCTTTGCACCCCTCTCCCCCATCACTGCTGTATTTCTTTTTAGATAGTGATAGAGAATAACCTTGCGCTGTCTGACACCTATATTTGGCCTCTTCCTGATTAAAGCCTGAACACTGGAAAAGAGAGAAGAAGGGAGTAGGTGGGGGTTATGTAATTTATTTTGTGTCGCTTCCAAAGAGAACAATTAGTGGATACACAATTATGCCTCAAACGCATTTTGTTCGACTTTGCATCCAGAATACAAAAACTGAGAGGGGAAGAGTGCGAGCAAATTGGGTGCATTGATTAAACTCTCCCAATAAAGTACGTCCAAAAATGACGGGGAAATTATGCTTGATTGCCAACATTTTTATTATTATACAATTGGCTAATGATGATATCCAGATTTTGTATTGAGTTCTTTAAATCGTGTTTTAAAACACTTTTGAAAAATATTTGCTTTGAGGAAGAATTTATGGGGTATTAGGTGCCATACAGTAGAGAGTGAAAGATTAATTAAAATATTTACCCTCCTGCAGTAGTGCTCTGCCCTATGACGACTTTATTAAATTACAATCAGATTACTGACGCTCCGATTACCCTAAATCAGAAATGATCAGTGGACACACAGGTTCTTATTGTGAATGAGGACAAACCAGCCCACACATCCTAGTGTTATCCAGGACACTAAACACTGTAACACAGTGAGGTCTGCAGAGGAGACAGAGTGCAGAGGAGAGGACTCAAGAGAAGTCCACACACACACACATTTGCCTTGTAGTGGAAGTGGATGCAAGAGGCACAACGACCTTTCACTGGCACTCATACTGTTGCAGTTTAAGAGTTCATTAAGCACAAAATATTGTCACAACGAGTAGCCTTAAGCTAATAACATTTCTTTTGTCACTGATCAGTCGTGTTCAGCAATAGCCTAAGGTTAATGGATTGTAAAAGCATTAAACATGATTAAACATTGTACGGATGGTAAGATTCACTGATGCATCGATGTATTGGCATAAAAGTGTTAACATAATTTATAGTAGATGTGATATACTTTTATTATTAAGAAAGTAAACAATAATTTGTGATCAATATATGATATGTTGATTGATTTCACCTCAGTAAACTGTTAATATAGATTAACATGGCAGAGGTAGAGCTGCATCTTCCTGGAGACAGAACAGCTAAAGAACATCTGATTATTTATGCATGCATTTTTGCATTAAAAAGGCCTGTTTGTGAAAGAGTCATGTGTTAGAAGTCAGAAGTCACATAAGTAAATTTATGATTTGTTGTCTGTCCGAGCCAAAGAAATAAAAGTGCACTAGCTGAACCATTTTGAATTGCATAACATCATATTTTTTCAATTTCAGTTATGTTGAATCAAATCGGATCGCACTGCCTCTTAATGGGGGGAATCATACCGCATTGCATTGGTAGCTGCTTCTTTAATTTATTGTATTGTTGGTTATGCATCGAGATGCGAATCATATCGGTCTCAGTTATAGAGATACACATCGCTACAACATTGAAAGGTTTTTCTTGTAGTCATCATCAAGGGGTTTTCACAATCGTTTACAGTTTATGTTGCATTGTTTTTTATACTTTTAAATATTTTGTGCATGTATGTGTAATTGTCTATCCTGTCAACAAGCTTCCTTTTAACATTGGTGGCATTATAGCTACTTTCTAGATGCATTATATATTTTTTACTTGAATGACTACTTAAATATCTAGTGCAAACACAATAAATATCTATGCTTATTTATTTTTCTGAAATTTTCTTTTCATATTGTGTCACCCTGTCATTGTAAAATATTCAGTCACTAATTATGCACTTGGTGCATTTTGGGAAATAGTGTTTGTTGCCAATTCCACTACAGACATGACAGAGAAAGAAACACTAGACCTAGACCTAGACCTAGACATGAACATTATTCTTTATATTTTCAGACTAGACTTTTGGACTGATAATATTTTTAGTCATTATCCTGGCAAAATTGCAATAGAATGGATTTATTGATAGAGACTTCAAAGCAAAGACGAAGACTTTTGTAGGTTAATTTGGATTAGGGTTTCTGCCAAATATCATAAATGGAAATGAAAATGAAAATAAAAAACATAAGGGTGCAGTAATGAAACTGAATCCTCTAAAAAAAACCTTCTGTTAAAGTTACAAAGCAAAAAAAACACAAATCTTTTTATTTAGTATTTTGACTTTGACTGTGGCAAGTCCTTGACTGCCACAAACCCTTTGAAATATAATTTGCAACATGGAACTCACATTTCTTTCCTTTTACATATACATAGCTTTGAAACTTGGAAAGGAAGTGGATCAAGAATTTCCCAATATTTCCTGAAGTATGTCACTGATCAGGCAATGGAAAGCTTTTGTAGTGCAGAAAAGTCCATATGGTATTACACATGACTCATGCTCTTTGTCTGGTTCTATGGTGGTTTGCACAATGTGAAAATCTGGATTAGTGAAAACATGGGCATTTTAGAACTGAATTTTACTGTAATTTCCATCAAACTGCTAGTAGGGGTGACCCTGAATAGTCAAAGATTCGATGCTTTGAGAGGAGCCTGATTCGACTACCAATATCACAGTTAAATCTTCACAGAGGTGTTGTGAAATGAGGATGCCATTTTGGTTATATGGGGGGGCTCAATGTCTGTTTTCAATTATATTATACAGCCTATATTATTATTATTACAGCCTACTTACATCCTAAGTGTCTGAAGGAGCGTTACAGAAGGTCTTTTCTCCCTGCTGCTATTAGACTTTACAATCAAAGCTTCTCCCAGTAAACCAGTCACCATAATACACACTGTTATTACTGTTTAACTGTGTAATAACATTACCTGTGTGCAATATGACCTGCAATACGTGCAATACCACCTGTGTGCAATACTACTTGCAATACATACTTTTTTCCCTTATTTGTATTTATACATTGTACTGTGTATATACTCTATATTATAGTATGTGTATATTCTTTTTATATATTTGCATTTATTTTTATTTCTTTCCATTGCTGCTGTAACAAAGAAATTTCCCTACTGTGGGACGAATAAAGGTATATCTTATCTTATCTTATCTTATGACAATGCTTTAAATAAAAATGTGAAAAGAAAAAAGCTTTAGATAAATATTTTTAACATGCGTGAATAAATGCAATCCCCCATGACAGATTGAAGTTTTACTTTCCATTATCCGTGACCGACACAGGAGCATCTTGGTGTTAGGGACTTAAATATTTAAAAATGTCTTATAGATTCTCTGAAGGAATATTCTTTTGATTGTTTTTCGGTGTACCGAGGCGCTGTACTTAGAGCGCGCTCACACGGGCAATTTGGCCGATTTAATTAGATTTGCCGACATGTGAAATGCAAATCCTGTCTGCAGTGTGGCCTTTCTACAATTATTTTGTTATCTTTTAAGTTTATTGATCAGAAATACATTTTCTTTTATAACTTTTGTGTGATGTTTTGTACATCTTGGCCTTAAAATGTTTATTTCTTGAAATCGTCATCGTCCAGACCCCCACCCCAACACACACACACACACACACACACACACACACACACACACACACACACACACACATGATTCAAATATTAGTCGACTTTTGATCATTCTAATTTAACTATGTAAATCCTTAGTCAGGGACACCCCTACCTGCTATAGTCAAGCTATAGACAATGTTTGTCTACTTTTTTCCCAAAAATAAGAATCTCACTAATGTTGTGGATAGAGATGGACAAAGGTGGCCTTTTTGAAAGTTCTTTTTAATGATTTTGTATTTTTTGACATGGGATTGATGCAATTACAGGGCAGAGAGCCACCTGCAGTAACTTCAACAGCACAGTCATAGGTTTTGTACAGAGGCAAACCATTTGCTTTAGCTTTGCCAAAGACTTTGTAAATTCTTGGTCTACTTGTGGAATTTCCTGAGGTTGACTCTGCAAGAAGGGCAGAGGCATTTTGAGGCAGTTGGTATGGCAATGTACAGCAATTGATCTCTCAGTGTTTTGGGAGGCTGAACTTTGACGTGTAGTTTGTTGAGGAGGCTTGGACAATGACATTACCATTAATTCTGGAGTGCTCGTAGCACTGAAACAATCGAGAAACCTTTCTGAAAGTCTTATCCTAATATTAATAGAAAAGGTCTGATAGAATAAGTACTTGCAACTCAATTTAAAATTGATTATGACTTCACAGCGGATTCGGATCACACATAGTGGACTGTGGAACCTTTGATGGAGCATGAGAATAGCACTGGGCTCTCACAGCAGAACCATGGTATCTCCCTAATAAACATAGCTAATTACAAGTGAGCTTAGCTTGACTGATTTGGGTGAGACTGTGGGTTCTATGGCTGGGTTCACCTCTATGCCTTTCACTCTGGAGTTAGTCTAGTCAAGTGTAGAGGTCAATACGGAACGCCTGGGACACTTAATCATCTCAGCATGGTCATCTCATTAAGTCAAAGCCTTTACATAAGTCACAACAATTGTGCATCAAGATATTCACTATGAAATGAAAGCAGTGGACATGATCAAAAATAGAAAAGCAATGCGAATGATCAAATTTTTTTTAAAATGCTCTATAAAAAGCATTTGATTAGCACTCCTTGATTGTAAACCAATGTAGCCCAGGTAAGTGCTTCAATATTCAATATTCAAACAGTGTGAATATAATACATTTTGAGATTATGCTTTGCCTAAAAAAAGTATACAGAGCATTTCAGCATAAGTTCTTTGCATTGAGCTGAGTCAGTTGCATATTTATTCAGGCGGAAGACTAGCTGTAGAACATAATGAGAAGACCAGCATGATGGTTAACTGTATCTTGGCAATGCTGACTGCTCCCAATCAGTCGTCCTTGACCTGCTAGTGCCTGTTTCCATTTTAGGATACATACTGCATTCAGGCTAAAGGTGGAAAATGCTGTCAGGTGTCAAAAAGGTTTGCAGTTGCAAATAACGCTCACTAAAAAAACAGACATGCAAGCATACCAAAATCAGTGGGCAGAACCGTAAACAAGAAACAGGCAGAAGCAATCAGCAAAGATTACAGAGCAAAACTAGAAGCAGGAAAACGGGAAACCAAAAACAATATCATCAACCAGAGAATTGCAAACTGTAAACAGAGGCTTGGTATGTCAGGTATGGAACACCTGTTTGCTTGTCTTCTGTGCCAATAAGAAATGTCTAGTTTAAAATAAGTTTTTGCACAAAAAAGATGGGAAAAGGACTAAATATACTAAATGGAATAAATATATTCATAAATAGATTACTTTGGGGAATGTAAGAAACTACTTAATTTTTATTTAAATATATTGCTTGATCAATTAATTTTTATTAACTGCTTTATCTTGTTCATGGTTGTGGACAGATCTGTAGCCAATCCTGGCCTCACACCTAGGGACATATTAACATAGATTGCATGTTCCTGTACAGTGGGATGAAATCACAGAACTTCAAGTCAAGTCGAGAAGTTTTTTTTGTCATTTCTACCATATATACAGTAGCTGAAATGAGTGTGTGTTGAGTTCAGGTTGCACAGTTCAGTAACACACCGTTCACTGAGTGTGTGTGTTATGTATAGTTCAGTTCTGTGGTGAGGGGCCTAATAGCTTGAAGGAAAAAACTGTTGCACTGTCTGGATGTGAGGCCCGAATGCTTCAGAACCTCTTTTCTGATCGCAGAAGGGTGAATAATGTCTGAGGGATGTGTGGGGTTGTCTACAATGCTGTTGGCTTTGCAGATGCAGCGTGTGGTGTAAATGTCTGTGATAGAGGGGAGAGAGAATCCAATTATCTTCCCAGCTGTCCTCATTATCCTCTGTAGGGTCTTGTGATCCTAGACTGTGCAGGTTCCAAACCAGGCTGTGATGCAGCTGCTCAGGATGCTCTCGATAGTCCCCCTGTAGAACATGGTTATGATAGTAATGATTTCATGAACTTTTTTAATAATAAAATTGAAAACATCAGGCAAGAAATCCAGACGGTTAATATAAATCCAAATTATTTTACAAGTAACCCTGTAGACAGCAGTGTAATTATAGCAGACAATCAACTACAAAGCTTCACTCCTATTCATGAGAATGACTTAATTTCATTAATCTCCTCATCAAAATCATCAACCTGCATTTTCGATCCCTTGCCTACAAGTTTCTTTAAACACATAGCTCCAGAGGTAATTGAACCTGTTTTAAAAATAATTAACTCTTTCATTAGCACTGGTTATGTACCAAAATCCTTCAAACTGGCAGTTATCCACCCCTTATTAAGAAACCTGACCTTGAACCATGTCAGTTGTCCAACTACAGACCAATATCAAATCTCCCCTTTATATCCAAAATTTTAGAAAAGGTTGTAGCACAGCAGCTCTGCTCACACCTACTTATGAATAACATTTTTGAAATGTATCAGTCAGGATTTCGGCCTCATCATAGCACAGAGACGGCGCTAGTTAAGGTGGTAAATGACCTGTTATTGGCCTCTGATTAGGGTTTTGTCTCCTTACTTGTTTTGCTCGACCTTAGTGCAGCTTTTGACACCATTGATCACACTATACTGCTTGCTAGACTTGAGAACGTTGTTGGAATAAAGGGAACAGCTGTCTCTTGGCTCAGGTCTTATTTGACTGATCGCTATCAGTTTGTTGATATAAATGGTGAGTTCTCCACACTCTATGAGGTAAAGTTTGGTGTTCCTCAAGGATCTGTCTTAGGCCCACTGCTTTTCTCTTTATATATGCTGCCTCTTGGTGAAATCATTCATAAACATGGGATTCGCTTCCATTGCTATGCTGATGACACACAGCTGTATATTTCAGCAAAGCCAGATGAGCGAGATCAGCTTAACAATGTTGAGAAGTGTGTAGAGGACATTAGACAGTGGATGCTTCATAGCTTTCTTCTGCTCAACTTAGATAAGACGGAAGTACTTTTACTAGGACCACATGCAGCTAGAAGTAAACTTTCCGATTACGTAGCATCTCTGGATGGTGTTTCTGTTTCAGCGTGTACGGCTGTCAAAGACCTTGGTGTGATTATTGACTCGAGTCTTTCCTTTGAGTCTCACGTGAATAATATTACCAGGATCACCTTTTTTCACCTTAGAAATATTGCAAATATTAGAAATATGATGTCCTTACAGGATGCAGTAAAACTAGTTCATGCTTTTGTTACTTCTGGATTAGACTACTGTAATGCTTTACTGTCTGGGTGTGCGAGTAAGTGCATAAATAAGCTTCAGTTAGTTCAGAATGCAGCAGCAAGAGTCCTCACTAGATCTAGGAAATATGACCACATCAACCCTGTTTTAATCAGTCTACACTGGCTCCCAATCAAATCTCGCATTGATTATAAAATATTACTACTGACATATAAAGCACTTAATGGCCTCGCACCACAGTATCTAAATGAACTTCTGTACCAATATGATCCTCCACGCCTACTTAGATCAAAAGGTGCTGGCTATCTGTTGGTTCCTCAAATAATGAAGACTACAGCAGGGGGCAGATCTTTCCCTTATAAAGCCCCAAAGTTATGGAACAGCCTTCCAACCAGTGTTCGGGACTCAGACACAGTCTCAGTGTTCAAATCGAGGTTGAAAACTTATTTATTTAGTCAAGCCTTTTATCAGTAGATTTTTCTCAGGTAAAGGAGCAGATCTGGAGGGAGCATGGATATAGAGTGTTTGGTGAACTGGTATATTTGTATGCTGTCGTCCCCTCACATTCAGACGTTCACTCGGGTTTGTTGACGGTGGTGTGGTGGGTCGTCTCTTATCACAGAGATCCCTCATGTCTGTGTTACCTCCCTTTTCTCCCTAAAAGGGTTTTCCCTTTTAGTTATGCTGCCATAGCGAGTCTTGCCGGAGTCCAAACTGCACAGTGACATTAACTTTCATACACCAATAGAGACACCTAATAATCCATATCCTTCTCTTCCCGTCACCTCTCTCTCTCTCTCTCTCTCTCTCTCTCTCTCTCTCTCTCTCTCTCTCTCTCTCTCTCTCTCTCGGTCTAGTTAAACATGCTCCTGAGGCTCCAGTGACCACTGTTCCTGCCCCTCTCCCCTCCGTGGATCTTCACACTTCTGTGCAGCTTGGGACGGTCTCTCATCAACACCTTGGGTGGTTCCATGTAATTCCGGAGTAGAACGGGTGCTTTGAGGATGGATTGGACTGTAGTTGGTGTTGGTTCTGCTGCACTGACTCGGGAGTGCAGTTTGCTTCTGATCGTCATCACTGTACCCCACAGCACTGTATATCTGCTTCAAAAGGACATTTGGTGCAACCCAGATGAGGATGGGTTCCCTCTTGAGTCTGGTTCCTCTCAAGGTTTCTTCCTTATGCCATCTCGGGAAGTTTTTCCTTGCCACAGTTGCTCATCAGGGACAAACATACTTACAAAGAACATATTTACGTTTAATCACCACATTATCTGTGTAAAGTTGCTTTGAGACAATGTTCATTGTTAAAAGCGCTATACAAATAAAATTTAATTGAATTGAATTGGTTAGGATGGGACAAGGAAGATAGGCTTTCCTTAGCATTTTTAGGAAGTAGAGACGCTGCTGGGCTTTCTAAGTGATCGAGCTGGTGTTAAGTGACTAGGTGAAGTTCTCCACCAGATGTACACCAAGAAGTTTGCTAATGTAGCTGGTCACTGATTATATAGACTCCTTCAAGTGGATGGAAGTCTTATCCACTGAACTTGGAGGAAGCCCACAGAACAATTAAGAGAACAAGCAGAAATAAAAACAGATAGTAACCCAAGCTCAGTAACAAGCCCAAGACCTGTGGGGCAGAAAGCCTACCCATGTGCCAACCTTTTTAAATAAATTGATTACAGTTGTTAATATTGTGCCAGTTCACAGCTCCAGGGTCTGTGTTTTGCCTAGCTTTTAATGAGTGTGTGGATATGTGTGTGTATCGTGCATTCTGATGGACCGGCATCCCATCCAGAGTGTATTCAGTGTTCCTTGTCCACCATGACCTTGACCAGGATACAGTCTGGCAAATCAGCATATAAACTTGTAATGTTTTATTAGAAATCAGTGGATAAGACTTTGACTTGGGCTACTGCTAAAATTGAGCAAGGTACTTAACCCTCAACTGCTCAGCTTTATAAATTAAGAAAAATGTAAGCTACTTATTAAAAAAGCGTGTCTATTAAATGGCATCCATGTAAATGTATTTTATACTGATTAAATGACTGGTTCTAAAGCTACATTCATGCAGTAAAATGCAGTGACACTAATGAGAGACTATTCATTTATGATGAGAACTGCAACCTCCAGCAACATAAGACACAGCAACTATTGTGAGGAGATGTGGACATGTCCCATGATGCAACAAAGTTAAGAAAAGTTCACTTGATGCAAATTTCTGCAGGAAGTAAAACAGTAGAGTGCATGTGATCCATCTTCTTGTTTTTAAAGTAGAAAACTAGTTGTGATACCCTCTGATAAAAATTACTATGGCAAGCAGTAGTAGGAACACTTATTAGCAATTCCATAGTACAGCATCTGGCCACTTGTATTGCTGCGCACGTGAACATGGCATCAGAAGTAGTTCCACATACAGACAAAACGCACATCACTGAGCCTTAAACGGGACACATAAAATATTTTTAGAGACAAAATCTCATAAATTATTTTGGATATAAAATTCTTTTTTCAATAATGAGAATTTGTGTTCCATCATAAATAAGCAGTGCTATTTTTCTAATCTCACTAGTTATAAGGCTATGCAAATGCGAAGTGGTGCAAAGGCTATTAAAGTAATTATTAACAAACTCTAACTACTGACACATTGCATTCACTGTTGCTCTGAATACCAGGAGAACCACATTAGGAGACCTCAGGAGACCTTCTGAGTGTGATTATGATCCCAGAGGTTTTACACAGTTTATTTGTCCTTTCAGCTTCCGAATGAGCTATAAATTAAAAAGTAGACTGCTTAGTTAAAGCCCTGTGCTGAATTAGATTTTTTTACAACCCCAATTCCAAAAAAAAGTAAGGTCTTTCAGAATTAAAGATGGGCAGAGCTTCACCAATCTGTGAAAGACTGTGTTTACAAATTGTGGAACAATTTCTGAATAATGTTCCTGTTGGATGCCAGTGATCTTCGGGCCCTCAGGTGGCACTGCATTTAAAACAGTCATGATTCTGTGATGGAAATCGGGTACCCTGGTGGTCTAGTGGTTAGGGTTCTCTCGCTCTCACCGCCGCGGCCTGGGTTTGATCCCCGGTCAGGGAACAGAACCCAGCCATTAGGGTTGCACAAGCCAGTGCACTCTTAGTGCCGGTCCCAAGCCCGGATAAATGGGGAGGGTTGCACAGTGTGAAACATGTGCCAAATCGAACATGCGGATCATGAATACGGGTGATCTGCTGTGGTGCCCCCTAATGGGAGAAGCCAAAAGAAAGTTTATTCTGTGATGGAAATCAATGCATTGGCCAAGTCACTCTGGGCCAAAGCTATTTTAAAATGTACTGAGGCAAAGTGAAAAAACTGTTCTGTGGTCAGACTAATAAAAAATATATATATATTTTTGGAAACTCATTCTCTGGACTAAAGAGGAGAGGGATCATCTGACTTATTATCTAACTTGTGCATTAGTGCCTGTGAAATGGGCAGCTTACACATTCGGAAAGGCTCCATTAATGTTGAATGGTATACACACGTTTTAAAACTGGGAAAGCTTTAAATATTTGAGCATAACAACGCTAACTGCATCTACTACATTAGCATGACTTTGTAGTAGAAGAGTCTGGATGCTGAACTGGCCTGCATGCAGTCTAGACCATTTAAAAACATTTGACGTATCATAAACCATGTCCTTATTTTTTTCCTTAAAATTGTAAATACGGTATTCTCAGTTTAAACATATATGTTGTTTAGTTTTATTGTTAGTAGAATATAGATTTATCAGATTTTTGTTGTATTTAATACAATTAGTCAAAAGAGTGTTCTTACAGACATGAAAAATGATTGTGTATGTAAGTTTAATTGTCAGAGACTCTGCTTTGCAAGAATAAACAAATTCATTGTCATAATTAAAACCTGAATTCCTATTTTAAGCTAAAATAGCCTCTACATTTCATTTCGTCCTCCCACACATATCCACACAAAGTACACAAAGCAACTGGTTAGAACACTTCTGATAACACATGATGGCGCCGCAGATGGCAGCCTCGGCACGACTCTCTCTGTCTCACATTGTCTGTATTGTCTTGTATAGTCTGTTTTTGTCTTGTTGTGTCTGTTTTGTCATGTATAGGTTTTTATTTATGTCTGTACTTTTGAGAGTAACAAACAGCTGGAACCAAATTCCTTGTGTGTGTCAACACACTTTGCCAATAAACCTGATTCTGATTCTGATGATTCTGATTCTGATAACTGTAAATGTTTATGAATGCATGACTTTCATTTCATTTTCATTATCTTTAAAATCAATCCTTAGGTTGAACAGAGGACATGTGTGATTAATATACCTAGGAATTCAATAAAAAATATGACCTAATAGTATAAATAGATTAATAAGAACAGATATATTCAGACATGTATTTGTAATTGCATTTACACACAATGTAAAATTTTTTATCTTAAAGCGTACATGTCACGCTTTAATCAAGTGTTGGAAACCAGAATAGAACGTTTATTAGCCTTGGGAAACAAACAGAAGCTATCAAGCAGCATGTACCGGAAAACAGGTATATTCCGAAACACAGGTAGTCCAGGGATGCTCGCCAGAATGAACCGTAGATCGGACAGATCGGATAAAGGGAGGGTTGTAGATTGGAGACAGGTGAAGGTAATTAGTATGAAGGCAAGGCGCTGCGAGTGTACTCAGTGCCGAGGCGGGGCGTGGCCGGTGGTTCCCTCACAATACATTAGAAATGTTTCTATTCACATATTCCTAAAAAGATAGGGTCAGAGTGCAGGGTCAGTCACAATAGGGTGCCAAGTGGAACAGATAAGCTTAAGAGTCTTGCTCCACTTAACCCCTGGCCTTCTGATAAGTGACTCTTATCCAAATTTAAATGGGAATTCCAATTGACAGTACATCTTCAAATCTAAACAGGACTGGTTTTGCCATATTCCAACAATAATAAATAATAATAACCAAAATAAGTAATAAGTAACCAGTAATAATCACAGTCATCACAATTAAGTCCATCCACTTGAGTTTTCTTATGTTATACCAGAAATACTAAAAAATGCTTAAAATTCAATCCTGTTTGTATTTTTACTGTAAAAATGTAGAGATGTAGATTACTATTGGGGAGGTGGTAGCTCAGTGTTTAGATTTCTGATCAGAGGCTTGTGCAGTTCAAATCCCACCAGAAAGCTGCCACTGCTGAGCCCTTGAGCAAAAAATACTTAACCCTCAACTTCTCAGCTGTACAAAGTAATTGTAAGTCCCTCTGGACAAGAATGTCTGCCAAATGTCGTAAATGTAATAGAAAATACTTCCATGGTTTCATTACTCATTTTACTAATTTTTTTCTAGGCAGTTTTACTACTGGTCAAGTGTGTGTAGTTTTT
Source organism: Silurus aristotelis (assembly GCF_946808225.1). Taxonomy (NCBI): domain Eukaryota; kingdom Metazoa; phylum Chordata; class Actinopteri; order Siluriformes; family Siluridae; genus Silurus; species Silurus aristotelis. The sequence goes on along the minus strand of NC_139577.1, from coordinate 12,597,696 downwards.
TGGGGTAAGAAAGAGATACATATTTGTCCTTTTGTCTTTTTTTTTCTAACTCCATCTCTTCGTGTGATTATGTGCTACAGCTTGCATTCGCTGTTTTGGAAATGTGAATTTGAAGGAAGTCGCCAGTTCTGAACTGGCAGTTCCTCCCATTTCCCTCCTGCTTTGTTTTCTTTTTCAATGTAAGAATCAGAAATATCTGAATCAGCCAATCCAAAAATGAAATCTTTGTAGTTGGGGAGTGAATGGAAGTCTGCTTTTCGTTCGCAACCTACTGACTATGGGAAGGAAGAGGCTCACAAAGACACAAGGGTTGTTATGGTTGAGATGTGCACGTTTGCCCTGGAGCAGCTCCACGTTTGGGCTTGTAGCTGTGTATAAAAATTCCCTGAGGAAAAACGAGCAGGAAAAAGAAGTCCCTTGTTGTTAAATTGTTTTTGTTATTTTCAATAATTTCTCTTCCAGAGTTTCTCTTTTTAGCCTGTATTTAGAGCCAGGATAAATAGGAATTAGGCAGAGGCTTGTTCTCACCGGCCTTGTTTAAGAGCTTCCACCAAACTCTGTGCCTAAAAAAAATACCACCAAATCCATGGAGTACGGAAGGATAGGGTAAAATTGGATCTGAATCTGATTATCTGAAAATCTGATTAAATAATTAGAAGTCAGATAAAACAGTTATAAAAAATGGTATTAAACTCTTACAGGAAAATCATGTACAATAGCATTATAAGGTTTAAGGGGGACAAGGGACATTTCATATCCTAGTTATCCAATACACTGTATTTATACAATATACTAATTTCAATAAAAAATAACAAACTGTGATTATTCTTATAAATGACAAAGGAAAAAAAAAACAGGATTAAATTATAACACATCAAAAACCTTTGAATTTAAACAAATTTGTTCCTCGGTCTTTGTGTAAACGCATCAAACTAGTGTGATGTGGGATTTCCATATTCGCAAATGGCTCCAGCATACTTACCTTCATAAACACATAGGGGGAAAAAACGACATGGGACGTGAGACATGCGTCATAGTTCAAACAGAACAAGGACAATAAAGGGGACAATAATAAAAAAAAACACAAAGAGGAGGGGTGGTTTGGCTAGACCAACGTCCAGCAGACATCACAGTAATGAGTGACTCTACAGACAACACAAGGAGGAAAATGTCTGGGGTGTGTGCTTGGGTGCCTATTAGCATTCGGCCTTCCCACAGGTTAAATGAGGCCATGGTCCACTCTGACCCCTTTTTAGGCCTTCAGCAAAGTTTAAATGATTTTTCACACTTACATTTTTCACATCATTGAATCCAGTCAGAAATCCTGAAGCACAAAACCAGATGCTCCTTTTAAACATATTTAAACTAGCTGAGGAGGACCTGCAGGAGATCACATGCTACACTGCTGCTAAATTACAGCCAGTGAAGGTCTGAGAGGAAATGTCTCAAAGCCAGAAGCATGGCAAGCATCTCTAGGCAGTTGATGTGCCATAGAAGATAAGGCCCTTTCCATAGACCATGGGCGGAGCGGGCACTCATGACTGTCCCCCACCCCACGAGGGATGCGTCTGTCGTTAATGTTATCGTTATCGCTGCATGACCTTGATTGTGCAGAGAGGGTCCTATCTGGGGGAACCGTCTGTCCCTGAGCCACCACTAAACGGGTCTTATGGGCAGGAGGTCAAGTGGTACCACGTTAGACTCAGCTGCCATTAGACCCAGCAGTCTTTAAAACTGACCTTCTCTCACTCTCTTTACGGCTGTGAGTATTCGACATGAGCAGGAGAAAACTGCGCCCGCATAACAGTTGAATCCCACACTATGCCTAGATAGCTGTTTCTCTGTACCAGAGAAAGTACACTTTTCTGGGTGTTCAGTCTTACCCCCAATTCTTTAATAGGGGTGAGAACGACCTCTCAATGCTGGACCATTGACCGCTCTAATTGAGCTAATATCAACCAGTCATTGATATATGAATGCCCCGGAGTCTCAGAGGAGCTAGAGCTACATCCACACAGAGTGCAAGGCCAAATGGAAGGACCCAATATTGGTAAGCTTTGGCCCTGAAAGCAAACCTTAGGAACCTCTTATGTAAGAGAAGGATGGATATGTGGATGTAGGCGTCCTTTGATCTATCATGACAAACCATACCTCTGACCTTATTTGGGACACAACCTGTTTCAAGGTAAACATCCTGAACCTAAACCTGATTACTCAGTGGTTCAGCTGACACAGATCCAAAATAAGATGCAATCCCCCATACGTCTTGGGAACTATGAAGTACCAGCTGTAAAACTCAGACTCTGTCTAGCCGAGGGACCACTTTGATGGCCTGCTTTTTTAAGAGTATTCACGTCTTCTTGGCGAGACCCTAACTGAATCGTGTAGCCTCTCTCTACAGTATGCAAGACCCATTGAGACATGTCTGGCAGGTGTTTGCAGGCTGCCAGATAGTCTCTTAAGGGAAGCAGTCTCAAGAGACTGACTTCCTGTGTGCCTAGAGTCCCAGGGACAGTGCCCTGAGGCTGCTCTAGCAGCCTACTGAGAGGCGTCGAGCCTTCCAAATCCGCTATGTTTGAGATCAGGGAGACACTTGCTGGAGATCGCTGTGCCCTGAAACACCTTATGTGTCAGTGTTAACTAGCCGAGCTCCTGAGCGTGCAAAAGAGGGACAGGCACCATATAATAAGGTAAACTTCCAAAAAGGGGCATCCAACAGAAAATCTCTCTCCCTATCAGAGCCACGGGTGCCTTTTAGTGGCTAGCAGGGCTGACATGGACCCGCCTAGCGGTCTCTTTGTTTGCTTTGAGAGCCAGGTCTGAAGCACAACGCAGCTCTAAGACATTGTTATCGGCCACACTCACTCCCACATCTAGCTTTTACAGCAGGTCAGCCTGACAAGCCTGCAACACAGCCATGGTGTGCAGGCAGAGAGCGGCTCGACTCAATGCCATGTAAGCCTTGCCCACCAAAGCCGAGGAGGTCTAAAGGGGCTTGGTGGGCAATACTATGGACTTGACGGACCTTGAGGATCATCCCATTACCACAGAAATGGGGCGAATATGGGCTGCTCCAGGATCTGTATCTGGTAAGTAGGTCCGGGAAAAAGGCAGACCCTGGCGCAGAGGTAGAGGGGCAGGTCGCAGAAAACACTCTGCGGATGCTGTTTCTGCTCTTCAGCTGGCCAAGTGAGATCCAGCTTGGCAACAACATAAGTCACTGCCTCTGCAGCTCCTTGAGAAGGACTGGCTGTGAGGGCATGTCAGCAGGTTCGTCAACATCTACTCCCCCCACCTACTAGGAGGAAGAAAGGTGGAGCACAGTGCTCTCTTTAGAGGGGAAAGAAACTACCAAAAGGCATGCTTCTGAACCCCTGGATCTGGCAGGTGGGGAATGAGAAAGGGACAAGCTTACCTCCAATCCTTTTGCCACATCCATCTGCGAGCCCCAAGACCTCAGTCGGCGCTTCGCCGCAGCAGATCCAGAACTGCAAGAGGAGAGTGCTCTACGAAAGCAGAGCGTCCGCATAGACATGTGGATGCAGTGCGAACAACAGAGCATGCTCTGCTCCAAAGCAAGCGACACACAAACTGTGTGTATCTCCCCGTGATAAAGTGGGGCCAAGGAGGAACACACAGCCAGAAGGATAACCTGCTTGCAATCTTTTATTTTATTTTATTTTACTACTTACCGGTACTTACCTGTCCTCTTGAGACAGACACACACAGAGAACTTCCTGAACAAACAAAAGCTTACGCTGTCTCTACCGCATGTGCTTTTATAGGTTCCTGGTCGTGATGTCACCCCGTCAGTTACGCTTTGCCTTTCCATTGGACAGATTACACATGTGGTTCAGAGCATGTTCACGTGGAAACTTTCACAAAGCGTTGCTGATGCAGCTCAAGTTCCTGAAGGGGAAACAATGGTGTTTGTAATGTATTTTAAATAGTCCACTTTTAATTCATATTCTTTCCCATTAAATAAGTTACATTTTGCTCAACCAAAAGTGTTAAATATTACATTCATTAACAAACATACACTAACGCAATTAAGGTAGCCATTCTTCACACATGAATTCATGTGACTCATGGGGTAGTTAAGGTTAGTTCTTGATTAGCATATGCCTTAACTAATAATTAGTTCTTAAAAAAAAAAGAAAATTTGTTTACATATTAGTACATGCTTTTTTATGTACTGTAATAAGTGTAACCAAGACATATTTACAAAAAAAAAAAAAAAGAACTTGAATAGAAGAGAAGCTTGACAGAGTAACAACTGGTTTAACCATTTTGCATTTAATGACCTATGCAATGAACTGATGCTGAGATGTTTTGGGGATAAGACTATTCGGATAAGAACCAGTATAATATATTTTGATCAACATGACAAACAATTGATAATGTAGGAAACAGCAGACGATTGTACAAAATCAATTTAATGAATGTACCAAAGCATTCACAATTTGTTCAAAGCAACAAGAAATTGCTTTTATGATTTGCACAAGTGACAAGAGATTAAAGTCTACAGTCTAACCTGTTTAAAGCAGTGACGCATTGTAGGATTGGTGGATGCCAACCACTGTAAACACGAAGAAGACGCACGGTGGGTGTGTTTCCGTTTATTCAAGTATGTGCGGCAGTAATGGAGTCAAGGCTAGAGCAAGATGAGTTTCTCAAAGTGAAAATATGCAAATTATTTCACTTTAGTTGAGCATAAAGACCTTTTAGTCAAATGTAAGCTGTGTCTTTCTGGTTCGAAGGTCATATCTACTGCGATAAACAACTCCATTCTGTCGAAGCACCTCCATTAAACTACATGCCTCGATGAAGCTAGAAGCTAACCCGGTCACTGTTAGCCGAATGTTTTGTGTTATGTTGTACATTGTTGATTTTTAATGGCTTAACACAACAGCTTTTATGATGCAAAAGCCACTTTAGTTTTTGATTCTGAAAATATTATTCAGCTTGTTTTGTTAATTATTTCTGAAATCATTGTCATATATTCAGTTTGTGCTGGTCTGACTTAAATAAAATAGTGTTTAAAAATTACTTTGTGTTTAAAGTAGTTTTGTGTTTGTATAGACCATAACGCCATAAAAGGGCATTAATGGGTACATTAAAGAACATTCTTTAAAAAAAGTTACTTTTAACAGTAACACATTACTTTTTGGTGTAAGTAATCAACAAAGTAATTGAGATACTTTTTAAATGAAGTAACTAGTAACTGTAACTAGTTTCTATTTCTTATTAACTAACACAACACTGGTCACGAATGAAGGCGAGTGAACAGCATCAGATCAACTAGTAATCAACTACTTATCTAAAAGAGGTCAAAGGTGAATCTTGTGAACCTTCAATTTTATGATTGTATACAGTAAACAAAGAATTATAAATCCTAAAAATGGATTAAACAAATAAGAAACAAACGAAAACTTGTATAGTAGAGTTAAAATGTGAATCCTGTCCGGCCTTTTGCAATTAATTTGAATCACATATGCAATCAATTAAATTTGTGCTGGTGAAATCCATTGATGCCAAACTGAAGTAAGTCAAATTTTGTTGATTTTTTATCTCTATAATCTAACCGGAGTTTGTATCAAGAAATCCTGAAACATGACTAACCATTTTGATGATTTTATTTGTGAACAATGACAAAGAGACTTTTCATTCTAATGTGAATGACATGTTCTTCTGCTTGTTCTTCGTCTTTCGGCTGCTCCCATTAGGTGTCGCCACAGCAGATCATCTGTCTCCATACACCCCTGTCCTCTACATCTGCCTCTTTCAAACCAATTGCCTGCATGTCTTCTCTTACTTTATTTAAAAAGTAATGCGTTACAGTATAAGTTACTGTCAAAATTAACTGCGTTATTATTACTAGTAACGCGTTATTGCCCAACACTGGTCCTACATGTGCTGTCCCTCTAATAAACTAATTTCTAGTCCTGTCCATCCTCATCACCCCCAATAAAATTCTTAAATTCTTCAGCTCTGCTACCTCCAGCTTCACCTCCTTTCTTTTAGTCAGTGCCACTGTCTCTAAACCATACAACATAGCAGGTCTTTCCACAGTCCTATAAACTTTCCCTTTCACTCTTGCAGATAATCTTCTATTACAAACCATTCCTGCCACTCTTCTCCACCCACTCCACCCTGCCTGCATTTTTTTCTTCACTTCTCTAATACATTCTAATCATATATCATACAGTCTAATCAGTCAAAATTTAAGGCAGGCTGTCACTAGCAGGGTGTCATGATGTCGTGACTGGCTTCAGCTTCTGTAACCGAGAAGTAAGCGCTGGAGGGACACCGAAGGTGTGGCATAGAGAAGCGCGTCTCATTCCCTCAGGGAACTAAGGTTACATATGTAACCTAGAGATGTTTCCTTTTAGAAACTCAAGCTGCATCGGAACGCTTTGGGAATGAGAGTCCAATACCACCACACTGACCAGTCCCTGATTAGTGTGAATGAGCACAGCTACGTCGAAGGACAGAGGTGCCAGGAGTGGCACAAAGGTCAACGTTGCAAAACCTGGCAAATTTAAGTGGTGTGGACCAGCATGCAGCATCACAGAGGTCTTGAAGGGACACTTCAGAGCACTCTTTGGGTAGAGTGAGCTCTGACGCTGAATGAAGCGGGGATACCAGAGGACCCATAAGAAGATGCTATAGCGTCAACAATCCATTTGCTGAGCGTCTGCTTATGAGCAGCAAGGCCTCTCTACGGAGGGCCATAGCAGATAAGCAATTGTTCCGACTTCCTCCAGGGCCTTGTCTGGCGGACATAGCCGATTCAGTCGAATCTCTCCTGGTCTGCCTGGAGCCTAACAGTTTGTGGGACGGCCGAGGGCACCTTGGGGACGTAACCCACTCTAGGGTGCAGAAAGGCACTGGCCATGCCTGGAGTGAACTCAAGGAAAGAGGGGGCCACAGAAAGGGCCTGTAAATCACCTGCTATCCTCAGAGAGCAGATAGCCAGAAAGAATTCGGTCTAAACGGACAAGTGCCTTCACGAGATCTCGGCCAAAGGCTCAAAAGGGGGGTTAGACGGAGTCTCCAACACTACAGCAAAGTCCAACCCAGGCAAGCCTCTGGGTGTCATGGAGAAAACGCATCAGTAGTGGGTCTCTGCCCAGTGAATGCCCGGACACGGGGGTGTGATACGCCAAAACTGCAGACGCGTAGACTTTAATGGTAACCCTTTTGTGAACTGCTCCTGCAGGAACTCCAGCACTAAACTAACTGGGCAGTGGACTGGTTCCAACTGGTGCCAGGAGCCATGCAGTGAACGGCCTACAACCTCCTCGTGGAAGAGCTCTGGATTGAAGAATGGTCTCTACAACCTTGGTAACATGGCCAACATTTCTAGGCAATTGATGTGCCATCGCAGATGGGGACTCTCCTATAGACCAGTATCACTTCTCTCCTTTCTTTCTTAATCTCTGGAACGCACTGTTTTTAACCAGCTGTCTGTCTACCTCTCACAGAACAACCTTCATGATCCGAACAAGTCTGGGTTCAAAGCGTCACATTCCACAGAGACGGCCCTTTTGGCTGTTTCTGAGAAACTGCATGCTGTCAGCCAAGCTGTCAACTGTACTTATCTTTCTGGACCTTTCAGCAGCATTTGACACAGTCAACCACAAGACTCTTTTTTTAACCCTCAAGAGCCTATCTCTTGGTATCCACAGAACAGCATGGGAATGGTTTGCTTCCTACCTGGAAGGTCGCTCATACCAGGTAACATGGAGGGGATCCACATCTACCCCGTGCAGACTCACCACTGGTGTCCCACAAGGCTCGATAATTGGTTCCTTCTTTTCTCGCTCTATACCCACTCCATTGGTGAAGTCATATCCTCACATGGGTTTTCTTATCACTGCTATGCAGATGACACTCAACTAATCTTTTCTTTCCCTCCATCAGATACCACTGCTTCCGCTCGGATCTTGGCATGCTTGACAGACATATCTTCGTGGATGAGTGCTCAGCGACTAAAACTCAACCCTAGCAAAACAGAACTGCTGGTCATCCCAGGTGATTCACCTCCAGGTCAAGATCTCCAAATAACACTTCATGACTCTCTGCTCTCCCCTTTAGCCACTGCTCATAACCTTGGGGTAACTATGGACAATGAACTGTCCTTTTTCCACATGTCATTAATGTAGCTCGCTCCTGTCGATTTCTTCTCTACAACATCCGAAGGATTCGACCATTTCTGTCCACACAGGCTGCCCAGGTGCTTGTTCAGTCTCTTGTCATTTCAAGACTCGACTACTGCAACTCTTTGCTGGCAGGTCTTCCCCTGAATGCTATTTGTCCACTGCAAATAATCCAAAATGTAGCTGCATGACTTGTGTTCAATCTGCCTAAGTTCTCCCACACCACCCCACTGCTGCGCCCTCTTCACTGGCTTCCAGTAGCTGCTCGTATCAGATTCAAAACACTAATGCTTGCCTACAAAGCCAAAAATGGACAGCACTATCTTACCTCAGAGACCTCATCACATCTCGCACTGCACCACGCTGTCTGAGATCTTCCAGCACTGCTCGACTGGCACCACCTTCTCTCTGAATGAGAGGTAAGTATACTTCAAGGCTCTTCTCTGTTCTGGCACCGAGGTGGTGGAATGAACTTCTCCTATATGTCCATACAGCGGAGTTCCTAACTATCTTCAAGCGATGATTGAAGACTTACCTCAAGTCAAGTCAAGTCAAGTTTATTTGTATAGCGCTTTTCACAACAGACATTGTCTCAAAGCAGCTTTACAGAAAACAACAGTGAAGGTGAATGGTGTGCGTTTGTCCCTGATGAGCAGCCGTGGCGACAGTGGCAAGGAAAAACTCCCTTAGATGATATGAGGAAGAAACCTTGAGAGGAACCAGACTCAAAGGGGAACCCATCCTCATATGGGTGACATCAAAAGTTTGGTCATAAATCTTTCAACAATACAGAACAATTTGTGATCATCATAGATCCAGCATCAGCTTCTCCATGCCAGGGCCTTTAAACACTCGGCATCTACTTCTCCATGATCATCCATAGGTCCATAATCTTCACGAGGTGGGACGTGACTGGAGCTGGCCAAACCTCAGGAAGCCTCGGGATGGGGAGAGAAAGAGAAGCAGTGGAGAGGAATTAGCGTAGCTGCTGTTCATGATATTAACAGCACAAGTTGATAATGTGCATGTGATCAGATGTTCTGGAGCACAAGGTTGTGATGTGATGTGTGTGATGTGTGTTATGTGTAGGCTTTGCTAAAAAGATATGTTTTTAATCTGCACTTAAACTGGGAGAGTGTATCTGAACCCCGAACACTGTCAGGAAGACTATTCCAGAGTTTAGGAGCTAAATGTGAAAATGCTCTACCGCCTTTAGTGGACTTTGCTATTCTAGGAACTACTAGAAGCCCAGAGTTTTGAGGACTCAGGGAGCGTGACGGATTGTAGCGTGTTAAGAGACTGGATACATGGGAGCCAAACCATTTAGTGCTTTATAAGTGAGTAGCAGTAGTTTGTAGTCTATTCGAAACTTAATAGGAAGCCAATGTAGGGACGATAAGATTGGGGTTATATGATCGTATTTTCTTGACCTAGTAAGAACTCTTGCTGCGGCATTCTGAACTAACTGAAGCTTGTTTATTAACTTACCTCTATCTAAAACACTTATATTAGCACTTTCCAAGTTTGCTTTGTAGAATTCAAGAGTTATATTTTTATTAAGTTGGTAATCTTGCGTACCAGTGTAGATTTATTCATTGCTAGAGACTCAAAGCACTTTTGTACGTAGCTCTGGATAAGGGCGTCTGCTAAATGCCGCAAATGTAAATGTAAATGTTTAGACCTTGCGCAGAGCGGCGACTCACTCAAAGCACTATGCGTCGACTGGGAGCACCCAACATGGGGCTTTGAAGTAGGAACCCAGAATCTCTTCACGCATCTAAGGCACGTAGGTATCACCATGTGACCTTGATTGTGTGGAGGGAATTGAGATACTGTAGGTGGTTCTCTGTGATGTAGAAAGCACATCACAGCAGTTAGTGGTCTGGTATCGAGATGTCGTTGTCATTCACATGAAGGAGCTGGGGTTCCGGGCTGAATGCCCTTTTAGCCCGGAACCCCAGCTCCTTCATGTGAATGAGAACGACATCTTGATACCAGACCGCTAACTGCTCTGATCGAGCTAATAGTAACCAATGGTTGGTATAATTAAGGATACAGATGCCCTAAAGTCTCAGGTGAGCCAGAGCTGCATCAACACACTTCTTGAAGGTTCAGGGTGACAAAGCAAGGCTGATCAGAACGACCCAATATTGGTACGCTTTGACCCCAAAAGCGAATGTCAGGAACTTCCTGTGAAAAGGGATGATCGGTATGTAAAAGTAACGAGAAGGGGCCTGAGGGAAACAGGCACCAAGCCTGATATGCCTTACAGGACCGCCATGATGTGCAGGGACCCAGCGGCTTGACCTGCCGAGGCGTAAGCGCCTCGACGTATTACGCAGGGTTTTTGACGGTAATGTCGGGGTCTTGAGGGAGGAGGCGATCCCGGGAGTGAGATAGCTCGCAAGCGTCTCTTCAACCCGTGGCATTGCTCTATACCTGTGTACTTTCCGCCCAATGTGTGCAGGTCTGGAAAGAACCGGAGACCCTGACATGAAGGTTGCAACCCGGTGTCAGAGAGCGCTCGTCTAGCTTACTGGACGAAGGGCCTTTTTGCTCATGAGCTGGCCAAGTTATGTAAATAAATAAAAAAATAAATTAAAAAATAAAAAAATAAATAAAAAAAACATATATATATATATATATATATATATATATATATATATATATATATATATATATATATATATGTTTTTTTTATTTTTTTTTTTATTTTTTTATTTATTTTCATGATGACCCTTGGTGACAGCCAGTGTCCAATTTGTGACGGATTACACACATTATTTCAGGCGCGTTCCTAAAGCATTCCAACGCAGCTCGAGTTCCTATAAGGAAAATGCATTTACTGGTTTGCAAATATTAAGGATGATTCAAGAAATGCTCCAAAGCAGCTGAGCAAAACTGTAATTGATTTTGTACAATTGTCTGCTGTTTCCTACATTATCAGTTGTTTGATGTCAAGTTGTTGGTCATTTTGATTAAAATATAATATACCAGTTTCACCTAAATAGTCTTACAGTTTTTCTCAGTAGAGTGTCACTGATGAAGGCAAGAGAAAGGCATCAGATTAACCAATAATTAACTAATTAGTTATTCATAAATAACCTGCCTGATTTATCTCAGTTTCACATTAAACCCATAAATGCTGATCATCTTGATGAGATGGCGAACAACATAGACCTTATCCTCACTAGCACTTTAGACACTGTTGCCCCCATCCGGTTAAAAAAGGTTCGAGAACAAGCACCTGCACCTTGGTATAATAGTCATACGCATGCCCTAAAGAGAACAACACGTAATCTGGAGAGAAAATGGAGGAAAACTAAATTGGAGGTATTTAGAATTGCGTATAAAGACAGTATGCTTAGCTACAGACAGGCGCTAAAAGCTGCTAGAGCTAAACACCTGAGCAAACTCATAGAAAATAACAAAAACAATCCCAGGTTCCTTTTCAGTACAGTCGCTAAATTAACAACAAATCAGGGATCTGAAAAATGTGTTCCATCACAGTTTAGTAGTGAAGACTTTATGAATTTCTTCACTGAAAAAATAGATAACATTCGAAAAACAATTGTGGCAGTTCAACCTCTGACAGCATCTCCCGACACAATCGTACTTACAACCCCACAACTACACTGTTTTACATGTATAGGACAGGAAGAGCTGTATGATGCTATTATGAAAGCTAAATCAACAACATGTCAGTTAGATCCAATTCCCACTAAACTACTGAAGGAAGTGTTATATACAGCTGGTGAGCCTCTTTTAAATATTATTAACTCCTCACTATCGTTAGGTCATGTCCCTAAATCCCTCAAGTTAGCAGTTATTAAGCCCCTCATTAAAAAACCTAATCTGGATCCAAACACGCTATCGAATTACAGACCAATTTCAAATCTCCCATTTATGTCTAAGATTTTAGAAAAGATTGTCGCTGCCCAGTTATGTAACCACTTGCAGGAGAACAATATCTTTGAAGAGTTTCAGTCAGGTTTTAGGCCCCATCATAGCACAGAAACTGCTCTAGTTAAAATCACTAATGACCTGCTTTTAGCTTCAGACCAAGGCTACATCTCCCTATTAGTTTTACTAGATCTTAGTGCTGCGTTCGACACTATAGATCATGATCTTCTCCTCGATCGCTTACAGAATTACATCGGTATTCAGGGACAGGCATTAAGCTGGTTTAAATCCTACCTGTCCAATCGTTACCATTTCGTAGATTTAAATGGAGAGCTATCCAGGATAATGCTAGTAAATTATGGCGTGCCACAAGGGTCAGTTCTGGGACCCCTGCTTTTTACAATATACATGCTTCCATTAGGAAATATTATTAGAAGGCATGGAATTAGCTTCCATTGTTATGCTGATGATACCCAGCTATATATTTCATCCAAACCAGGCGATACAGCTCAATTAGCTCGCATAACTGAGTGTGTTGAAGAAATAAGAGATTGGATGACCCATAACTTTCTGCTATTAAATCCTGATAAAACGGAGATTTTGCTCATCGGCCCAAAAAATAGTACACAGAAGCTCCAGCATCTCAGCCTGCATTTAGACGGTTGTTCTGTAACTACTAGTTCAACGGTAAAAGACCTGGGAGTTATTTTAGACAGCAACTTATCTTTTAAAAATCACATCAATCAAGTTACAAAAACAGCCTTCTTTCACCTTAGAAATATTTCTAAGCTAAGAAATATGTTATCTATATCTGATGCAGAGAAGCTCGTCCATGCGTTTATGACCTCTAGAATAGACTACTGTAATGCATTACTAGGTGGATGTCCTGCATCATTAATAAACAAGCTTCAGTTAGTTCAGAATGCCGCAGCAAGAGTTCTTACTAGGTCAAGAAAATACGATCATATAACCCCAATCTTATCGTCCCTACATTGGCTTCCTATTAAGTTTCGAATAGACTACAAACTACTGCTACTCACTTATAAAGCACTAAATGGTTTGGCTCCCATGTATCTATCCAGTCTCTTAACACGCTACAATCCGTCACGCTCCCTGAGATCTCAAAACTCTGGGCTTCTAGTAGTTCCTAGAATAGCAAAGTCCACTAAAGGCGGTAGAGCATTTTCACATTTAGCTCCTAAACTCTGGAATAGTCTTCCTGACAGTGTTCGGGGTTCAGATACACTCTCCCAGTTTAAGTGTAGATTAAAAACATATCTTTTTAGCAAAGCCTACACATAACACACATCACGCACATTACATCACAACCTTGTGCTCCAGAACATCTGATCACATGCACATTATCAACTTGTGCTGTTAATATCATTAACAGCAGCTACGCTAATTCCTCTCCACTGCTTCTCTTTCTCTCCCCATCCCGAGGCATCCTGAGGTTTGGCCAGCTCCAGTCACGTCCCACCTCGTGAAGATTATGGACCTATGGATGATCATGGAGAAGTAGATGCCGAGTGTTTAAAGGCCCTGGCATGGAGAAGCTGATGCTGGATCTATGATGATCACAAATTGTTCTGTATTGTTGAAAGATTTATGACCAAACTTTTGATGTCACCCATATGAGGATGGGTTCCCCTTTGAGTCTGGTTCCTCTCAAGGTTTCTTCCTCATATCATCTAAGGGAGTTTTTCCTTGCCACTGTCGCCACGGCTGCTCATCAGGGACAAACGCACACCATTCACCTTCACTGTTGTTTTCTGTAAAGCTGCTTTGAGACAATGTCTGTTGTGAAAAGCGCTATACAAATAAACTTGACTTGACTTGACTTGACTAATTCTCTAAAACAGGAAAATAAATCAATTTGTGTTGTTGAAATTCATGGATACCAGACAAAAGAAATTCAGCCTTGTGCATATTCAGTGTAACCCAAACCATAGTGTATATCAGAAACTGTGCACTGTCTTACTAAAAAAATGACTAAACATTCTGACGATCTTGTTTGTGAACAATGACAAAAGGACTTGTTATTCTGTTGGCAATGAGATTTACATTGACATCAATATTTACTTTTGAAAGATGAACTAAGGATTTTGAGAAAAGTACAGGCTTTTGCAAGAAATCCAATGTGTTGTGCTGTTTGTACAAATAGCTTTGAAAACCTGTAAAAACATATCTAGTCAGTTAAACACCAAGAAACATTAATTATATGAATGAATCCACTGAAACAAAAAATTTTTTTTATATTTTTTCTTAGTTTTATTGTTTTTAGCTTTAGCGTGCAAAAAGTAGCATTGTTTTTAGCCGTCTGAGCTAGGAGTAAACATGCTTGACGCAAGTAAGCCTATACGGAGGTCGAAAACTATAACACTATTGAATGTATTCAGGGATTGAAAGGAAGTGCTGCTCCCTTTACAGTGGCAGCTACGAATATCCTGTGCTTTGCTAAAGAAACTTCAAAGACTTTTTGTTTTGATGAAGGCATTTAGGTAACAGCGATGAAAAAAATGAATGCTAGAAAGAAAGACTTTTCACGGAATATATTGGCCGTGAGTGAGGGAAAATAATAACAGGAAACAGAGAGTAAAGATCAATATAGTTTTAATATGATATCAGTGCAGAGATACAACTTTTCTCTAGGTAACATTTCCCATACCTTAATGTCAACAACAACAACAACAATAATAATAATAATAATAATAATAATAATAATAATAATAATAATAATAATAATAATAATAATAATATTCATTATAATAATTGTCATTAATATTGGTTTATTTAGCACAATAAAATACAGATTGCTTGGTGTGACAAAAAAAGCCTCAAATCTGGGAAACACTTTTAGAAAATAGACAAAATCTATAAAGAGACTCTACAGTGGTAAAATATATATTTGGCCCCACCATTATACAATAGGATGGAAATAGTAGTAACTCTGTTTACTAGATTTTTACTTTGGCATCAATCTCTGTAGCAATAAAAGATGTTCCTGTTCAGCTTTTAAAACACTGGGGGCCAAATGTATAGTGTTTGCACATACTTTTATGCCCATATCATCCACAAAAAACACTGGGTGCAACTTGATCAATAAGAATTTCATGTTGAGTATTGAGATTTTGTAGGGCATTTATTGATAAGGTTTTGTGTGTGATTTTTCCACCTCAGGTACTTTGTGTGTTTTTATTACAGCAGTGGAACCAGTGGATTTAATAACCTACTGATGAGGGGAATAGTGGCTTAATGATTAAAAGGATGGACTATAGATCAGAAGGTCATAAGTTTAAATCCCAGCACCACCAAACTCCCAATCCTGGGCCCTTAGAAAAGGCTATTAACCCTCAGATGTATCATTTTAAGTTGCTCTGGATGAGAGTCCCTGCCAACTGCCATACATGTAAACAATGCAACAACATTTTAGATCTAAGTGCTTCAACCCTGTTTATTGGGATAAATCCAGAGCAGCTTACACTCAGAAAAAAATGTGAAACTCTATACATTTCCTCTTCACTGAGATAATTCTCTGAAGTGTACACCTTTTGCATACATCTTCAATCTAAAAAAAAAGATGTAGCATAAATCTAATTGGCATCCATTTATTTAATCATTTTAGGGAGACGATATCCACATTTCGAGGTGAAAGCTACATATTAAAGATCTCACAATTGCAAAGATATTAAAGATTAAAGACAAATCATGGACCCTGAAGGGATCCACCCCAGTGCCAAGCAAGGGAACAATTTAAATCTTATTTGATCACAGCCTATGGCATGAACACATATATCAAGAAGACGGGCACCTTTTCTTTTCATAAGGCTTAAGCCAATTGGGAATGGGAAACTCTACGAGCCACATTAATGCCCTCTGCACCGTTTTCTCGTTCTGACACGAGGGCCTTTATTATTATCTTTATTATTATTATCTCTTCATTACTTGCATTTCAAGTAAATTGAACCAAACGTAAGCTGCACCGTGCTGCAGCTTCGAGTCTCTTCATCGGTGTCATCATCTTTGACGATGGTGTATATTTTGTATTTCCAGAAAAACAATAAGTGCATGTAATTATAGTAGTGTTCTGTATTTAACTTACTTGGATCAGGAAGTGCAGAGAGATCATCCCCGTTTAAATCAATCTATTCTTTCTAGACGGAGGAAAACAGATGTTCAGACTGGAGAGATGTGCATCAGTGGGCAGACTGAGCAGCCTGTATCTCTGTATCCTACTACAGTGAACACTGGTATCTCTCTTCATTTATCTTCCATTGGCCTGATATTGTGTCTACCCTGCAAAATGTCCTAACACTGTATCAGATAGGATGAAGGAATCTTATATTTTTTTAAACTTTGAAAGTTCACCAAGGACATTTTTAAAAGCCTATACATAGGAACCAAGGCGGATTTCCACTTATGCAAAATAGTCTACTGCTAATCAGCATTTACTGAGATGCTCAGACATCTTATCTGCAGCATCCAGTCCATAATCTTTATTCTGGGTCTAAATGAACAGGGCACTGTTTTGGGAGAATATTTTTACACCGAGTTAAACTTGTATTTGACTTGTATTGTTTTGTGACAATTGAGGGTGACCTCCTGAAAGATGTCTCCTGCTACTCCAAATTTAACCACAAATCCAGATGTGTGTCTGTGTGTGTGTGTGTGTGTGTGTGGGTGCAGATATAGTTCGTTACTGATCAACAAATACAACTAAAAAAAAAAAAAAAAAAAGGAAAAGTACAACTTTAGCCCAAAACTTTAGTAATTAACTCAAAATTTATTAATCCATTAATATACTAGTTCATCTGACTTTAAAGACAACTTTGGCTAGTGTGACAGAAATACTATTAGAAGGTTTAAAGACAATTTCATAACACAAAATGTCACACAAGTATCATGAGTCAGTGATAAACCTTGAATAGAACTTTTTGTAATTTGCTACATCTCAAAAACAGACTTTTTTTCATTTGAATCATTTTTCTTTTTTTTTTTTATTTGTTTTTTTTTTACTTATTTCTTAGAGTAAAAACAAATCTTGCACTGGCCTGCCAACAAATATATGTTTTTGTGTATCACAAAGGGGGAAAAATGCCACTAGAAAGGAACATATACCAGCACTACAGACCGCTTAGAAATCAGCACTCCGATCCACATCTACTGAGTAGACAAGACAAAGTACCCAAGTATTTGAGTGCTACAACTTTAACATTATAGAGAACTTTATCATATAAACTTTTATAAATCCTCCTTTAAATATCATGTATACAGCTAAAATGACAAAAAAAAAAAACTATATAGAGTAGTCGCCACATGGAACAAAGAGTGAGAGAAACAGAGGGAGATTTGAGATGGATAGTAAGTGCAGTAACACTTTATGAATAGAACCAAGAAGGCACTAAAGCATGCACAAATATTACAGGTAAAGGCTTAAGGTGTCAGAGGTAGGAAATTGAGTAAGAGACAAAAAGAAAGTTTGAGGACAAATGATATTCTTACAGTAGATCATCTTTCTTCAAGAGAGCAGGACAGGGCAACCGAGAGAGAAGTGCACTAAAAATGTGGCAGAGCACAAACAGAAAGCCAGAAACAAATAAACATACAATGCGAAATACAGGAGCACATTAAAGGTGCATTAGGTCTCTAACAGTTACGTTTTTTTTTTTCTTTCTTTCTTTCTTTTTTAACTCCTTGAGCCAACCCTTCATTCGCACCCATGTTCATGAAGCTCCACCCTCAGGATCTACGCTTGCCTGTAGAGTAAGTGTCTGTAAAATGACTGACGATGGGGACATTCAGACATAAACAAGCACTCCAGACCGGTATTCCGAACGGGTTTTCTCAGCCAATTAATACACATGTGCTATGACCACGACCTTTATATATATATTTTTTATCATGTTTTACATTTTACATCTTCCAGGTTATTTGTACAAGTATGAAAAAAAAACAATAATAAATTTGACTATTGCACCTTTAAGAAATAGCTTTTGTAAATAAAATATTATACTGTATTATGTGTGTGTGTGTGTGTGTGTATTGTATTATATTATGTATAGAACTGCATATAATTTATAAAGATAAAGACAAAAAAAAAAAAAAAGCTACATTCTCATTATATATGGTAACGTAGGGTAGGGGTATGTGCATTTAAGTCCCCCTGTTGTGCACATTTTGTGCTCATGAAGTGATTAATGAAGTGATGAACTGAGTGGGGTATGTTGAAAGGAAAATACAACGATGTGCACTGGTAGGATAATGAAGGACCATGATTGAACACGCTGCATGAATATAATCTGGACTGTGGTTGATACTCCAGGTGGGTGATACAGTATAACTTGGGTAACTAAGAAAAGGTCACTCTAGGAGGCCTGGTCTAAAGCACACAGTAGATCGCTGCCCTGAAGCAGGTGCAGGTTGCCTTGCAGGGGGACGTTCACTTCGCAGTCGTAACGCGTCAGCTCGGGCAGACAGAACATCTCGAACGAGGGTCCAAGCAGACGGCTCGCCACACCTACGAATGCCAAATCATCATTTACTACAAATGCAGGATGTAAAGAAATTTGGACATATTTCTTCACTGTTTTACAATAATGGCTTTCAATGGAGTTTCATGCAAATAATTACGATTCAACACCACACATTCGATATTCAGACCTCAGACATAACTACAGACTTAAATGCCTGTTGGAGGCTTGAGTAAGACGAGGTACGCATCATTTACACACGATTCTGTTCATGAACTTTAGCACATTTTTTTAACTAATTAACAGCATTAGGTCCGGCACCACTCCACTGTATCCACAATACATCATGCTGAAATGTATGTTGCAGTCCAAAAAAAGGCAATTTCCCCAATGACACTATAAATGAACAAATAGTATCACCCACACAAAATGCACTAAAAGCAAAAAAGAGCAGCCTTGAGCAGACATCTTACATAAGATATTACTCATCCGGAGGGTTAAAGGTTAAAGCTGCATTGTCAGCGCTAAATCTGCAATGAGTACAAACTGTACTCTGTGTATTTGGACCTGGAACACAAGTTGTCTATTTATAATATAGATCTACAAGTATTAGAAACAATATCATTCTGAATGCCAAATGGCATCTCATGAGTGAGCTCACCTTCCATTTTTGTGTTGGGTAATATGCTGTAGTCTTTGTAATTACAGCACTGTTCTGGGTAGTGTTTTTTCCCTGGCACTGTTTGATTATCTTGATATTGAGTCTTCCTTTGCTGGTGCCCTATGTGCTCCTCTGCACAGCAAAAAAATAAATAATTGCAAGTGCATTGTGAAAAACAATTCAATTCCTTCATGACAGTTCAAATGAAATGGGCTAAAGCATTGTTTGAAGCAATAACACATTTTCTGATTTGTAAATAGAAATGGTTTTATGGTATCTACGGTATTCCTAAGAGCACTAAAGTGGCATTATCAGCACACACCCTGCATTGAGAAAAATAATTGTGTAGCTGTACAAATACATATTTAGTAGTCTATTATACATACACTAAACAGACAAGTTTGTAAGTAATTAACTAACCTTGTGCTTTTTATCCAGTTCTTCCAATACAATTATGATCATCTATTCCATTGAAGGAAAATGGTTATGAAGCAGGAACAATAATCCTGTACAACTTTGTGGCAACAGTCTTAAGAAGGCCCACGTATTGGTGTGATTGTCCACAAATTTTTGATCAACTATCTTCTATTATATATAGTATAGTATATAATACACTCATGAATCCTGTCTCTGCTGTAGGCTTGATGTGTTTGTTAGGATTCAGCCTAATGGACTCTACCTGTTAAGGCACTGCTGCTATGAGACATCCTGCTCAAAATGGAACAGCTTTCATTCTTCATCCTTTTCCACATCTCTGGTGGTTTGGTAGCAGATGATACCCCCTATACAAAGCACACCAACACATAGTTAAAGAAATAAGCAAAAAAAAACAAAAAACATCCTGTCTGTGCAGTATCTGCAGGCTTGAGAAAAGAAGCATCCCAAAATTCACAACACATGAAACTTTAAGGTAGGATGCACTACACCTGAGAAGGATCTTATGTGGTTCTGTAGACCACCGCTGGAACAGAAGCCACCGCTGGAACAGACCCACCGAAATGTTTTTCTAATCTTTAGCTGTCCAGTTTGTCTAAGCCAGTTTGTGTGAGTCTGAGCCAATGATAACTTCAGTATTGTGTTGTTTGAGGTGAATATTAACTACAGCTCTTGATGTGTAATTTTTTTTTTACATTGTGCTATTGCCATATGATTGGCTGATTAGATAACTGCATGAATGTCCAGGTTTACATGTGTGTCTTAAAAGTATACAGAGAGTTACCACGGCTTACCATGTTCATCTGCGAAAATGAGCGCTTCATGTTGGTTGGTATTGAGAGCTGGGCTGGGCTTATGTCTCCGTAGGATTTACAAGGCCTGTATTTCTCCATGGACCTGTCAAAGGACACACTTATCAATCTAACAGCAACAAAAACATCACCAGTGCGAATGCAATTTTAAATTGTTGCCAAGCATACGTCCAGACAACACTTTCAGACCACCTTATAGAATCACCTTTGGTTGTGGAGAGACATGTGATTTGTTTGCAGAGCTTGGCATGAGTGTTTTTCCACCATTGTGTCTATCACACCACCTTTGGTATTAGAATAATTTATTGGCGGGTCGGGTGGCCACTGCAGACGGTGATGCCCACCCATAGAAGCTAGCGGTGTGATGGGTGGATTGATGTGGTGTGCTAGAGGCATGGGGTTGGCATAAAATATGGGGGGCCAGGGCTCCATTGTGGCAGCACTGGGTGTCTGCTTCTCTCTAGCAGAGTGTGGGCTGGGCTGAAAGTGGGCCCCAGGAGGTGTGGTCAGAGGCTGGAAGAAGTTGGCGATGTTGTTGAAGCTGTACTGATTAATGCCCAGAGCAACAGTTTCAGGCACAGGGTCCTCCGGACAAATGGGATTTAACTGGAAGTCTTCACCATCCATTGGAATGTAGGGGGCCAATGTTTCCAGGTCCAAATCACTCAAATCAGTCTGTAAGAAGGAAGAAAAAGGTAAAACTATTAACAAAAATATGCAAATACTGCTTTCTGGATGCTTTCTGAACATGAATTGACTATGAATGAAATGGATACAAAATATAGTATGTATGCTGTAGTGGTATAACTCAAATAAGTCACGCACAAGTCTGGAAAATTCACAATAGTCTAGCAAGCAGGATTTGCTACAGTTTTTGGTCATTTCAAAAACTTTCAAAAATGGAGACAGTTTGACTGATATGGAGATGATCGACCACAGAAATTCGCACAGCATGCTCATAACTGCCTAAAATTAAACACTGATTTCATAATTTTCCAGTATAGTGACCATCATCTTGCTTATGTACTGTAGGTGTTTATGTAGGTGTGCAAGCAAACGCGCAGAGGACCAATAAGATTGCAATTTTCAATATCCGGACTTTTCAAGTAAAAAATGATTAAACGAGCTCTAACTAATATCTACTTTTTGGCTGTAAGCGCTTGTCCCCTGGGTGTCCATGGCAAACAGTTTCTCTGTGATCTCCATCTTCAGATCATCCACTGGGCTTTTGTAATCATCTGGGCTGCTGGGCTGTAGAATAAGAATAAGACAAAAGAAAAAAAAGATAAATTGTACTGATCTAGGTAACAGAAAAGCCCAGTAAAAGTGTTTTGGCAGGCTCGATTTTACCGTAGAGCAGCTGCTTATGCTTGGAGTTGCACTGCCAGGTGGTGGAGCCTGGGGTATGGAGAAGCTGCCAGTCATTTTAGGCAGGTTATGTCCCTCTGTGACTGAGTGAGTGGCAGGAGGATGCATAGGAGACACTTTAGGGCACACTGGGTATTCCTCAAATGAAGGATGACCTGAAATGTAAGACTCATTAGCTGTCAGGTGTCACTGAACATCACACAGCGAAAGTATGAAGTACACTTCAAGAGAGCACAAGGTATCACAAGCTTGTTGTGGAATTACCAAAGTCGAGGGGGATGACGACATCACCAGGAGTCGGGGCCAAATGAGTGAGATCTTCAGGTTCCTCTTTGAACTTGGTGAAGAGGCCTCCATTAGTCTCAGAGGCCATGCTAGATCCAGCCTGGCTGAAGAAACTGCTCATATGCGTCTTCAACAAAGACTCTGTCTGGTCTTTAGAGAAGATTGTGGACTTCTCCTCAATATCACTTTTAAAAAAAAAGAGGTGACATGGAGGAATAATCATTTTCTTCAGTTTTTAAATTTCATTTGCATTAACTGTAGTAAAAATCAATATAGTAAAATATAAAACAAGTTACAACAAAGATTAGTTTTACAATTTTCGCCTTTTTCCACCAACCTCAGGACGTAGTTGACACACACAATGCACTGTGGCTGAGAGTTGCGGCTACTGTAAATGACAGTGCCCTGAGTCTCCACCCAGACAAAGCCCCCGTGCTTTGCCAACATCCGGTACTGTCCACTCACAGCCTGCCCTTTTGTGCACACTGCAAATCGCAAATTAGAACATCGTTCAATAACTGTTTAAACACCAGTTTATTATGATGAACATCGATTTAGGTCTGCAACTATCTTTACAGGACTTTATATTGAATACTATGTTTAATATTCTTTGCACAAATGCTAAGATTCATTAACATTACAACATATGAAAAGCATTTTTGGGGAATGTAACATTCAATAGATTGAAACAGAGTTTATCATTTTAAAGCTACTTGATATTTAAAAACACTGAAAGCACCTGTAAGTCTGTTCATTCGTGCAATTATTATTGCATAATAATAATAATAATAATAATAATAATAATAATAATAATAATAATAATAATAATATAATATTAATAATAATACAAAAATACAAATAATATATAATCATATTTACAGATGGTCCCTGAGTTACAATGGTTTGACTATTTTTCGATCTTGCAATGTCGTCAGTGATACAACAAAATGAGACACATATTTTTACCTGTATTATATACATTAATATGATAATAATGCATCAATGCATAATCTTAATCCAATACTGTTCACTTCGATAGATGTTGACGTCAGATAAACTGCTGTTCTCCAGCAGCTTTCACTCACAAAATTCTCTAAAGTATATACATAATGGTGCACAAGCATTCCCATTCACTTTGTTCTGCAGAAGGAGAATGTCCAGACTGGTTTAAGCTCTTAATTAGAGTGGCCTCAGATTTATGTTATTAACTAAAAGAAGTGGAGCAAAATGTGGATTTCCAATGTAGTAGCCCTTTAGCCTTAGGTTTTTAAATGTTGTGTATTCTGATACTGTAATCTTCCCGTTTATCTTAAATCTAAATGTTAAGGGTTAATGAGTTTTTCTGTTGTTTTTTTCATTCTTATTGATGTCCAGCCATTCCAATCTCAACCATTCACACACACAATAATTTGTAAATAATAAATTTTTGTATTCGAGTTGATTTGATTACACCCACACAAAGTAAAATATTTGCTGAAGCCCCACACAAATTGCAGATTAGGACCTGCAATATCCCTTGAAGAGGAAAACCAGATTCAGGGCTGAATTCTGAGTATGGCAGGTATGCAGACACAGACAGTACAATGTCACATATAAGTTTTGACAGTATGAGCCAGTCTCTTCTTTCTTGGACCTGGTCCAAATTTGGCCTGAGAAAGCTGTGGGCTGAGGGTCATTGGGTTCACTACGGCAGGATTAGCCCACACAAGCATACAGTATGCTGATCTGCAGACCAGTCACATTGCATCAACTAATTGTCTGGCTGAATCCACAGACATTCAAAGTATATCTATAAAAAACCTGGAAAAAACATACAATCTATACAATCAGATGTTTTAATTTTTTATGCAGAACGACTTCCTATAACTGGCTCAAAGAAGCACACTCCACATACACTGTTCTTGTGGCTATTACTAAAGGGATTTATACTGCTAGATCATCCGCCATCATCATCCTCATTCGCCTCAATCTCCTTGACCTCTCAGCAGGCTTTCCAATGCCAATCACAAGACTAGGTTGAATCCTCAAATGACTTTTCATACATGCTGATGATGCTCAATCCATCCATCTTGTAGAAGTGCAGGAGTGACACTCATGTTTCAGCATATCTTGCAGGGATCTTGTCATGAACGGCAGCTTATTACCTGCAACTGGATCTCAGGAAGTCTGAGCTGCTCTGTATCCCTGGAGAAGCATCCCTATGTCAAGATTATGTCACCATCTGCCAACACATTCAACAATGAGGCAATTCTGAACAACCAACTATCCTTTGTTCCACGCAGTTTTAACCTGACTTGGTCATGCAGGCTTCTCTATTACAACATCACACAGGTTCAGCCATTTCTGTCCATGGAGTTCACTCAGGTTCTCATTCAGCCCCTTGTTCAGTCCCTTGACTCCTGAATGCATCTTCACAACTGATCCCCAAGTTCTCCCACACAACCCCATTGCTGTGTTCTATCTACTTACTGAATTATTAGACAGAAAGAGACCAATCTCTACCTAATTGGAGGCACTTATTAAACCCTGCTCCGCACCATTCCTCAAGATACAGTCAACACATGCATCAAAGCTCTTCTCTGCACTGGCACCTAGGTGGTAAAAGGAAATTCCTTTGGCTTTCCAAACAACTGAGTCACTGCTGTCTTCAAATATAGACCAAAAACTTGCCTCTTTCAAATGAATGGCTTAAACTTCAAATGATAATGATTTTGTTATAGTCGCAAAAATGACTGCATTAAAGGTTTGACTTTGAAATGTTTTTTTTTTTTTTACTCGAGCCTGTTTGTACGCGCAAGAGGACTTGTTTTTTGATAAAGATTAAAAAGTTACTCTGGATAATGGTGTCTGCCAGATGGTGTTAATG
Organism: Silurus aristotelis; assembly: GCF_946808225.1. Lineage (NCBI taxonomy): Eukaryota > Metazoa > Chordata > Actinopteri > Siluriformes > Siluridae > Silurus > Silurus aristotelis. The sequence goes on along the minus strand of NC_139577.1, from coordinate 12,572,734 downwards.
TAAATGTAAAACAAGCTCCTGGCAGTGATACATGTGCACAATTCATGGTCCACAGCTCTAGGGCACTACTAATTAGGTTGTTTATTCAGACCTTTTCATGTATGCGACATAAAATATACATACACACACGTATAGGAAGTGACTTCTGCCTTTTCACTTTCAACAAATCCAATCCAGATCAACACTTGCCTTTTCTGCTCTTGTTTCTTTTCACCACACGGTGAAAAGACCCTAATTACATGTTAATGTCACTGTAGATAGAAGCCACTCCACCTACAGTATCTGATTAGGAGGCAATCTGGGACACCTGGCCGAGGCAAGGGCAAGTAATCCCTGCTCTATTCGATGCTTTTATCTCCCCCTGTCACAAGTCACCCATAATGCGATTCAAGACGTCCTAATGCTTGCTGCAGTCAGCCCTAATAGAGCCAATCCAATAAGGCTCTTTTGAATCGCGATCATAACTCATACGCGCATGTGAAATGCAATTTGTCTGCCTCGGGGCCTAATGGCCTCAATGCCCCTCCCTTGAGCAATGAATGTGGACAGTCCAGGTTTTGTAAATCTCACCAGATATAGAGTTTCAGGGGTTGTTTGTATTAGGCAGACAGAAGCAGAGTTCCATCCGAAAGCCCACTTCATTGTGACATAGGATTAACACAGATTCATGTCAAGGACTAATTAAACAGGACATGATGGTGGAGGGGTTTTAGGGGCATTATGAAAACACAGAGAAAGGGAAGTCAGCATGCATGTCGGACAGACGGTAGTGATGTTAGTGCTGTACAAAGAAATGAAATTAAGCTAGAGACAGACTTTTGCCTGTAAAAGCTATAGTTAAGTAAATAGCCTATTTAACTAACAACTATTAAAAATGTGGGGTCTGATCACTAGCATGCAGGTTGACCAAACGATGGCTAGTTTTTAAATCCATTTCTGAGAATTGAATTTAAGAAATTACCAAAGAATGAACTGTTTTTACTGAGTACTTACAAATGACATAGTATACATTATGGCCATTCCCCTGGGTGTACATTCTTTAGTGATCATGCTTGTTATCATCACAGAGGAACTTGCACTTGTACAGCGTTTACAGTACACTAGGTCCGGAGTCAAGACTTTTTTCATGAATAATGAAATTAAAATGACACATAAATCCATGTTTCAAAAGTGTCAAAACTATAAAGCTAAACAGACACATGGTGTCCAAGCGAATGAGTGTATCTGCTTCACCAGAATTTTAAGTAAAGATAAAAGAATTCTGCGAGGTTCTGGAAGATAATACAATTGCCAGGTCCAGACCTAAATAAAAAAAATAAAAAAATGTAAAAATAAATCGAAACAAACTAGTATTAATTCATCAGATGAAATGCGCACATTCATCTTGAATGACCTAAACAGAAGAGTCTATTTGTGTATTGTGAATGACTCATGACACATCTCTGCATACTGGTTGTGTATAATTAAAATGTTCCACAATAGAAACAATAGAAGAAACAATTTACCTGTGGCCTTGGGGTATAAATATGAGGTTGCACGCAAATTCCATGCTGCTATTCTCCCAAAGCCAATAATAAAACATTATCTAAAATGGTACCAAATGGTCTGTTTACTTTGCTTTCAATTTAGACCTCTTACCTGGGCAACAAATGTTTTTCTGACTAAGATTCTTATTAGCATTACAAAAGTTGCTCAGTAGCCTGGAATCCCCTGGAGTGCGAGAGGGAAAAAGCATGGGTACAGTAGGTACAACAGATAAGCAACTTACAATTCTGGTGGCTTCTGATGACACTTTCAGAGTCGAGGGCATGGTAGAACTCGTACACAGAACGACCCAGGAGATCATCAGGACTGTAGCCCAATAACTCAGTCACTCTGGAACACACAAGCACATGGATGCAATTTTGTAAATGGAAGTCTCCTTTATTTGTAGTCTCTCTTTGCTTTTTGAACTCTTTGATCTCTGGTTATTTCAAGAGAATTTAATAATGATCCATTTCATATGGCCTGGTCTGCACAACACAAGAACTCAATGATTGTTGAGAGGGGAGGATTTTTTCAGCTCATTTGCACTTTTCTGAGAAAGATTAATGTCACTTTTCCTTCCAGAGGTCATTGCACTGACACTTAAAAAAAAATAAAAAAACATTCTCCAAGCTTACCACACTCTAGTATTGTGATGAATGCCTGCAAACAGAGCTTTTAATTAACCCTAATTCTGTTCATCCGTAGTGGCTGACCACAGCTGTGCTGCTGTGTAATGTGAGACAATTTGAATCATTAATATCTGATTGTTAGTAGTATAATGTATTTGGCAGTCAAAATCTAACTCCAAGTTCAATTCGCTTATGGAAGTGCATGGGTTCTTAGACACCGAGCAGCCGTAACAATAAACCCACTGAGCAGTAAGTGTGTAAAGTAAATAACACTGATTATATCATTACTTTGGCACCTTTAAAGGAGTAGGATATATAAGGCAGTGAGCAGTCAGCATTAAAGAAAAATGTGACTTGGTCAGAGCATGTCCATTAGAGCAGGTCTTGTGGGGTATTCCCAGTATGCAGTGGTTAGCGTCTAACAAAACTGGTACAGAGTAGGACAAACAGTGAGCTGGCAACAGTGTCATAGGTACACAAGGCTCAGTCATGTGTGTAAAGAGAGCAAGCTCACTCGTCTGGAATAAATCCCACAAAATACTGAAAAGTTAAATGTGAGCTATAATAGAAATGTGTCAGAACACACAGCGCATCACATTGATTATGGTGCTGAGCAGCTGCAAAGAAGCAAGAAGTTTGCCTGGTCTGATAAATCCTGTTTTCTTCCCCAGATCTCAATCAGATCAAACAGATGTTCTAGACAGGCAAGTCTGATCCACTGAGGTCCCACATCACAAATTTGGAGGACTTAAAAATCTCCTGTAAACATTTTGGTCAAAGATCTCAAAGGTCTTTGGAGTCCAGAACTCAGTGCCGGTTTAGGAAAACCTGCAGAATATTAGGCAAGTTTTTAAATGTAGTTTTGATGTTATGTCTGATCGGTGTACTATACAGGTTATAAAGTATAACAGATGTAGTGAAAGACAAAAAATATCATGTCCATTTTAGCATAAAATTTTATATCCATGAATTAAAAGTGGCTAAATGTAACATTTTGGCATCTTACTCCCTTTGGAAGAAAAATACTATTGCAAGGTACTTACCAAAGATATTTGTGGAGTGGGAGAAGGTTGACTCCCACACCACATTCACCACACCAAATAGGATAAATGATCTGACTATAACCCCTATAACTCCATGGATAGCAAAAATTAAAAGGAGCCAAACAAGCTGTTTAAACTCAGAGCCTACATCACTGCTAGTTTTATACAAAGGGTCAGTTGCAAAAAGCAGGCCCCCATCCAAGTTTAAATGGAACCAACATCATTTTCAAGTATCTATGTAAAGGTATATAAATATCGGATTCGGATGAAGTCTTATGGCTCACAAAAAACGAAGACAAGTAGAGACATGCAATGAAGATAAAGTTCTATCTATCTATCTATCTATCTATCTATCTATCTATCTATCTATCTATCTATCTATCTATCTATCTATCTATCTATCTATCTATCTATCTATCTATCTATCTATCTATCTATCTATAAAATAATGATATAAAAGCAACTCGCTTCATATAAACGAATGCATCTATTACTACATTAATATTTATAATAATAAGACACAGATAAGAGTTTAGCAATACCACGTCACAATACCAGTTTCTCCGGTACTTGGTTTAAGTATAACCAGATCCATCACAGCGTAAAGCACTTATTGAAGATGAATGTGGGAGAGTGTGGGTGAGTGTTACCTCTCATCACAATAGGTGAACTTCATGTCCATACTGTGTCGACTGAGAAAGGTCTTGCTGTCGAACGGTGTGTCGATGTTGGAGGGGTGAGGGATCGGTTCGCACAGCATGACCACACATGTGAGTGGTGACTCTTTATATCCACACAGACTGCGTGTTCGACAGTTATTGTACACCTTAAGATGACCTGTGCAGTGCAGGACCTGAGGGATGAAAGTGCTGATTTTAAACCTGCGTACGGAGTTTTCTCACTTCTGTGGCCAACGTTCCCATAAGCCATTTATAGTTATAATAAAATACACCCCAAGCACATGAAGCTGAACAAATGACAATGTAATTTGTTCAATCATAATTACCCAATTGTTTACATGAACTGCCAATTCAGCTAAGCATAAAAATAATCATTATAATAACATAGTGCCCCACTTTCAGTCAAAACCCAGATATAAAAGTGGATAAGGGTTAATATTGTCAGCCGTAAATCAAATCTGTCTCAATACCCAGTTACATTTCTTTATATACACCATCATGTACCTTCCAGTTGGCAGATTTAAGGTTGACGGTACGTCCTCGACTTGTCACGGTGCATTTCATTCTCATGAAGAAGTCTCGCTCTGTGCTCAACTCTTTGCCTTTTTTCCCCACACCTGCGAAAAAAAATTTAAACATGCAACCACACACAACAGAAATTAGAAATAGCTGATGCATCAATATATATCACAATAGTCACTACTGTATAAAAATAAATTACCAACGTGTTTGAATTAAATGCTCAGTGCAACAATGCAGGATATATAGGCACTATACATGCACAATAAGATTCATTTTGTCAAAGAAAACCATTCGCTAATATACAAATTCCTACTCAAATTCCTACTTTGGATGACGCAACATGTTCGAAACATAACCCCTGGTCTGGAGTAAAGAATGTTCACATGTGAGTGTGGACTCCAGAAACAAGGGTCACAGAGGGACAACAACAAATCTAGCTACAGTGTCTAGGATTCAGTGAAGATTATGAAGGAATAAATATGGAGGGTACTGGTTGGCATTGTGGCCACAAATAAACACCAAAGGTGCCCGACCAAACCAAAACACAGAAGAAAGACTGCAGGAGGCCCAGTGAGAGGGCTACAGGAAGAGCATAGGTCAAAAAGAGGGGTGAGCAGATGAAAGACTGGCAGAAGAGCAAGGGTCAAACAGACAGGGTGGGCGAATATGTCAGGCTATTTTCTTTTCTTTACATAGCAATGCTTCCTTTTTCTGAGCTATGCCCAATAAATGCATAGGAGAAAAGAGATTCGTGTTCCAAAATGTGTTTCGTTTAATTTTTCGTTTATTACAGTGGTGTAAAGTATTTGAGTAAATGTACTTCTTAACTGTACTTAAGCAATTTTCAGTTACTTTTTCGTTTTACTGAGCATCAAAGATATAAGCAACTTTTACTGCCCACTCTACATTTATAATACAATAGATGTACTTTTTACTCCACTATATTTTAAATGGCAATGAGCATCACCTATTACATTTTGCACTGCCGTGGCTTATTTATACTGCTTAACACTTCCCTATCCACATTTGCAGCCTGTGAGTGACTTTTTGGCACTGCTGGTCACATTCTCAGTCCAAATAATACTAGAATAAATTCCAAAAACTTTAAGAACCTGCTTTTGTTAAATAAAAAATACTGCCTTTCTCTGAGACTTGCATGAGAGGTGCATCCAATTACAGTCAGATCTGTATATTTTGTTTTCCTTTATCTAAAATGATTTACTTTCATTTTATCTGTCTGTTGAATAGTAACGGTTCTACTTTGTGACATAATAATGTCATTTGATTTGTTAATTGAAGATCTCTTTTTGAAAGATTGCTTTATTACTCTTTTTTTTTTTTTTTTCATTCTGGTATGCTAATGAGTCTGTGGTGTTGATTTTGGTTAATGCGGAAGTAAAACCTCGCAAACCCAGAAATGTTCGTTTTGCCTTTTAACTAACGTGTCTTGGTTTTGAGGACTAGTGCATCTTTGAGCCTACGTTTAATATGGGTCAGATACTCAATCAATCAATACTGAAAATACTGTTCAAATCAGACACTGTAAGACTTTTACTCAAGTGATATTGGAACTGGTGGCTTTTAACTTGTAATGGGGTCAGTTTTACAGTACGGTATCTATTGTATGATCAAGTATGATTATTGGCTACTTTTTAAACCTCTGGTTTATTGTTTCTAAATGACACAGTAAATATTATTCATTTTCCTCCTGTGTGCTTCTTTTGAGTTTCCTCTTAATCAAAGCATAATCGGCCTAATATTAAAGATCTCTGAACATTAGAGCGGTAAAACTATATGAGGTCAAACACCTATACTGAATTACTTTATTTGTCACATACACAGTTAAAGCTTTACAGGAATAAATAAATAATAATACAAATGTTGGTTATTAGGAATTCATCTTTATGACCAACAGCTGTTAGCTGTTAGCATGCCTGGCCTTTCGAGGGTTTATTTTTTTTTTGGTTGCATCCTTTGGGATTGCAGGCCTGAAGTATTCTACTTTTGTTCCCATTCCCAGTAAATACGTCTTTTCTGGTTTCATCACTACCCATGAAAATATCACTATCAAATAGCCAATTACAAGCAATGTACAACAATTGTTTTATGCAGTCCTATTTACTGTACACAACAGTCTTTTTTTTTCTCAATTCCTAGCATCTCATATGACTAAACATGACTACACAACCACAAATAATGGATGTGCAACATTTGCAGCACCAGTGCTCATTTGTGGGTTGGTGGAATGCAAAATTACCGGTTTTGAGACTCAGGTTCTCGCGTATCTCATCGTGGTCGCAGGGATGAGTGAAATCGAAAATACTGTGACCGATCAGTTCGACCTGTCGAGAGATCAAAATTGCACAGTGTTAGCATTCATATGCTACATTGCGTGAGCGAAGACCATCTTGTATGGTGACTACAATGTTTATGTGTTGGTTGTAAATATTCCCATAATTATATGTATATGTGAGCGTTTTGACCTGGTTAGGTACTACAAAAAAAGTACAAACATTTGCATGGTTTGACTAAAAATACTGACTAGCTTAGTGTGTGAGTGTGTGGCTCCAGAATGATGTGTTTCATAGAGTGCTACTTCTACATGTAATGACTTACAAAATGTTACCCGGCTCTTGTTTACTGGCAAAAGTGCAGCTCTAACTGATCTGCCTTGTTGCCTGTTAACTCATGTAGCTGTGTGGGTTTGTGTGCCACTTGTTTGTGTGTTCACCTGGGTCAGGCCCATGAATTTGTTGATATTCTCTGAGAGGAAGATCATGTCTCCGTCTGATGTTACCACGGAGATGAAGCCGTCTAATGACTTCAAATACAGACTGTCCATCTGTCTGTCTATATCTGTTTCGCGGGTACTGCAGCCTGAAATACACACACACACACACACACACACACACACACACACACACACACACACACACACACACACACACACACACACAAATACAATATAAAGCTGTTAAAGTGTATTTCGAGTGGTGTCTGTGTGTGTGCGCACACTCGTGTTGTTTTGGTTTAAGGCCATGGCTCACAGCCAAAACAAACCAGAACAACTTCATCCTGCTACTCTTAATCCTCCCAAAAACAGCAACCTCCTCTTTGTCACTTCCCTTGGGCCACTTTGTCCACAGAAACACACACACACACACACACACACACACACACACACACACACACACACACACACACATACCTAATAGCACTATCGATCATGTTAACTCCGGATGAGAGAAAAATTCAGTGCACGTTTACCAACTAAAACAAAAGAAACATGTTCTCCTTAACAAATGCAAGCTGTAAACGTTTACAGAAAGTACGCTAAGTATCACACATTATATGAGCAAGACAAAGTGAACAAAACATTCCACAAGGTTGATCGTATTCTAATTTTAATTCAGAACTAAACCTCTAATTCAAATGAATGAGCGTAAATCAGACTTGAACCTTGTCGCCCATAGCCCGAAACTTTGTGCGTGTTATAATTGCGTGTAAGTAAATGTGCTGCTGGTTCTGGCGTTCTGGAGGTGGAGTGAGCAGCAGAAGGAGAACACAGAGCGGCTCCACAGTGGGGGGTCGGAAGCATGTGCTTGCTCCAGTGTGCTTCCTTGAGATAAGAGCCGTTCTCAAGGACTACGAAAGCTTGGAGCTGGAACTGAGCCGAGCTCGGAGACCTGTGGCCCCAGAAAATTGCACCTTCGCAAAGCTCGAGGGATTTAGAACTTTGACTTTCATTTGTAATAAAAGCAAATTTTCCATTCGGTTGAAGATTTCAAGAACGTCTCCTTTTTCCTGGCCGGACATGTTCACAAAAAACGAGCTGGAATTCTTGAAGGGAAAATAAATGAGCAGTCTGACTGACTGGTGTTCCCGCTTCAGGGCCAAAATGGACCACAAACTATGACACTACGTTTGTACCACAACATCTGGAACAAAATAATGCCCAACTGGATTACACGGGGGGGAAGGATTTTAAGCTGTTATATGTAACCCAGAGCACGATTTAACGTCTGACAAAATGCTAATGGAAACAAACAGCCCGATAGCATATAGAGAGCTAATATTAGATCGTTTCCTCTCAATCATAAGGACTGGCCTCTGAACCAATGCATACAGGATGCGAATCTCTAAACCTCCAAACTCGAGCGGCTTCTCTATTTTTTAAAAAAAGTGACCACACACAGTTCTAATACCAATATTTTGGTGAACTATTAAGGAAAACGTTTGGGTATGAATTCATGCAAAAAAAATTTTTTTTGTGCAGCGATTTGTTCGAAAGTGGGCGAAGAGAATGCAAATCACGTTTCTCATCAACCGCCGTTGTGCAAACACGCCGAAAAGGAGAGTGGTGCTCTCTCGATGCTTTTTCCATCATTCCTTCCTTTGAAAAAAAAAAACAATTTCCTTCGCAATTTATCATATATTATCTGGCCAACCTTTCCTTTAGCCAAACGCTAAAAGAGTCTGGAATATGGTCCCAATATTTGACATTTCTATACACAAATTTAAAATCTACATTAAAGGCAGCTGTATTATAAATACTTTCTAGACAATACATACATTTTGTTTCTGCCAACCAGTTCAATCCTCTAACATATAAAAATAGACAAAAAGACAGGATTTAGTGGGAGTTTGAGGGGGAAAATCGTGTCTCACCACACAAACCGAATTTGAAATACCGAAGGGATCCACCAGTACATTATTATGTACTGTTCATGTGAACGCAATAACTCGCTAATTGTGCCTAACGTATCATTTTAATAACCCTGAGTGACGGTGTGTGCCTCTTGCTCTTATGTAAGAGGTGTTTCCCTAGCACCCTCACTGAGGGTAGGTTGGTACAGGGTGAGAAGGGGGGGCTGGTGGCGCCAAGGCAGGCCAATGTTTTGGCTGGCCTGAAACTTCGAGAAAGCAGCAGTCATGCTCTGATCTGCCTCTCTGCACACAGCACCCATGATCTGATAATGCTATCTATGTACCATCTTACAATCACTGGGCTGCAATTCTAACTACATCTCCCAAAGATTATTTATTTCCATTTCTATTCATGTATTCGTTCACCTACTTTCACAAGTCACCACATGAAAAAAGAAAACCCCTAACAGTTTAATCAAATAAAGCAAACACCACCCCCCCCCATCCCAAATGGGTGGGAGGGTGACTTAATAAAAATGTATCAGCAAATATCTAAGAAAAATTAATGACTTCTCTCCCACTTACTGCCATAGTTACAGGATGGAATGGGAAAAAAAACTTTATCAGGCTTCCGGAGAGTCTAATTTTAAATTTAAGACAATGCAAACAATTCAGACACACACACACACACACACACACACACACACACACACACACACACACACACACACACACACACACACACACACACACACACACACAGAAACATCCTCCATTGTTCCACAGACTTCCAGAAAGTCTGTTTTTTTTTCTTTGATATCAGAGCAGTGCACATACGAACACCACTAAGGAAAAGTATCCGAGATAATTTGCAAGCATTTTTGTCACCTGCGTCTATTGAGTGTGACTTTTATTACATGGCAATTTCAATAAACTCTTATTCACTCAATAAACCCAATAACCCCAAAGCAAAAGCTAGGCTAATAACCTGTAACACAATCGCAGCTTTGCATAAAATCGTCTCCCTTTTTTCTATAATGTGACCGCGACATTAATACACCCTGGCAGCAAAGAAAAAAAAAAAAAAAAAAAAACATTCTCGCATTACAGGTGCATGTTTTCTTCAATGACCTTTTCTCTATCTTCAATGAGAGGGTGACATATGCGAGCCTTTTAAGTATTTGTGAGTTTGTGTTTGCATGTATGTTGAAATAGTGCACCTGATGTGAGGAGCTTGCATGTGCGGAGGAAGCTGATGGCCAGTCTCATGATGGAGGCCTTGTCCAAATGGGAGCTGATGCTGTGAGGCAGGGGTAGCTGGTGTGCCAAATCATAGAACACCTCTGTCTCCTTACTGCGCCTGCAGCGAGCCGCATCACGGGATTTCTCCTTCCGCCGCTCTGAAGTACTTCTACAGAGAGAACGCAGATGGAAGTGATTTCAGTATAAGCAGTAGGCACAAAGCATTTAAAATCTGTTCGAGTGTATTTCGCTAAAAAGCTGCGACTCGGAAAGGGTTTCATAATTACATTGCTGTTGGTTTCACCATAGTTACCAAACACTGTTGCTGGGAGAAAACAGCTAACATGAACAAATGGCTAATTTCAGATTGGCTTATATGAGGTCACCATTGCCGAATATATTAACCAAACAAGTTCGCAAGGAAAAAGAACAAAAAAAAGAGTCTAATAAAAGGTTCTAGGTGTAAAATATGCAATTTAATAGGCATGTTACAATAGGTTACAATATGTGCACTGATGAATTGCATCAACTGTGACTATCAACAATCATAAATCAATTACTATACCATTTATACGATATCGAATTGAGTTTAGAAAAAAAAGCCAGCAAACCGATTTACTGTAACGATTATACGCTCATTGCCAAAAGTATCTGGACACCTGACTATCACACCCATGTCATTTTCTGTTGCCAGCGCACAATCTTCTAAGACGTCTTTGTATACGGTTGTATCCCTTTACTGCAACTAACAGGCCCAAACCTGTTCCAACACGATAATGTGCTCAAAGCGAGGTCCATGAAGACACGGTTTGCCAAAGTTGATGTAAGACTCGGGTGACCTGCATAGAGCCCTGACCTCAATCCTACTGAACGTCTCTGGAATGAAATGAAATGCAGGCTGTGTACAGTCCCAGGCCTCCTCAACCAACATTACTGCTAACCTAACTAATGCTCTTCTAGCTACTTCTTTCCCAAATCAAGTATAAAGCAGAAGAGTGGTGGTTACCGGAACAGCAAATGAGAGAAGATTATTGTATAAATAAATAATTCACAATCATTTGGAATTTTTTTGGTTTCAATGTAAGGATTAGGTACTGAAATGATTTTGTGGGTATATCGATGTCATACAGAGGCCAACAGCATAAGTTCAGGTCTGAAAACGCTTCCTGCATCTCGTATATTTCCTCGTTTGAAGCAGGTCAATGTTCAAAGTCTGAGGTTTCTTGTGAGCATTAAGATTTTCACAGCCAGATCACAGATATAACACTTTACATATCCATTCCCTCTGCTTTGTCTTACAATAGCCAATAAAAACAGGGTATTTCAGAAGCGCCAAAATAATCTCAGTGCCAGATCATTCCCAATTCTCATTCAGCTCAGCAATGCAACCCGGTTAGTGAGGCCGAGCCAGTGTACAGCAGGTGGTGAACACGCACACACATAGAGAAAAGACTTGGAAATAGCCTTTGATTTATATACTTTGCCCCCAAAATGTTATATTTGCTCTACAAATGCCTCAGCCAATGAAAACAACAGTATATTTGTGTGACTGGACGCAAAACTCAGTTTGAACCATAGTCCCATTATCTGGGGAAGTGCTGTTTGACGTTACAATGCATTTTTTTTCTTTTCTCAGCAGCAAAAAAGAAAAACAACAATAAAAAACAATATAATCAATCTTTAAAAGAGTGGAACTTCAGCAAAAGAAGGCCATGCATCAAAAATTGAAGCCTGAGTCTGACACTTACAGGATAAATACTGTATAAATAATTGCAGCAATATTCGAGAATGCATTCGCTGCACTCCCACAGACTGAAAACGGTTCTTAGCCTCAGAAAGCTCTCCAGGTCTAAACTTTAGCTACAGTCAGGTCCTAATGTCTGAGCTTTAATGATGGAACACACTCAAGTGGACACGAACCCCACAAGTTTGTGCAAAAACGTCGAGTGAACTGTGGTCTGGGCACAAGATAATTAAACAAATCAGACTTTTTAGTCTGATAATCAACATCCACATTTGCTTTTTTTTAAACAGGGACCACAGAAATGTTCAAAATAATGAACAGTTGCTGTCTGGTTTATTTGTGATTTGCACTGGGGAAGAAAAAAATCCCAGATGTCTTTTGTGGAGTCAGACATTTCGGACTTAGTGTGTACATAGTAATTATTGTCCGTTTAGAATAAAGAAAAAAAGATTTGGTCCTGTGAAATAATGACAAACTTTATTATTAGACCTTCAGAGAAAAAACAAGAACAAGATACAAGAACAAGTGAGAAGTATATCCTGCACTGTAAACCTACCAAGAAAACACCAGGAGGAATAGAGGACTATAAAGTTGTTTGCACTGACAATATAACATCCTCACTTGTATATAAATATACTGTGCAAGCAGATGCGTAAACAAAACACAAATCGAACAAACCTCCAAATAAAAGAATCACCTGTTGCCAAGAAGCAACCCGTATTTGGCTTTGACTTGCACCTTTAACAGTGCAAAAAAGTGGTAACGAAAACCGATCTCAGGTTAAAAAAAGAGAGTGTTTTTATAAAAGTCTGTTTATGTTCAAAAAGAAGCAGGCAAAGGTGTGGGATCATGGTTACATGAAAGTGGCTGCCAGATGCTGGAAAATGTTTGTTTCAAGTTCATTCATCCGTCTTTAGTTAGAACTTCTGGGCCGTGGCTTTGTGGCGGATCCGGAGTCTATGCCAAGGACGCTTAATGCAAGGTGGGAAATTTCACCCTGGATGGAATGGCAAGCTATTTTGGGGTGCCTAACACACACCGAATTACACTTATGGGCAAGCTAGCATTGTAGCTATGTTTTTTGTGCGGTGGAAGGAAACCAGAAAACCCAGAGGAAAACCATGCAAACATCAGGACAACATGCAAAAGTGGAAACTGACTTGGTATCTCATTAACATCTCACTTTGGCACTGATTGTTGGAATGAGTCACACAATTGAATCTCAGTTGGAAACATCACGCGAAAGAAGTCTTATAAGAAGATACCAAGAATTGTGTCACCAGCCAACATATAATGTAACCCAAATATTATACTAAATGACAAAGGCTTAATGATGAAGGAGAGGTTAGTGGAAGGATATATACCACAAGCGGTGGGTAAGTGAGATGTCTTCGATGTTTTTTTCCCCCTCAAAATGACTGCCATAATGTTTTCTCATCACATGAAACATTTTTTTGTCTTCTGTGGTATGACACAAACTGGTTTTCATGAGAAGAATGACTAAATGACTAAATGATTCCATCTCCCGCAAGTCCAGGCATGGTCACCTGACATGGTCAGCCAGCTAGAACTTAACTTGAGTTGAATCATGGGAAACTGAGCACCATTGAGACTGCATAACAGTAAAATGAGGATGTCACCAATGTTATAATAATGAACTCTTCAGGGCAGATGTTCCACCAAATTTTGAAGTGTGGTTTGTGCTCATTCAGCCATACAAAAATAATACTGATAATTTAGGTACTGATATAAGTTATAGAGGCCTTGGGTAGAGTCAGAGGTCTACAGCAGGCCACACAAGATCTTTTACTTTAACCCATGTAAACTATATATATATTCAATGACCTTGCTAAGGGCACTGCCATGCTGGAAAAGTTTTGGGTCTTCTGGTTTAAGTGAATCGAAAAACACATATTGGTACCACATACAAAGACATTCTATACAACTCTGTGCTTCTTTGGTAACAGATTGGGGAAAAACCGAATATGGCTGGAAAGGTCAGGTGTACTTTTGTCCATATATATATATATATATATATATATATATATATATATATGTGTGTGTGTGTGTGTGTGTGTGTGTGTGTGTGTGTAATAAGCAATTAATAGGCATCCCAAAATGTATATTTATCCGCAAATAAAATTCAGTGCCTTTGTGATTGGGTGTGAGTGACTTCATGGTTGTGGAATAACAGCATTGTATCTTAAGATACTTTTGCTGATAACAAAGTCATGCTCATGTCGCTGAAAAATGTTGTTTTTTTTTTTTTTTTGCACACTTGTCTTGATGTTTTACAGTTTCTAAATCATTAGTTGTATTTTTTTTATTACAAATTTCAGTGGATGGCTTGCATTATGGCATTACCAAAGGTAAAGCACCACTTACTATAATGTTCCTGTGACACTTTATTACAGAAACGCTGGTTTAAATATCCATTCCAAGCTCGTTACAGCGAGCGTCCAAATTTTTTCCTTTGTATGAAAACATTAATGTTTATGGTCTTTCGCACCGTGCGGCAAAAATGGCAGCAAACCAAAAGCGGGGTTTCTGATCTAATCTCTGTATATCTCCACTTAAACCAAACCTGGATGCACATTAAACTCTATAGTTGCACTGCCCTCTATTAGGAATGTGCTGACATAGAGCTGACTAATCATATTTCGCAATATTATCATAATACTGTATTTATTTATTTTTTTTAAGATGCCTTCAGACTCCCTATTTTTTTTTTTTTTGCTCAGAATTTAAATCAGCAAAAAGCCAAGGTGTTGCTCTTGTTTATATTTGTACAGTAGACGGGGCTCATTTTATTAATTTTATTAATAAATCCTGGAGATATTTTTGCGGTTAAACACTGGACACATCACACTTTACTGTTATTAGCACTAACAGTAAGAATGAGGAATGGTCATAAAACTAAAATGTTACCTTCTTTAAAATATTGGCAATGGGCTTTTTTTGGTATGTTTTTCAGGTATAAGCTTTACATTTATGCCTATGGATTAAAGATTCCTCATAGTTTTCAAATGATACATAAAAAGAAATGCGTGAAAAGGAACGTTGGTGACCGATGAAAAGAAGAGAACGCATGAGAATTGGAATGAGGTCTGAAAACAGGCCAAATGTGTCTAACTAACTGCTAGAGACTACAGATCTCAGAGGACCGAATAAAAAAATAACAGTTAACGTTTGTGAACCATCCCGAATTGATGACTAATGCAATATATCACAGCAGGCGAAAGTATAAGACTTCAGAGAGTTCACGGCACAAGCGGCAATGACTCACTGAAACACTGTCCAGACTCCTTTAAAGTGACCTTTATCCTACATTACGTAATATTTACAACATTATAGATTGAGCAGAAATAAAAGTATAAATGCGGTATGTAGAATTCTAGTCATTCTGTAAGTACAGTGAGATTCTTACATTTGGCTCATTACATAATGGATGTATGAGAACGTATGCACTCTCTATGGAAAGAGGAGTGGAAGCGTATCTGTAAAGTACATCAGATAACTACGGGACAGAACGCATGAGCAGATGCCAAATAAGATAACTGAGACTAAGAGCTGCCTTTCTACACAGCAGCCATTTCTACACTGATCACTATCTCTACTGTATGTTTTACATCGATCAAACTGTCTTGCAAACACAAATCGGCGAAACGCGGTCAAATACACTTTTAACCTGGGTTTTACTGTATAACAATACAATCTCATCATAACGACACTTTTTGTTACACTGATTATTAAATATGTAGATAACGTATTATTTCCCGCAAGGCGGTTAATTGCTTTTTATAGACTTATCTGGCTATCTCAGAACCATTTCTGAGAAACGGAGCTACGCTGTATGGGATTGAAACATATCAACATGTCAAACTTCAATGGAAGCTATGACAGTTTGATGACAATCCTCCCGCAAGTCATGTGCAGAGAGCGGCAGGAAGCGAATATATAAAATTCGTCGCAAATTCCTTTCGTAAAGAAACACACATCAATGTAATGTAGGTCATTTGCTCTGCTACAAAGCGGACTAAATTGAACCCTGTGTCCCTCATGCTAGTCATGCTAAAGCTGGCCGAAGCACTCCTGGAACTCGGAGAGATGACATTTAATCTGAAAAAGATCAACAAACTGATTCTGACCATATTCACTGTAACTGCTATATACTGTATTTTGCCGCATATATCTGCGCTAAAATTCAAAAAACTTATAGACTGACTGGAAATTACAGGAAAAACATTGTTGATAAGTTCAAAGAATCTACTTTTCGCTCCCGCATTTCTATTCTTGTCAGGAGTGGCAAGGAAGTAAGAAGATATTTAGCACAACTCTGAACTTGCTCGATAACTTGGCCATTCATGACCATGAATCCCAATACACAACAAGATCTTTTCATTGGTATAGGTATGTCATGAAACCGCTACCTGAACAGTGTCTCGTCAAACCAAACCAGACGCGGCAACATGCTATTTTCAACTCTGTGTAATGTACTAATGGTGCATATCTAGAGAAAAGGTTGCCTTCAAATGACTCATGCCCGGAGCATACCACGCATGCTGTTCTGTACTTGGAAGGAACAATAAGTCAATTACGCTACAAAAATGGGCAAAATGTACTCTCGCTCTCTTATTCTGAATATGCCCAAGACATGCTGCACTTTCTCAAGTGTTGGAACCCAGAATATTTAGCTCGTCCAAACGCTTACAATGATTCACGTTCTGAGCCCCGTAAAAGGGAAGGTTTTTTTTTTTAACCTTAGATAATAAAAAAACACAATCGATAAAACCTTTTAAAAATTAACCTTGATGAACAACTACAGAACCTGTAAGCGAGAGGTTCTTAAAGAACCCCTAGATTTTTGCATGTGCGCTAATAACTGACTTTAAGAGTTTCGTTTCTCTGGTATTGAAATACGGTAATGCAAGTGATATAAAGCAACGTATAAAAAAAAAAAAAAAACCAAATGTAATTTGTTTGTAATGTTTTATATTAACAGAACGATCTGTTGATTCAAGTTGCGAACCTGAACAGGAAACACAGGTTCGGTGACAGACGCGTATCTGAATTGCGATTTTACCATTATTCAATTTAGGTGTCAGGTGGATATTTCAAAAGCTTCACGTGAGTACAATGCGGCCTCATTATCTCCAGTGAAATCAATTCTTTCGCAGTTGGTGCAGAATTTCCAAATGTACGGTTTTCCGAATGGCGTCTGCAGGACGATTGTTTTTCGTGTGACGCAGACCAGATTCAGGTTCCGTAAAAAGGCCACCATTTAGGCACTGGTATTTTTAGTCCATTTTATGAGTTTGATCTTTCAGCTCTGCATTTGCAGCTGCGATTATACAATGTACTTGGTATCGTTTCTAAACCTTTTCGGCGTTTGATTGTACGGTCATTTTTAGCATCTTTAGCATCCTCATTCATGTAAGTTACAAATCACGATTATATTATAATTATTATTAACCTCGTTCCTCCCCTTGAGCTCTCTTGCCCTGTGTTTTTAATCAAAATGTCACCGGAGCACTTGCATGATTCTGGGTAGCCTCGGGTAAAGCGAAAAATAAATAAATAAATAAATTCACAGCTGCCATCTGCTCCTAAACAGCGCCATGCTTTGGGCTATACGGCAGCCAGAAAAGAAGAAATCCACAAAACTAAATTAACCAACCAGGCATGGGTTTAGAGTAGAAGTCTCTCCCCATACTTCCTCACTGGTACATCCAATGCTTTCATGATATTTCATTCCGACGCAACATTGCTATTTAGCCGGAACGGTATGAATGTAATTGCTCACATCGGATTGACCATCCTCAATGCCAAAACAAAAAAACAAACCTTCAGCAATTCTTCATCCTTGCTCACTCATTAGTAGGTTTTTCTATGTTCTTGGCCTCCTGCTAAACACAAACTGCAAAAAATGCATCCCCTGCTAATCTCTGATCCCTTGGAACAATTTGTTCTTTCACGCTGCAAAACAACCAACATCGGCGCAACCACTCATTCGGGAGACGCGAGATTTGAGACTAATGCTACGATACACACCGTGGACACCGAAGAGCCCTGCTGCTACAAACGTGTACATACAGATCACGTAGCCATACAGGAAAAAAAAGAGAAATAAGATAGTGCTTTATGCTGTGTTTAAAGGAAGTGGGAGAAAAGGCCAGGAGACAG
This sequence comes from Silurus aristotelis, assembly GCF_946808225.1. Classification (NCBI taxonomy): domain Eukaryota; kingdom Metazoa; phylum Chordata; class Actinopteri; order Siluriformes; family Siluridae; genus Silurus; species Silurus aristotelis. Next base: position 12,554,517 of record NC_139577.1, on the reverse strand, counting down.
GCTTCTTGGGCGAAGGAACACTCTGGTCAAGAACAACCTTTATGCCATATGAGGAGGTGAAGGTAAGAAGCAAAAAAACTGATAAAAGAAGAGAGAATATTCTTTCGCACTAAAAGCTTTGTATGTGCCCCTGCTGTTAGCCGAGGGTGGGGATTTAGAGGCCTAGATTCAAATTCTCTCCAGAGATCCTGTCACAATAAACTGCACATATTTGTAGAGTCAGACAGCTGGGAGAGAATTCTCTACTCTCCGCAATCATCTAAATCTCCTTTAGAACATCAGCCCACAGGAGACCAATACAATAGCGATGCATGTCAATTAGCACGCATGTCATTCTGAATGGTGCTCAGGTGACACGATCAGAGCGCAACTTCTCACAACTTTACAATCGCGATCGTGTTACATTTGCTGGCTCGCTCGACTCTCCGATTAACACTCAGTGGTCAGAAGAAAACGTGTATTCTATAATTACCTGTGAACCCTAATAGATAGGAACAGAAAGGCATCTGTTCTCAGCAGAGCTGTAAGCTGGGCATCTCTGTCTGAGGACTGAGAGGCTCTGAGATGGCAGAAACAGAGTTTGGATAGAGCACTGGCAGGCCTGGCACTGAGAGCCCTGGGAAGCAAGCCAGCGTTTGCCCTTTGGCCAGGGGGATTTGAGAGCTTAGTTGAACAGTGGTGAGTGCTGAGAAATCTGCCACTTCCTCTGCATCTCAATATTCAATAGGTACATTAAGACAGTGCAACTTCACTGTCCTGTTCTACTGTCCAACTTGAGGCTCCTCGTATATTCTTTATAAACAATAGGGTACTGTTTCATGGAAGCACGATTTAACAAAAGATCTTCATATCTTCACAGGTTCGATTGGGAAACGCTGTGGTACGGTTCTGCTTAGAAATCAACGCTACCCTCAGCAAGAAAAAACAAAAATACCTAAAAGCCTACCTGAAATAGGGACTGTCTATATAGTCTTTGATTGAGAGGCAAAAACAGCTCAAAGGCGATATTTTGTGAATTATTTAAAGCCGAATGAATTACACAGACAGCCACACGGTGCGAACAACTCCAGAGATCCAAGATGGCCGAAGCGATCGTTGCAAAAGCCGACTGTCTCAAGATCGGCCTCTGTAAACTTGAGGAAATGCTTGACAGTTCTTGCATTCCCCGCTAAATTGCAATATCCTGATACTAAAGATACATGCTCTTCATTTGAGTGTAATACCAATGTTTGTGTTCAGTTTCCCTCTGATTGATCTGATAAAGGCACACAGCAGGGAACCACCAGTCACGAGGCCGGAGCAGACTTTTTGGCGCTTTGTAACAAGCGCACACGCAAATATGGTGAGCCTAAAACGTTCAGGGTTTTCTTTAAAGAGATATTCCGCTCATTCTAGTAAAAAAAATGCAGATTAAAAGGGGAGAATAAAATGTACACAGTCTAAACAGTAGAATTAAGTTTTAAAGGAAAATGAAACTGCAAAAAATCTGGATTTTAACCAGCACAGATGTCTTTCGGACAACATCCTCACCTATCAGTAAAACTAAATGCCTTTTTGGAGATTTGACGTCTCTCAGAAGAACAACTGGAACAAACACATGTTCCCGGTACAAATTCATCCGTTCTAATAAAGATACAGAAACTCCTCCTGGGCATGACGGGCACGAAGCAATGTTTCCTTAATGTTGACTCAGCATGTCAAATCAGATATTGTAACAAGTATTAGTCGAGTTTGAAACGTGAGTTTTGTCATAATTCTATAATGATTTTGCTTGTAATAAAAAAAAAAAATGCATAAAAAATAACCAAATGCAATAATTCTATCTGACACTAAAACCTGCTGTATTCCAAGTCCAAACATTTCTTCTTGTTATTATTAGTATTATTAGTAGTAGTAGTAGTATTATCATGGCTTGATTTCCATGTCATAAACAGTTATTTCATATGTATTATCTTGATATCTACTACATCAGGATATTAATTTTATAAATATATTATGTGTAACTATTGGTAAGCTGTATATAAGGACCTGTAAATATTCAGAAATGAAAAGAAAAAAAAAAACAGGCTGTCTTCCAAAGTTTATAAAAACTCACAAAACAAAGATATGTAAATTATACATTTATACACATTTTAGATTAATTCAATGCAAAAGTTTGTGGGGGGTTTTTTTCTAATAAAAGGACAATAAACACAGACACACACGCAGGTGACACCAGTATTGTGTGCTGTTGGTTAGTAAGAGGAAACCAACACAACTATTTAATATATATATATATATATATATATATATATATATATATATATATATATATATATATATATATATATATATATATATATACAGCAGCAGGTGTTGTAATTCCCTCCATTCTGGTTTCTCCATCAAATGCTCTAACACACAACTTTTCCCCTTAATATGATCATGCACAGCTCTTCTCTACTCTTTATAGGTGACCGGGAATGAACTCGTTTCAATCGAATTTGATCAACTCACCTTTTCTTGTCTTTCTCGGCTGTCATCTTGCAGAAGTGTTTTCTCTCCCCCTAAACACGCATGCAATCGACGATCCCCGTAAATTTCGCCGAAATCCTCACACGCACGCGCACGCAGGCGCGCTCAAACACACTCTCACACGCGCACACACACGCACTTCGCTCGCGTCGACAGTTTGACAATCACAAACTCCTGCGTATACGCGGATTTTAGATTAAAGGACAAAAAAAGTGACGCGCTTTTGTTGTTGTTTAAAAAGAAAAGGTTGTAAACTCCATTCAGGGTTAAAGAAGCGGGGGGGGAAAGCGAGGCTATACAGTCTCAGAACACTGCCGAGGATCGTACAGCCTTCCACCAGTTCATCACACGGGGAAATCCGAACACTGCAATCTGGCGCGCGCTCAAATCACAGGCGCGCTTTTGCCGGTCTCAGAAAAAAAAAAAAAAAAGTCTGAAGAACTTTGTACCTCTTCGGCATACACACTCTTGACACACTCGCACACGCTTCTACACCCACACACACACACGCGCGCGCGCACACACCCGTACGCACGCAACTACAAGCGCTGCGCTCAGCTGGTCGGCTGCCAGCAGGGAGATTAATCAACGCGTCGTGATTGGTCAGTTGGCTCGCTGAGACACGCCCACCGCGTCACCCGCTCACTCAATATCTGTATGACGGAAAACAAACAAACAAACAAAACAAATAAACAAAGGCAAATTTAATTATCTTTTTTTTTTACTGAACAAATGTATTTATTAATTGCTTTGTTATTCATTTATTTATACTTGTCATTTTTATCGTCCAATATAAAGTTACAGACTGTGATGATAATTTTTTTGATTTATTAAAAAACAATTTTTTGTAACACACACACACACACACACACACACACACACACACACACACACACACACACACACACACACACACAGTACAGCCCCCCCCCTTTCTTTTTTCTTTTTTTTGGTGTTTCAGCCAGTTGCTAATATACAATAATTTACACCCAGTACCCCACAATGTCAGTCAAAACAGAATTCTAAAATTTCTTTTTTTTTTTTTTTTTTATTAAAACCCCCTGAAATAATCACACGTACATAAGTATTCAGTCCTTTTCTCAGTACTTAGTTAAAGCACCTTTGGTAGCAGTTACAACCTTAAGTCTTTTGGGGTATGACACAAGTTTTGCACACCTGGATTGGTGTATTTTCCATTCTTCATGGGAATTCCTCTCAAGCTGTGTCAGGTTGGATGGGAAGCGTTGGTGGACAGCCACATGTTTATTCAGGGCTCTCGCTGGGCCACTGTAGAACTTTCTCAGAGTTGTCGATAAGCCTCTATTGTGTTGTCTTGGCTGTGTGTTCACGTTTGCTATTAAGTAGGAAGATGAACCTTCGGCTCAGTCTCAGGTCCTGAACGCTGTGGAACAGGTTTTTATTGAGAATATCTGTGTACTCTGCTCCATTCAGCTTTCCCTTAAACCGGACGAGCCTTCCAGTCCCTGCTGCAGAAAAACACCCCCACAGCATTATGCTGCCACCATCATGCTTTACTTTTGAGATTGGTGATCAGTGGTGCCTGGTTTCCTCCAAACATAGAGTTTAGAATTGAGGCCAAACAGTTCAATCTTGGTTTCATCAGACCAGAGAATCTTGACCCAAATGGGTCACCCGTGTGCTAAGTTTTTTTTTTAACCACAGCTGTACAGTTAGAGGCAGTTGGACAATTGTTTTGTTTTTTATTTTTTTACTTCTGGCTGCATCTTTTAGTTGCTGTTGACCCACATTTAAGTAACTTACAGCTGATTGGCTCTGGCTTTTTCGAGGAATGCCCCACAGCCAAATTTTTCAGCCGAATATCTGTCAGTAACCCGTTGTGTGAACCTTTCTGAGTTAGTGAATTCCCTTAAAGTCATTTGTAGCTGTAGCGGCATGCGGGAAAACCAGTTGCTAAAGTTTAGCACGATTCTTAATCGTCATCATTGGGACAAATTGCCAATAGCACCATCATAAGAACAGAAGGGCTACAGCAGTGGTGTCTCAGCAGATAGAGCTCTGATGGTCAGATTTCTGATGGGAGTTTCAGTAGCAGTACTGCTAGTTTGTCACTGCAACCCCCATTTCTATTGCTCAGTTTAAATCTAGGTTGCTTTGGATAAAATGTATTCATATAAATGTAAACGTCCAGTGCACATTCTTAATATAAAAAAAAAAAATCAAATCCTTGACTATAGAGCAATCAGTGGAAATTCACCTGCCTGCACAAAGTCGGTCATAGGGGCCCACATTCCATCCCAATCATCACAATCAGTAAGTGAACAGTGCATGGTTGATGAACTTCTGGAAGTTTAAAGACACTTTTTATTCAATGGAGAGTGAAATGTTTCCTTATAACAGGATTATGTGCTCAGTTTGAGTAACACAACTTTTTTTCCCCTTAATGTAATGACAATACATTAGCTTATTATAGATGTTGCTGTGCTGAATAATCTCATCATAGACATAGATAATGAAACATTTACATTATTTGGCAGATGCCCTTATCCAGAGTGACTTACATTTATCTTATTCGTACAACTGAAAAGCTATAAGGTTGAGGGAATTGCTCAGGGGCCAAGAGGTGACAGCTTGGTGTGAGGTTTATTGCCTTTACCAGTAAGCTACCACTTCCCATGGAACCATGAAAGTATCATCATAGATGGTTTAAATCTAAAGTTATACACTGGTGCTGCTGCTGGAAGTGCTACGGCTCTGGCCAGTGATGTTGAGCCACTTGATACTATATGTTAATTTAACTAATTAGCTTCTGTATATCCACTCCAAAAATCTCCACACACACACACACACACACACACACACACACACACACACACACACACACACACACACACACACACACATGGCATATATATACAGTATATATATATATATATATATATATATATATATATATATATATATATATATATATATATATATATATATATATATATATATAATTTTTTTTTTTTATCAGTTATTTTTGCCTATCAACAGCAAATAATTTACATCTCAGCTTTTCGAGAAGATGCCTAGTTTCGAGAAGGGGCAGTATAAAGGACAATCAGTCCAAATGTGAAGCCTCCAGTGCACAAATATCTCACAAAGTAATTGTGATCATTCAACAGATAAAGTGAGGAGTGTGTGACATTTCTCATGCCTCAGGATGTTTGAGACCTCTGCTGAAATGGTTATCGTTGACAAGGACAGTTCTTCACTTTCAGTCATTGTAACCTGGGATTTATACACGCACACACACACACACGCACACGCACACGCACACGCACACGCACACACACACACACACACACACACACACACACACACACACACAGAGTTAGGCATCTAAATAAATTGGCAACAATTATACTATAAAATCTAGTAAGCTGTTAGATAACCTACACCTACAAATAAAAGATTTGGCAAAATTGTCTTTCCAGATATTGATAACCAAAATATGATGTGGGGATTCAATTTAAACCAGGACTTTTGAGTTTATAAAATAAAAAAACAAAGTTCAAGGAGTGGAAGGTGCATTTATTTTTTGACTCTGCTACATTTATACAGCTTTCCCAGTGTTTAACTAATGGTTTGAAAAATTTGACATGGAAAGATGTCAGTTCGCCTGAACCATTTTAGGATGGCCTGCTTCACTTCGGCATCAGGGGAGCACCACAACCAGCGCTGTGAGCGTCTCATCACCGCACTGTGCTTGAAGAGATATCTGTGGGTTTTACGCCTTTGTTCACAAGAAACGTCATCACCACATGCTGTTCCATGCACACACTAACACTGTTGTTTGCCATCTTGATTAACAGTCGCGACATATGCTCTGCATTTCAGTAATCGGACACACTAATCACTTATTACTGTGTGTAGTACTGCCATGCTAGCATCCATTTATTATACCTGTAACATTAAAAGTTATGATTTGACTTGAACACCCCTCGCATAAAGATTTAACTACTGACTGGCTTATGTGGTCCTCGGATATAGCCATAAGGTCACAATAGAATTAGATCAAAGCTCATCATTTTGACCTCTTTCATAACACTAAATCTGTCTGAAGCTCAACATCTTAGCTCTTGTGGATTTTTTTTAATGCTCCTATAATTAGTATGACTTGTCTTGCCTTATTCGAAGCTGTTTAACTATAAACTATACTGCTGTGCCACATGACCACCTTGCTACAGTAAAAAGATCTATACTATATATACAAAAGAATGTGGACACCTCACCATAAGATTCCTATGAGATTTCTGAACATCTATTAATCTAATCATTCCACTCTTCTGAGAAGATTTTCCAGTGGATTTTGTAATGTGCTCATTCAGCCACAAGGACGTTAGTAAAGTCAGGTACTGATGTCAGCGTTCCAAGTCATTCCAATAGCGTTCAATAGGATTCAACAGGGGCATTGTTTCGCTTTAACAGGTTTGGATCTTCTAGTTCAAGAGAAGGGAAGGTTTAATATTGGCGCATTACAATTGTGTGCCTTCAAATTTGTCGTAAGCCATATACGGCTGGAAAAAATCAAGTTTTCCAATATTATTTTGGAATTTATATTAATTTATATGCATATCTAACTAAACATACTTCAGTGTATTGATCTAGGTACCAATTTTAGGTTTCTTTTCGATGTGAGAAATACTTTATATCAGTATTAAACGCCACTTATCTTTACAAGCTGAACAGTAACTATAGTTGTAAGACCATCTTATTTAATAGGCTCCAAAACATACAATCCACATTCACATCTTTTGAGTACAGTACATTTGGCACAGTAAAACACGTACAATAAACATGGCAATGATAAAAGACCAAAAGGGGAAAATACTTAAAAAAAAAATTATGTGACACACTGTACAGTTTCACAACACAATACAACGAAAGAAAATGCTTACATACACATGTATGATACTTACACTGATATAATACACATAACTTACATTAAATTTGCACTGTACCTCTGTACATCTAAGAATATACAGTCAGACAGAGATAGATTTACGCTTTCCCAAAAGGTACTTCTTCTAGACATGTAGCTAGGCTTAGTTTGCTATTTTTGTTTGTACTTGTTAATGTGTACATGACTATCACGCCCAAACGTGATTACTATTTAGAGTCATCTGTATATATAAAACATTAATTATAACATTTTATAAACATGTAACACCCTAGGCAGAGTTGGCAGGAAGTCTAGAGGACTATTTTGCAGTAGTGCAGTGAAAGCAGCAGCAAAACAACGCAAAGACACACAAATCCGCCACACAGCCCATCGATGAACCATATGCAATTTTATGAGGTGTCAAAAAAAGAGACTTTAGTTACAGCAAGTCTTGGAGTCTTTCAGAATTCACAAGAAATATGTAAATAACGTATTTGGAAAAAAGTTAGAAAAGCTGGTAGGTAAGTAACGCCTACAATCTCTGGCACAAGCGCAATCTCGTGGCGCAAGCTTAAATATATGGCTCAACACTTCAATCTCCCAAAATGCACTTATGCAAACTTATGCAAACATTGCTAACTCTCCTAATTACACAACTTTTACTATAAGTCTTGAATAATTTTGTATATAATCTTTTTGATTAAATATTATTCTGATGTTATGTGACTTATTATTCATCCATAATAGTAACCTGGTGTGAGTAGCATAATAGGTGTGCAGTGTAATATGGGGTGTGGAATACATTGCCAAGATAAGTTGTTAAGCAACATTCTATCAAATCATCCATCATTTACTTTGCTTCACAAGTACAGTATGTGCCCAGAAAAATAAACATTTTTAATGACTAATTAAAGAATAATTAATTCATGAAATACTAGACTGGCTGACAGAAATATAGCTTTTTATTAGCCATAATTCCTCATCTCTATGGAAGCAGTACAATTGGATTTGGAAAAGAACGACTGGTTTTATGTTTAAAAAGAATATGGTTTTGTTTCACTCTATAATACAGTATATTTTTGTTTCTGGTGCAACTTTGCCAAACTGTCCAATTTTTACAGCTACCAAATAAATAGCTAATTTGTTCTTATTTGAGTTGTATGTGGGTAATAGTTGGTAATGAATTATGTTTAGACTAAAGTGAGGACAACTTATACAATGCATAGTAAAAAAAAGTTTTTAAAAAGACAAAACTTACTGTTTCTAAGCTTTTGTTTGAGCCTTTGCTGAGAAAAAAAGCAATTTTCAACCAATGCACGTTTAAAAATATCACTGTCACAAGATTTATGTCACACATCCAACTGCTCCACTAAACCCATCTTATAACAGATGCATTCATTTATCACCAAAGTATAGCAGCTGAGTGCAAAGTTGTCTTACACCCATGTAAATGAGCAAATACACTGATGTTGGTCTTGGTTCCCTTGAACTAGCACAAAAAAATTGCCTTTTGCACTGGTCAGCTAAAAAAAAGACTCCAATAAAGAATAATTAGGATATTACCTATTTATCTAAAACTGAAAGAAAGTACAGAGAAAAAGAGGGGGAGGAAAGAAGAGAAAACTCTAATTGCCATTTGCAGATGAGACACCCATTAACAGTTTATTGCACATGGACAGTAACTTACTCATACTCATATTCTAGTAATTATATTGTTGTTTTCATGACCATGCAACAGGTAAGGCCATTATTTAGGCTTCAGATTTTATATACAGGACATGTTTCATAGACGGACATGAATAGGTACTGATTTCTCATTCACAATCCTGAGCCTTGGTTCAATGAAGAAAATTTATTCAACTTACAATAAGACAGCCCAGTAATAATAATAATAAAAAAAATAAATACATTTAATACACTCAATACTCTCATGAGGCACTTGTCCTCTCAAGATCACTCGCACAACCCCCCCCCCCCCCCGCCCCAAAAAAAAATAACACTTTGAATGGCAAAGTCAAAGCTTCTAAGTGTAACCACAAGATGATCAGAAAGGAGGCTCAGAAATTCTCCTACCAGCCAATCAAATATACACTGCCAGATTTTTCTGGATTCTTTCGGATTTATCCCCCTGAATTTAACACAAACTAAACAAGCTACACCTTGTAGCTACACCAAGCTACGTTTGCCTACATTTGGTTTTGGTGATCAAATAGAGAAAGGAAGGCGCTACTTTGCAGATGAAGTCAAGTACAGCCTCAGATCCAACACTTGATTCCATTAGTACCAGGACCAGAAGTCTGCATACTGGCTCTGATGTAGTGCATGTAGTGTGCGTGTATATTATATAGACCTATATATACACATATTTGGAAAAAAGCATTCAACACGTTTTATTAATCTTGTTTCCAATGCAGCTATTCACAGGAAATTTAGACCACACATGCGTATTAATGGAATAAAACGACATAGCTAAGAATTTTTAAAAAGTCATGTGCAATAAAGTGGGATTTGGTCCATTTTACTTCACACAGTCATTAAACCTTGAAAACCCTTCCTTCAACATATTTCTATTGGGTTTAAATCTGGTGAAGGTCCGGGCCATTAAGAGTCTCCTTGTGAATGGCGAAAGATTCTTCCCACTATATGGCTTCATTCATCATCCTTTTTATCATTTGGATTCTGTTGGTCCACCAGGTCAGAGCTTGGAATCTAGCCAAACATTCATATTTTATGGATTTTATAGAAAGCACTCTAATTGAAAAATATTTTTTGCAAAATGTCCACTTCTCCTCCCTTACAGTGCAAAGCTTTAAGACAGTTTAAAATAAAGGATTTTTTGCCTGCAATAAAGAGGAACGAAACAGAAAAAATGATTGAGCTTTAAAACAGGAAACTGAAATGTATTTAAAAACTGGAGGAGAAGACTTTTCTTTAAAGCTGGAGAAGGAGTTCTGTATGAAGAAAGATCTCTGGGATTTGGCCCGTTCTTCTCCACAGACAGTGATTAAACTCTGAAAACTCTATCATCAATTTCTTTAATAAATATTTTTTCTATCAAGTTTAAATCTGGTGAAAGACCGAGCCATTGCGAGTCTCCTATGAAGTATGTTTTGGATCGTCACATATCCTTGTGAATGGCAAAAGATTCTTTCCAGTACATGGCTCCATTCATCTTCCCTTTAATCATTTTTGTTGGAACTATGAGAAAAAAGAATCAGCCCAATGCCGTGATGCTTTCCTTTCTTAAACTCTCTGTACATTTGGTATTTTTTGTCTTTTACTCCTCCAAACCTGGTGCATCATGTTTTTTTGTGTTTTCTGTGAGTATCCACCGTGTTTTTTGTGATGAGTGTACTTCGCTACTTCCATGACTTTTAGGCTCTGACGATCTGATTGCCTGGTCACAAATCTTATAATGCATTGGTTGGCCAAAATATATTCCTCCCCTATTATTGGCCCCAGTGATTCATATAGGAATGTTTATTATTTGGTAGCCAGTGCCTCTGCTCTACCAAATACTAACCTAACACCATACACCAGTTTAGCTTATTCAATTCCGTATAGCACTGGTAGGTTTAACTAATTTGTGGAATAAGTTGGTCATGTCATGTGAATAGCTGCAGTAAAAATATGTTTTTTTGTTAAATATTGTTGACATGTTAGACACTTTCCCCCATCATACCCCAACAATGGGGTCCAAAAGTGGTGTTCAGTTGTATTAAACTATTATAATAATTCTTGGGCAAAAAGTTGAATCCACTGGAGTGTAGCCTGCACACACACTTCAATCGAAGAGATTAGACATGATGAAAATCTGACCTTGAGATAAAATGATCAATATTATACATTTGCATTTACATTTAAAATTTTGGTTATTTCTGGTTTATTAATAATGTTGGAGAAAATCCCCAACTTTTAATGTGGATTCTATACTTTTGGACCCCACTGTATACAAGGCTAGTGCAGATTCTCAACTGGTATCTGAGGTCTAACACTACATCCACATATCTAATAACAACTGATTCCAGAAGAAACTAGGACAAGCTGCTTGTGAACCTTTAAAGCTTCAAATAAATGTAGGGTACTCCTCCATAAATCCGCCCAGCTGATAATATAATAATAATGAAAGTTAATATTATAATCATTGTTGGAGTGAAGTACTTAGGCTTCTTTATAATGTTGACTCTGAACAGGGTTTCTGTTTCAGGCATACATTTCCATTACTGTGTGTTTGCACATGAGTGTGTGTGTGTGTGTGTGTGTGTGTGTGTGTGTGTGTGTGTGTGTGTGTGTGTGTGTGTGTGTGTGTGTGTGTGTGTGTGTGTGTATGATTGTATAGACTTTTTTTTTTGCTGAAAGACTCTATGTTCTTTAAAATTTCAAAATAAAAATCCTATAGAATCTGTAACTCAAGAAAAAAAGCTGCATGAGCAGCTTTTATATAGACATGTAAACCCACACTGTAGATGGTCTTCATTTAGTTCATAAAGGTGAACAACACCACTTTGTAGCAGATGAAGAAATTGCAGGAGATTCAATTGTTAAATCCTAGGACAGGCACTCCTCACCAAAGTAGGAGAAGCCTTTAAACTCGTCTTGATTGATCTGTTTGATGATGGCATCGTCTACGGGAGTAAGTACAGGCTCTTCACGTGTGAAGTCTTGGTCGAAGTTATTGACGTCCCGCTTGGTTTTCTGTAGGGTGGAGCAAAAATAAAACTCAAAGGTCAGAGTTTACCACCAGATCAGAGCTGGGAGTCTAGCCAAAAAATAGAATTTTAAGGATTTTATGGAAAGCACTCTAAATAAAAATCTTATGCAACATGTCCACTTCTTTGTGGAAAACATTAAAACAGTTTGAAATATAGGGTATTTTCAGCCTCTTTGGTACTATGGCCATTTTAACACAATCAAGGTAAAATAAAAGTGCATTACTAGGCAAAAGTCTACACCGATGTATTTTTCCAGACTTAAAAAGTAACAAATAACATTTCCTCACTTTACTGTTATTAAGCGGGTTTTCCCGCTTTTAAGTATTTTTAAAAATAAAAAAATAATAATAATTTTACTTTTACCTATGTTTTGTTTAAAGTACTTAACTACATTTCAAATCATGTCTGTTACTGAGTAAAAAAATAAGAATAATGCAAGAAGAAAAAAAACTGCGCCCCATAAACCACTGCACTGATTGATTGATGGGCGGAGAACAAACGCGCTAATCTAACAAGAAAGAAAGAAGGAGACGGGCGAGACAGATGTCGGGGATGCAGACCCAGCTAAAAGCTAAATACTGTTTAATCAAAAGTTGTTCAATGCGTGCGCTCACTGAATTCTGAATCTGCGTTTGCGATTTTTTTCATTATTATAAATGACATTGTATCAGGAGATTTTATTTTTCCTCTGAAAGTGAATAACTTACATTAGACTCAGGGGCTGTGGTACTTTTATATATATCTCATTTATTTTGTTATTGCAACATTCAGTTGTAAGGGTGTTTCTTTGATTAAAAACTCTAAATTTAAAAATTAAACTAAAATTAATATCTCCTTGTCCTACAATGCTAAAAAAAAGTAATTCTGAAAATTTTACTTAAATTTAAAAGTAACTTTTAAATGAGATACTTTTTACTTTTAGTTGGGTGGAATTTTAGACTGGAAACATTACTTGTACTTAAGTAAAAACTTCATTGAAGTTCACTTTATCGTATTTATCTCTGTCCTATTTGGTTTAGACCAAGCTGAGTATCTGCTAGATGCATGCTGAGCAACACTATAACATGGTGATGTCAGCTTTTTAGAAAATACATGAAAATGTCAAAAAAAGTTAAGAAAAGGAGTTCAGATCCTTGGTTTTCATACATTCTGTGTGGTAGTTGCATATGTCTCTAAATATTTTCTTTCGTCCATCTGTACGGTGCAATCCACCTTTTCTTGACTCACTGTTCATTGGGGCACTGAATTGAAAGTTGAGCTGGCAGACAAGGCCACTTCACACACTTCAACATGCATTCCTCACACTCTATGAGCAGCCAGTGTCATGTTGCAAACAAAATTCTTTTATATGCATTTTTAAAAAAAGGTCAATCTATATGGTTCACAAGCTGGACAATGCAACAGTTACCCAAGATACTCACAATTCGGGGTTTGAAAGGTGGCTTAATTTTCCTCTGTTCCAGCATTGCCCAGTCAATCTCTTTAAAGAACGGATGCACTTTAATGGCTTCCTCCAGGCCCTGTGACACCACACAGCCAAGCCGTTTATTGGGGCTCTTCGTCATGAACTAGATGAGAAAAAAAAAGAAAGAAGGTTAGTAAAGGAGGAAGAGACCCTATCAGGATCCACAGGAAAACAGAGATATATTGCATCTGCCCTATAGGCCACTTCTGTAGCGTAACTCTTAAGAGCCATACTCTGCGTTGACATATAGGTCACACTTTCAGAAATTTGGTGCTGCTGTCCTAAGAAAGGAAGACCATGGGTCATGGGACCAAAAAGTGCCAGGGAGACAAATCACAGTGTGACATGGATGAGTCCAAGACAAACACTCAGCCATTCCCACACATCAATAGATAGGGACGGCCAAAGGAAATCTAGGATATATAATGGAAAAAGCAATAGACAAAGGCATATACACACACACACATACACACACACACACACACACACACACACACACACACACACACACATTAAGCAAACAAAAAACCACAAACAAACACATACACCCACACACATATATACTAACACACAAACAAATATGAGAGACGAGTAGAGGTCACGCATTAACTCCCAGGCAGCCACACACACGCACACACACACGCACACACACACACACACACACACACACTGATCATTGCCAGCAGGCAACGCTACATTGAACTGTCTTCCTCCCAAAATCCGCTCTCAAAGATTACACAAGCGAAACCCACCGAGAAAACACATTCTGTTGTTTTCCCACAAGTGTCACATCACTCAACCCTCTCCCACACTCACTTACACGTTTTTCTCTCTTTACCCTTCACTTTCCTTCAAGTAAACACCAAACTAATCCCCAATTAACTAATAATCGTTTAGTGGAAAAATAGGTAAGGGATCCTGTGAGAATAATATATAAAAGAGAATATATATACACAGGAGAAAAAAATTACCTGACAGTAAGGGGATGGCTGCTACTACCCTAAAGGTCATTATTTTCCTATAACAGTGCATTCCAAAATACATGGTCTAAATGTGTATGATCTCTATTGCATTGCTTTATTATGACTCTACTTTCTCTATTTCTTGATGGTGAAAAAAACAAACGAAGAATGACCAAAAAAACTGGTGTTCCCAAGAAATCAGAAAGTGAAAAGTCATTTGGACTTATTGCTTATTCCCAGGCACTGACAACTGAGACTTCTTGCATTACTGTAATGTATGTAATGTAATGTATTGTCTCAGCACCATATTAATGAGTATACATTAAAATTAGAAAATTGACCTGTTTATTATAAACATTTAATTAAGTCAACCATCCAACATACCACAGAAACAATAACATATTTGAAGAGCATATTTCGAAGACCCTGTGACCCTATCTGAGCCATGCTGCTGTCATATAAATTGTATCACTGCCATCTGACCAGTCAGATTACAGAACTCAATACAAACGATAAAGAACTGAACAATTGGTAAAGCAAAAAAAGGAATGGAAGTAAAGTTTAACAGCATTAACGACAGCAGCATTCATAGCTCACCGCTTTGAGGATGCTAACTGCCTCTTTGCTCAGCCACACTGGATACAGCACGTCATCATGGAGGATGGACTCAAAAAGGTCATCCTCATTATCAGCTTCAAATGGTGGCTGGCCTGCCATCATCTCGTACATGAGCACACCCAGGGCCCACCAGTCCACTGATGGGCCGTACTCCAGCTCCTGCAGGATCTGTGTGTGAAAGACAGAACAAGAAAAAACGTGTCACACCAAAAAAGTTAAAATAAACCTGAAAAGTCAGGAGGAAGGAAGTTATAATTATTTAATGGCTGTAGCACAAAGATTTCATTGAAACATTCCAGTGATAAATATTATTTCTGTATTACATTACTTGTATCATAAGACCGATATTACAGTGCCATAGGCATATTATGTAAGATGTCACATGCTGTCATAGGACGACCACTTGGAAATATGTTACTGGTACTAGTAATTGTCACTATATATATATATATATATATATATATATATATATATATATATATATATATATATATATATATATATATATATATATATATAGAGAGAGAGAGAGAGAGAGAGAGAGAGAGAGAGAGAGAGAGAGAGAGAGAGAGAGAGAGAGAGAGAAAGAGAGTTAGCCCTCAACCTACGAAAGCCCGATTTTGGTAGGGTCGAATAGGTAGGGTCTCTTCCTCCTTTAACCTTTAACCTTAAACCCAAAATAAAAAATCTGAAATAAAATCAAACTATATTCAAGAAAACTTTCAAAATCAGCGGGTGCTATTCAGATTTGACTCCGAACGCAGAAAACAGAGGGAGAAGAAGAAAACACCTGGCAGGCATGTATTGTGGGACCGAGAGCAACACCTCTTTCTTTTGCGCAAAGTCATCGTTGTGAGAAGACGTATTCCTTATAGTATTTGTACAGTGTTTTTTGATTTTTGCGTTGTGATGGTAGTGTTTGCTAATTTCTTACCAGGGCATAAAAACGCAAAAGTAGTGCTCCGGCTGGTGGACATTAAGGTTAGTAAAATAATTATATTCATCTATATCTATATATATATATATAATTTTTTTTTTTTTTTACAGCATTTTTTTCATTCGAGAATTTGAAAAAATGCAACAACGTGATCAATTATATTACATTAAATATATATTAATTTTCTTTTTCAGTTTATAGTTAAATCATTTTTGTCTTGTAACATCAGATTAATCTTCTTTCTTTATTTCATATATACAGTATTATAAAGGTTACTGCATATTACATGACATTAAATTCATTAAAAAGAGTTTTGCAAGCCCTTCCCTTTAAAAGTCAAATTAGCTGAAATCTTATTCAAAACCAAGCAGAAATTCCTGGAATGTTCTACCTCAGGTGCGATGTAGTCGGGTGTACCGCAGAATGTGGTGGTGGTGATGCCATCCAGAATGCCCTCCTTGCACATGCCAAAATCGGCAAGCTTGCAGTGGCCCTCAGCATCCAACAGGATGTTATCCAGTTTGAGGTCTCTGTATGCACAAAGAAAGCAAGAACGCACAGTCAGATGTTACACAAAAGCAAAATGTTCCTGTGCTTCATACTCCCAAATATCTGGGTCTAGTGCAATATGTAGACTGTTTGGTTACTGTCTACAGATTAATTAGTACATAACAAGAAACACTTTTTTGTTAAAAGGTTTATTCAAATCAAATATGGAAACTGAACCATAATTAACACACAACACACACTATATGAACAAAAGTACTGTGACACCAGACTTTTCCAGCTATATGTGGTTCTACCCAAACTGTTACCACATAGTTGGAGGCACAAAATAGGAGGTGGTAGCATTACATATCGATTTCAATTGAACAACAATACCCAACGCTGTTGCAGCATGACAATGCAATTGGACACAAAGTGAGCTTCCTCAAGATATGCTTTACATGGGATGGAGTGGAAGATCTTGAGTAGCCTGCTCAAGAATGTGAAGAGGTCTGACCTTAACCCTACTGAACACCTTTGGGATGAATTGGTACACTGACTGCACAACACACTGCCTCTGCATCACCTATATCAGTAACTGACTTTACTAACATCCATGTAGCTGATTGAGCACAAATCTACACAAGCACTCTTCAAAGTCTGGTGGTACATTTTCCCAGAAGAGTGGAGCTTATTATAACTTCAAATAGGGACTAAATGTAAAAAGGCATGTTTAAAAAGCACAGACAAATCCTATGGTCCTGTGAGATATATATATATATATATATATATATATATATATATATATATATATATATATATATATATATATATATATATATATATATATTATGATATATATATTATGATATATATATATATATATATATATATATATATATATATATATATATATATATTTATATATATATATATATATATATATATATATATATATATAATATTGTTCCTGTCATTACTTTTATTATGACTGATGATTTTAAAATTGTTTGTATGTTGTAATCTATGTAATTAGCAGCTTAAACTAAACTGACTTGTAGTGTCGTATGTAGTGTGCCATATATTGTATTTATAGGCATCAATACATATATACAAGCCTTCCTAATGATATTTAATCTTGTAATTAACTAAATCATTCAATAATTGCAAGTATATTTCTATTAGTGAAATCCCTTGATGATGAATGCAGTGTATGTGTGAGTTTTTAAATACATTTTGCAGAAGAGAAAAGAACAACAGATTAAAAGTAAAAGATTTAAAAGATGGAGCAGCATGAAGTGATATGGAACAACGTGTCTGCGTGCATGTTCATGTGTGTCTGCATATGTGCGTGCACGTGTGTGAGTGTGTTTGTGTATGAACTTGATGACCGAGGCAGGATTGGGGGATGGAGGGGTGGAAGGAGTGGGCGGAGATCGTGGCAGAGGTGATAAGGTGCCTCTGATGAAAGAAAAAAAGAGGAGGGATGAAACTCGCTGGGCTGAAGTTTGATGGTTCATTGCAAGAAGAATGTCAACATCAGACCGCATTTTGTCGAAGGTGTTTTCACAAACAAAATCTACTAAAAAAAAAACCCTGTGGGTTTAAGTGTATGTTTGTGCATGAGTGTGCTTACAGATGTTACATCTTGTTTAGACTAAAAATACACTAAAAGTGACAGATACTGGTAGCTCGGATTATAAGGAAATGAATATGTTTAAGGATTGAGTGTGTTTAAGACCATAAAGCTTGAACATAAAAAATGGACAGGTTGCCACACTGCTTTACAATACTAAAGCCATTTAGGTTTTACTGCCATGTAGGCTGTACCTTGGAACTCACCTATGCTTTCATTTTTATTTAAACTTTTCCTTTTTCTTTACATCAATCCACTCCAATCCCTCCTGGCCACATTACACAATTTTCTTATTGCGGAAACAGCTTTTATTCATCGATTAGTAGTGCTGTCAGACATACGTCACACAGAATCCTTTCTTTTTACGTTGCATAATGTGCATCGGTGAGAAAGGTTTGTCTTTTGGTTTCTTTTTCTTGCTTGTGTCTAATGATTTCAGGTTCAATAACATGGAATATATGAATTTTTGGATTATTACACTTTGAAATTTGTTTGTGTTGAAGACATAAGTTAATTGTTGTAGAATTGAATATATAGGCAAGAAACAAATGTGCTGATTTAAAAAAAAAAGGAAAGAAAGTGAGAGAACAGAGAAAATTCTTTAAATTAAATCTATTGGCAGAAAAGAGCAGGAAAAACAGACATGAACGAGAGAATGAAAGAAAGAGAGAGAGAAATAATTTTCAGTGTTCCATATTAATCTTAAAGGGTATATTTCCATTACATACAGTAACATTTACCACAGCTGAATTCAGTCCGTTCTTTAAGACAGCAGTGACCTCAGTAGAAGCTTTCTTTCTCCCTTCCTTTTTTCCAGACACTTAATAAAATACTGTATTGTAACACTTGCAGAGTGATCAGAGATTGTGGTTTATAAAACTAGTTTATTAAACAATCTTATAACACATTTCACCGAAGGAGGAGAAGGAGAGGAGGAAGGCGTCTACAGAGACGGCAGGGAAAGGAGCAGTGTAGGAGAGTAGAGGTTCGGGTTGGTACTTTAAATGTTGGTACTATGACGGGTAAAGGGAGAGAGATAGCTGATATGATGGAGAGGAGAAAGGTAGATGTGTTGTGTGTTCAGGAGACCAAGTGGAAAGGGAGTAAAGCCAGGAACATTGGAGGTGGGTTTAAACTGTTTTATCATAGTGTGGATGGAAAGAGAAATGGTGTAGGGGTGATTCTGAAGGAAGAGTACAGTAAGAGTGTAGTGGAGGTGAAGAGAGTTTCTGATAGGGTGATGATCGTGAAGGTGGAAGTTGAAGGGATGATGATAAATGTCATCAGTGCCTATGCTCCACAAGTTGGCTGTGAGATGGAGGAGAAAGAAAGATTCTGGAGTGAATTAGATGAAGTGGTAGATGGTGTACCTAGGAAAGAACGATTGGTGATTGGGGCAGACTTTAATGGGCATGTAGGTGAAGGGAACAGAGGTGATGAGGAGGTGATGGGTAGGTATGGTTTTAAGGAGAGGAATGTGGAAGGGCAGATGATGGTAGATTTTGCTAAAAGGATGGAAATGGCAGTGGTGAACACGTATTTTAAGAAGAAGGAGGATCATAGGGTGACGTATAAGAGTGGAGGAAGGTGCACACAGGTGGACTATGTGCTATGCAGGAGATGCAACCTGAAGGAGATTGGAGACTGTAAGGTGTTGGCGGGGGACAGTGTAGCTAGACAGCATCGGATGGTGGTCTGTAGGATGGTTTTGGAGGCGAAGAAGAAGAGGAGGAAAGTAAGGTTTGAAAGAAGAATAAGATGGTGGAAACTGAAGGAGGAAGAGTGTAGTGTGAGGTTCAGGGAAGAGGTCAGACAGGGGCTTGGTGGTGGTGAAGAGGTGCCGGATGATTGGGCAACTACTGCAGGAGTGATGAGGGAGGCAGCTAGAAAAGTACTTGGTGTGACATCTGGAAATAGAAAGCAAGACAAGGAGACGTGGTGGTGGAATGAGGAAGTGCAGGAGAGCATTAGGGGAAAGAGGTTGGCAAAACAGAAGTGGGATCGACAGAGTGAGGAGAAAAGTAGGCATAAGTACAAGGAGATGCGGCAGCAGGTTAAAAGGGATGTGGCGAAAGCCAAGGAAAAGGCATATGAGGAACTGTATAAGAGGTTGGACACTAAGGAAGGAGAAAAGGATTTATACCGATTGGCCAAGCAGAGGGACCGAGCTGGGAAGGATGTACTGCAAGTTAGAGCAATAAAGGATGGAGAGGGAAATGTGTTGACTAGTGAGGAGAGTGTGTTGAGAAGGTGGAGGGAGTATTTTGAGCAGCTGATGAATGAGGAAAATCAGAGAGAGAGAAGGTTGGAGGATGTGGAGTTGGTGAAGCAGGATGAAGATAGGATTAGTAAGGAAGAAGTGAGAGCAGCGATTAAGAGGATGAAGAATGGAAAGTCGGTTGGACCAGATGACATACCGGTAGAAGCGTGGAGATGTTTAGGAGAGATGGCAGTGGAGTTTTTAACCAGATTGTTTAACAGGATTCTGGAAGGGGAGAGGATGCCTGAGGAATGGAGAAGGAGTGTGCTGGTATCGATCTTTAAGCATAAGGGAGATGTGCAGACCTGCAGTAACTACAGGGGAATTAAGTTGATCAGTCACACCATGAAGTTATGGGAAAGAGTAGTGGAAGCCAGGCTGAGAGAAGAGGTGAGCATCTGTGAGCAACAGTATGGTTTCATGCCGAGGAAGAGCACCACAGATGCCTTATTTGCTTTGAGGATGTTGATGGAGAAGTATAGAGAAGGACAGAAGGAGCTGCATTGTGTATTTGTGGATTTAGAGAAAGCGTACGACAGGGTGCCGAGAGAGGAGTTGTGGTATTGTATGAGGAAGTCAGGTGTGTCAGAGAAGTATGTGAGGGTGGTGCAGGACATGTATGAGGACAGTGTGACGGCAGTAAAGTGTGCAGTAGGTACGACAGACTGGTTCAGGGTGAAGGTTGGACTGCATCAAGGATCGGCCCTGAGCCCTTTCCTGTTTGCAGTGGTGATGGACAGGTTGACGGACGAGGTCAGACAGGAGTCTCCCTGGACTATGATGTTTGCAGATGATATTGTGATTTGTGGTGAGAGTAGAGAGCAGGTTGAGAAGAGCCTGGAGAGGTGGAGATATGCGCTGGAGAGAAGGGGAATGAAAGTCAGTAGGAGTAAGACAGAGTACATGTGTGTGAATGAGAGGGAGGGCAGTGGAGTGATGCGGTTGCAGGGAGAAGAGGTGAAGAAGGTGGAGGAGTTCAGGTACCTGGGGTCAACAGTGCAAAGTAATGGAGAGTGTGTTAGGGAAGTAAAGAAAAGAGTGCAGGCAGGGTGGAGTGGGTGGAGAAGAGTGACAGGAGTGATTTGTGATAGAAGAGTATCTGCAAGAATGAAAGGGAAAGTTTATAGGACTGTGGTGAGACCTGCGATGTTGTATGGATTAGAGACAGTGGCATTGAGTAAAAGACAGGAGGTGGAGCTTGAGGTAGCAGAGCTGAAGATGTTGAGGTTTTCGTTGGGAGTGACGAGGATGGACAAGATTAGAAATGAGTTTATTAGAGGGACAGCACATGTAGGATGTTTTGGTGACAAGGTGAGGGAGGCGAGATTGAGATGGTTTGGACATGTGCAGAGAAGGGACATGAATTATATTGGTAGAAAAATGCTGAAGATGGAGCCACCAGGTAGGAGGAAAAGAGTAAGGGCCAAGGAGGAGGTTCATGGATGTGGTGAGGGAAGACATGCAGGTAGTTGGTGTAAAAGAGGCAGATATAAAGGACAGGGTGGTATGGAGACGGATGATCCGCTGTGGCGACCCCTAATGGGAGCAGCCGAAAGAAGAAGAAGATAACACATTTCACCATAACATGTATCATTCAGCGATTTAATTAATAAAGTTATACTGAATAATTTAGCTAATTACAAGGTGAAATATCATTGGGAAGGCATGTATGTGTGTATTGATGCCTATAAAAACAATATATGGCACATTACATATAAATCTGTCTAATTACATGGATTAAAAAATATAAAATAAAAACATAAAAAATATTTTAAAGTTATCAGTCATAATAAAAGTAATGTTAGGAACAATATGAGCAGGAATGTCATTAAGATGCAGCATATTGAAGTGTATTTATTTATGTATTCTGAACGTAAAAATCACTTCGAATGAACTACTTCAACCAGCCCATCTGCAACCTAAAACCACGCTAAAGCCATTCGGCCATCATGCAATGTTGGGTGGTGTCAGCGGTTTCTCAGGAGATTCTGCATGTCAAATCCGCTACAGTCGGCTTTCCTCAGAGCTAGTTCTTTGGCATTGGTTTGTTGGGTCCCTACTGTAAAGTTTTTCCTCATTTGATATATGACGTGAACATTAACAAAAGCTTTTAGAATCATATTTGCCTACTTTTATAGGCTTGTTGCTTATAGCAAGCAACAAAAACATATGACTTGGCATATTATACCATAGTCTGTCTGAATACTCAATATTTTTTTAGCTCAGGCACTTTACAGGTAACCTAAATTAATGTGTTGCCTATAAGTAACTGTAAAATAAATGCATCAAGTGCTTATTCGCCTCCATATCACATCCATAACAAGCATTAAAATAGTGTAATGCACACCTAGTTATGGATGATCCCTTACAGGTTCATTGTTGGTATATTCATGGCCTGTATGTAAATTCTGAGCCCTTGTTGAAATCTACATGGGAAGTAAGCATTTATTAGACAATCTGTCATAGAGACACATAGAGACTTATAAGAAGATTTATAGATGATAACCATGTGCCCCTACCCCTAAAAAACCACTCAGGCTTAGTTTGATAAGACAAACAAATGGGCTGAAACAGACATAAACGAAAACTTAGCAAAAAACAAACTTCATGCTAGAACAGAATGCATGTGAATGCAACATCAGTTTGAAAAATCAGTGACACACTGCTTGAGCAAAACTTCAGAAAAATGTTGTGAGAGCCTTGGTTATGTAAGAGAGTGTGTGTAATTGTGAACAGGTGTCTGGAGATTTCGAATAATGATATGCTGCTTGGTACTAGTCATTTGATATGGGTTTGTAGTTTGTGTAGTTCACAGTCTGCCATGGAAAATGCAAAATGGATTTTGAGGATTCAGGTGCTGATATAGACATGGTATTCACATATTAAAAGTAATATTAAAAGCAGACAACCATACTACTCAATTACTATACAAAAAATAATCAGTTCAAAGATTCTTGAATTACAAAAAAGAGAATTTCGATGTTTTTCTCAATACTTTTTTTTTTTTTTTTTTACTTTTTTCTAAAAAATACAACATACAAAATACAAAAACGTATATCTCAATAAGCATGTTTGCAACTGTGTCAAAACAACGTCAACTCAAAGACAGGTGTTTGCAGACTGTCCTTCTAAGAGCAAGTCTTGCAAGTCATAATACCATGAAAGATGATTCACTGGATAGGAAAGGATGGGATCAAAAGAAAAGCTGTGCCCATGGCCTTGCATGCCCTTTCTCTTTCTTGTTCTCTCTCTTGCTTGAAATACTCTGAATACACTGGCACCCAGGCCACTGCCAATCTTTAGATAGGCGAGTTTAGGCATGTCTCTCTAAAACAGCACACCCTGCCAGGTAAATGGTGCTCTACTATGCTTTCAGGGCAACATGCCTAGGGTTATTATGGTGTCCTGCAGAGGTGTAAAAGGTACTTGAAAATCACACTTGAGTAATAGAATAGATTCCTTACTGCAAAACTGACTCATTACAAGTTAAAAGCCACCGATTTCAATATGACTTGAGTAAAAGTCTTAGAGTATCTGATTTGAACAGTACTTGAGTATTTGACTCATATTGAACGTAGGCTCATAGATGCACTAGTCCTCAACACCAAGACACAAGTAAGTGAAAAGGCAAAAACAGTTGACTTATGAGGTTTTATTTTCTAAAATACAAATTGAATTGTACACCTAAACACTGCATTAAACAAAATCAACACCACAGCCTTTTCAAAATGCCAAAGTAACACAAAGATCCATGTCCTAATGTGAAACACCTGGCATTTGGCAAGACGTTAATTCGCCTTCATGTGGAGTAGCTTCAAATAGATAAATCGCATCAAGTACCTTAAATGCAATGTATATCGCCTCTTCTGAAGAACAAATAAGCAATGGCAGATAAAGCTGCAATAGGAGTAAGACAGAGTACATGTGTGTGAATGAGAGGGAGGGCAGTGGAGTGGTGCGGTTGCAGGGAGAAGAGGTGGAAAAGGTGAAGGAGTTTAAGTACCTGGGATCAACAGTGCAAAGTAATGAAGAGTGTGTTAAAGAAGTGAAGAAAAGAGTGCAGGCAGAGTGGAGTGGGTGGAGAAGAATGGCAGGATTGATTTGTGATAGAAGGTGAGACCTGTGATGTTGTATGGTTTAGAGACAGTGGCATTGACTAAAGGACAGGAGGTGGCACGAGGTAGCAGAGCTGAAGATGTTGAGACTTTTGTTGGGATTGATGAGGATGGACAGGATTAGAAACGAGTTTATTAGAGGGACAGCGCATGTAGGATGTTTTGTAGACAAGGTGAGGGAGGCGAGATTGAGATGGTTTGGACATATACAGAGGAGGGACATGGGGTATATCGGTAGGAGAATGCTGAGGATGGAGTCACCAGGAAGGAGGAAAAGAGGAAGGCCAAGGAGGAGGTTTATGGATGTGGTGAGGGAAGACATGCAGGTAGTTGGGTTGAAAGAGGCAGATGTAGAGGACAGGGGTGTGTGGAGACATATGATCCGCTGTGGCGACCCCTAATGGGAGAAGCAGAAAGAAGAAGAAGATAAAGCTGTAATAGGTAATAGCTATTGTCCATTAAAATATAGTGGAGTAAAAGGTACATCTATCGAATCATTAAGGTATGTTCAGTAGAGAGTAAAAGTTGCTTATATCTATGATACTCAGTACAACTAGAAAAAATAGGCAAAAAATTACTTATGTACAGTAACAAAGTACATTTCCTCAAATACTTTACACCCCTGGTGTCCTGACTGGTGCTTTCTCTATCTGCAGCTCATCCATAAGGATGAGCATTGGGGAAATTAACACTGTCTTAATCTTTCCCAAAGATTGGAAAGTCTGTAGGGAGAAAGCCAAATCTGTATTCCCAAAACAGTAAGTGGTGAGTTTTTTTTCCCTTTACCGACTAAGAAAATGAATGCTGATCAACAGCCCTGAAATTGACTCATTTCCCAGTATACATTGCCCTGAAGTTTAACTTAAGAAGGTTATACAGGGTATTTGTGTTCCCACAAAAAGTGAATTAACCATAGTAAACCATTTTACAGCAAACAGGTTTGTGTAGGTATGTGTATGTGTGTGTGTGTGTGTGTGTGTGTGTGTGTGTGTGTGTGTGTGTGTGTGTGTTTATTCTCATAAGGCACAATGAGCCATTCATACTGGTTGTATCGCATCCTGTCCAGTTTCCACTTAATGGTCAAACAAACACTATAAATGACCCTTGGTAAACAAAAGGTATTAAGGTCATGAGGTGTGTCCCTTTAGCCATATGGATGTTGTCCAAATAGCAAATTCTAAAATAAAATCAAGGCAGAATATGTTGTTTATAACCGTTAACCTTTGCTATAATAGTAACTTTTTACTTGCAAATTGTCATGTTTATGTGCTTGATAGATTATTTACTTACAAAAAATAGACATTTTTTTACTTTATTAACCAGCACAAATATTCAAACCATAATTTCGCTAATTAAACCTGAAGAATCATAGTGTAACTAATGTATAATTACATTTACCACTATTCTGAAAAAAAATAAAGTCAGATATCTGCTTTTGGTCCAACCTGGGAAAATAATGTTCATCCCCACTTCTACTCCTGACCAGCTTCAAATCATATAATTTGCATGAATTACTGCCCGTTATATATGGATTATGCTGTGAAGTGTAAATAGTAATTTAGTATTTAATATTTATTTACATTTACCACATTTAGCAAACATGCTTATCTTTTACAAATTACAGAACGTGTAATATATACGTGACTAATAGTAGCATCAAGCTAAAATCTCTGTACTGCAATTATAGACACAAATATCATAAACGCTCTATGTTGTTTCACATTTTGTATGCCGTTACTGAATATAAGTCAAGAAAACAAGCCAAAATACTACATATTTAAAGACATTTAAGAATGTACATTGACCAGGTATACCATTATAACATTATAGACATTATAACATTATGACCTGTAAAGTGAAGAACACTGATTTTCTCTTCATCATGGCACCTGTTTGTGGGAAATATTAAGCAGCAAGTGAACATTTTGCCCTTAAAGTTGATGTGTTAGAAGCAGGAAAAATAGGCAGGCTTAAGGATTTGAATAATTTTGACGTGGGCCAAATTGTGATGGCTAGACGAGTGGGTCAGAGCTGTTCCTGGTCTATCTATCAAAAGTAAGGAACAGTAGTGAACCTGCGACAGGGTCATGGTCGGCCAATGCTCATTGATCCACATGGGGAGCGAAAGCTGGCCTGTGTGGTATGAAGCTAATACTGTTGATGCTTGATAGGTCTGGGTTGTTTCGGCAGCAAAAGGAGGACCAATACAATATTAGGCAGGTGGTTGTAAACCTTTGCCTGATCGGTGGCCAGAAATGTATGCCTGGTTGTTGTAATTTGATTAAGAACAACTGAGGGTATGAGATAAATCCTTCTGTATAGAAGGAGGATGTGTTGATCTTAACCTTAAGGATAAATGGCTGAAAAGATGAAAGATTTATGTGACAACATGCTTATGATGATCGCCAAAATGGTAGTAAAACAATTTTCAAATAGCAGTTTCCCTGTGTAATGTGAGTGGTGTGCAGATTTTTTTTTTCCCTATGCCATTTTGTCTCACTTAATTCACCTCTTATTCACTTCTTCTCTAATCTGTCTGTAGATGGAAGCCCAATTCATGTCTTGTTACGCTGCTTAATAATATTGTTATTGGCATAAACGTGAGTCAAAATAACATCTATTTCTGCCCCTGAGAAAATTCGGTTAATAGGAATTTTGTGTTTCGAGCTCTGTGCACTTTTACCTTTTTTGGAGATTTGAGGGGCTCGCTATGTAAATGAGCTGTGTCGGGAGCAAGTGTTTTACTGTATGGGTGATTGATATTCATCAACATACATGTGAGTATAAAAAAAAAAAAAATCACTGAAAAGTTTGTAAACCTGACCGAAGCCTGTCCCAGGCAACTATTTGCACTCAACTTTAGTTAATGATTGAAATATTAGGCCCAATGACCAATATTTATCCACTCATTTATAAAATAATACGTATTAATCACAAACAAATATTGGTTTACTATAGTTTTTAACGATTTAGTAGTTTTTAATGATTAAAGTACTATAACATGGTGTTTTAGCCATAGGGGTTTTATTGTAGAGTTCTTCTACACGGCAATTCTGAGGAACAGTCATTTACTGTACAGATTTGATTAGATAACAGTACACAATACCAAATTTAGAATTAAATGTACATTGTGGACTGCAATGGATCGTAATAATCCAATTAATGTATTTAATTGTAATTAGTGTATTTTTTATAATTATAAAATATATAATTATATATATATAATTACAATTGTATTGTAATTAGTGTATTTCTACAACATGTCAAATATTTCTAGTGTAAAGGCAAGATGAATGAAATTCTAACTTGTTACAGGTCAAATCGTTTAGGCTGGTGCAGTTGGTTAGCGTTTAAGTGAAGAAGGTACAGTATAGTGTACACAGTACAGGTGCTGCCTTTAATTCAACAGAACATTCTGTACCAGATGACATTCTTTGTTTTTTTTTTCTCATTTAACAAGTAAAAAGAAACTATAACTAAGTATACTAGACTTTTAGGGACTTTGTTTGAACATATCCTACTCTGAGTGGAAAAAATAAATTAAAGATTGCGCCTGCACCTGAGAAAATGAGAATCAGAAGAGCTTCCAAGTTTGACCTGTTGAATTTTCACCATGAATTTTATAAAATTTTGTGTTAAACACTACAAACATTCCTTATACATTACACAACCGTCCCATATCTGCATCTTTGCCTTCTTTGAAAGTAAATAAGGCACCCAGAAGAAAGAATCAATTCTTTTAGAACCAGTTACAGAAGTTTACAGCTCAAGTAAATTGGTGCAATTATGCAAATATTTTAAATTGTTCCAAATTATTATACCGAAAATAGCAGCACTCACATATATTAACACGTTCTGACCACTTCATCTTAAGTTGCATGGTTTCATAACGACCACCATGTTACTCTTTCCTGTCTGCAATTCTGCTTCCAGGAAAACTCAGTACAGTAAGTGAGGCGCTGCCTTTAATTCAATACAACATTCTGTACCAAATGACATTCTTCCTGTTCAGGGCCTAAAATTGGGGTTGAGAGCAGGCAGAGAATAGCTGGGTGGGAAAGCGCTGAGGTTACTCAGGTCATTCGGAAGCTTTAGAGCTGCATGTGCCTTATAGGGTAACTAATAGACCTAACGGACTAATCAGTAATGTGGGATCCACTCATGAACACAGTACACTGATGAGCTTAAACTTGTAAATGACTGTTTGAAGCCATCTGGTGCACTTGATTTTATACATACCCGAACTAAAGTTATTAAGGCAATAGTCATCTACTTTACACTTAATTGGATGCTGGCCAGTGGTTAAACACTTTTTAAACACTCATTCCTGTGTCCAAAGTCTGGTGTTATTTAGAGACAATAAACAAACAAGAATTTTGAAATATAAAGAAGATGCATTTGGGAACTCTAACATTTGGAAACTATAATGTAGTATGCTATATAGAACATTTTACAGATATAGTTATGTTATAAAGACACATACAACATTAATTTAACTTGAATAAGAAGATGGAAAAAAATTGACCAAAGGAATTTCAACCCCATGTCCCTAAGCACAGCCTGTTTGTTTGCTTAATGGCACACAAACCGGCAGATAAACAAACTGTCCTAGAAGGAATAAATCATCCGACAGACAGGGCTCCTCCAAGTAAACAATATGAGGTAAACAAGGCCAAAAACACTCCTATTACCAGGCTAAATGGCCGCTGAATACAAACTTCAACCTGATCATGTGACCTGAAAGCCACCGGACCCAGCTAGGTAAGTCTGCATGATATCCAATATAAAAAGCTTAATTTTATAAATTAGATATATTAAAAATGACCCTTTTGTTAAGATTAGGGCGTTTTTTTCTATCATGTAAATGTACGGCACAAGAATGTATGAATGACGCTAACAGTATGTGATACGTTACCTGTAAATGACCCCGTTCCGATGGAGAAACATGAGAGCAGAGGTAACTTCGGCGGCATAAAAACGAGAGCGTGCTTCGTCGAATTTACGTGAACGCTGGATTTGGAACATTAGATCCCCTCCATTCACGTACTCCATCACGAAGAACAAACGATCCTGTGGAGGCACAGGAAAAGGTAGTATAATAATCGTACCAAATACAGCAAGTAATATAATTGCACAAAAAAGTGCGGGCTGAAAAGGAAAAAAAGCTCCCCTACAGATCAAAGACTACAAAGTAGTTGCAAAATTACTCTGTATTTCCCAAAAACTGAAAAACTGGTATGTAAGGAAATATGCTTTAAAATCAGTATATAATAACAAGAAGTAGTTGAACAGATGGCAGTATCCAATCTTTTGCCATCTTTACGACTTACAGCATTACAAACTGTCCTTCAATATAATATGGATCAAGTGTGGTGAAAAAACGCTTAGCTTAAGATTAGCTTGGCATTTAATAATACACTTAGATGATCTCCTGCTGTGTAATCAAGATAAAGCTCGACAGATGTGAACTTTTGGCACAGAGGTTCAGCTAATCTGCAACTGATCCACTTCATGCTGATCCATTTCCACTTCGCAACATTTATTCTTGTTTTCTATTCAAAAAACAGCCTTTTTTTACAGTTTTTACTTCCAATAATGTATACCTAAGTTTTACCCATCAAGTATATAAGCAAATGGTTCAGTAAAATGGCCCAAAAGAATTTAGTATAATCAATTAAGGCATAATTAGTTAAAAGCATGAGAATTGTTTCACAATAGATTTGTGGATGTATGTATATACACTATATGGACAGCTGTATTGGGACACCAGACCTTTCCAACCATATGTTATTCTTCTCCAAACTGTTACCAAAAAGTTGAAGGCACACAATTTTCCTTGAAAAACCAAAACCTTTTCCAGCATGACAATGCCGCTGTGCACAAAGCCAGCTCTATTAAGATATGGTTTACATGGGCTGAAGTGGAAGATTTCCTGCTATAGAGATCTAACCTCAACCCTGTTAAACACCTTCGGGATGAATGTAAACACTGACTGCACACTAGGCCTCCTCACCTCACCTACATTAGTACCTGACTTTACTAACACCCTTGTGGTTGAACGAGCACAAAAATCTCCACAAGCAAGCTCTAAACTTTATTGGAACACCTTCCCAGAAGAGTGAAGGTTATTAAAATTTGATGGATAAAGAGCACATACAAATCTTATGGAAATTTGTCCACACACTTTTATAGTATAAATAGTAACTTTTAGAGATTTTTCTCTGACTTAAAAACATTTATATCTTTAACATGAAAATAGTTTTATAATGTAAACTAGTGACAAGCAAGTGTACTTAGAAAAAAAATAAAATTCTCTCATCTTCAGTTTTAATTTATCTTGCTTAATCACCTAACCTAGAGCAAACTGAGTGCAAGATGGGTCTCTAGCCTATTACAGTAAACCATTTACTGTAATAACCATTTACATTCACACTCATTTACACCAAGGGACAATGTAACATACTGTGCCTACTGTCACTGTGGCTGACCGGATGCATTAAGACAGTTATAGGAAACAAGAAAACCTGGAGGAAACACTCATAAGCATGAGGAGAATATGCTAAACTCCACACATGCACTAACTAAGAATGAGAATCAAACCCAGGACCCTTGAGCTGTGAGGTGTGAAGCAACTGTGGCATTTGTCCCCCCGTCCCCTTTCATGAGCAGTGTTGATAAAGCAATCTGTGCCACTTTTCCAATTTCTTCCAAGCAGAGACAACAAATCTAGATTCTCGAAACGCACAGACCCACCGCTGTTAGATTCTCCTCATCCTGCTCATCATCTAATTACAAAATCCATCATGAGGTGAGTCAGGTGTGTTGGAGGAAAGCACAACATGACACTGGGGTCACAGAACTTTAAGTGAGAGCCCGATCTTGCATAAGAGTGCAGCAGTTTGCCCTCTCTCTCTCTCTCTCTCTCTCTCTCTCTCTCTCTCTCTCTCTCTCTCTCTCTCTCTTTCTCTCTCTCTCTGAAAGCGAATTTAAACAGGATGCTGAAATAGTTTGTTTAAAGTGTTCCCAGAGACACAGCAACGGCCCACCCGATCAAACGTGAATAAACATTTCCTGCCTCCAATTAGAAATGTAGAGATACTGGCGTCCCTGCACTACAACAGAAAAGACTCGATTCCCAGATAAACCACCCAGACCCAACAAGCTGGGGCGTAGTGTGTGGCAGATTGTGATTTTGATGGATTACATGAACTCTGTGTGTGCCTCCGTGTGTGTATGTACTATACACTCCATTTCCCCGATGAAAAACAACTTCAGTACTTCAGAAAAAAAAGGAACACATTTTCTAAGTAGACCCATTCTGAGAATTTTTTTTAATAGATAAAGAAAAGGTAACAGGTGGAAAAAAAAAATCTTTCAACAAGCACAAAACTTGATTTGGCCTTGGAAACTGTGCAATCTTGGACCAATTTTTTTTCAGGGCTTTAAATAATAGCCGTTCTACATTGTGAGATTAGCACACTGCACTTTCACTTAACAAATGAAAAGCTGCATGGTCCTAATAGCAACAGGAAATCACTATAATTACAGCACAGAGCTTATTGTGTGTGGGCCTAGACAACAGTCAAGAATGTTTAACCATTAATGCAGAACTTTTTGAAATTCGGCAGTATTGATTTTACTGTTAGTGCAATGGAAAACATGTTAAATCATGTATTCTAACTACCATGTTTTCTTCAATCAACAACTTTTCACTTATCATACACCAAACACCATATGGATAAGTGTTTGTTACATTAGACATAAATTTTTACAGCCATATGTGGTTCTTTACTTAAATTGTTACCACAAATTTGGAGGCACACAATTGTATAGGATGTCCATGAATCTCTATCTTAATCTTAAGTGATAAAGTTAATCAGTTATTGATCATGTTCTTAATCATTGTACAGTAAATGTGAATGTCAATATAGCACAATAGTGGCCTATGTGAGGGTAATGGTAATTCACAGAAACGGACCAGTCAGTGCTTGCACACCATTCCTTCAATTATTGTAGTTTTTCTATGTATTCTTTAAATGTTGTTTTGCAATTTAGGTTTTTCCTTTTTTACTCTCCTCCAGACATTGGATTTTTTATTTGAACTTCAATGGGGGAGTGGTGGCTCCAGCGGTTAAGGTGCTGGGTTGCCGATCGGAAGGTCTGGGGTTCAAGCCCCGGTATCGCCAAGCTGCCCCTCTTGGTTCCTTAACCCTCTATGCTCCAGGGGTCCCTTACGAGGGAAATATCAAGGTCCGTGACGTCGGAGTGACGTGGGGCCGCCTTCCCGTGAGCTCACCACCTGCAGGAGGGACCGTAAGGGACGGTGCTGTGAGGATTGGGCAGAAGGCGGGGGCCTGCTTAGACTGCTGCCCCCGCGACCCGAATTACGGATAAGTGGGAGAAAATGAATGAATGAATGAACTTCCATGAATAAGTTATAATGGGAAGAGTTCTCACAGTATGAAAATATGTTTGATAAAATTTTGATTGGTTTTAATAAAGTTTTTTTTTGTAATTTAATTCATTTGTACTACTAGCATTTTCAGTTTTGTTTGTTAAGGGCTTTTGTAATAGACATAGTCTGAAAACAACTTCACAGAGATAAAGAGTTTATAACATTGTATAAAAGAATGTAGACGTTTAGTCCTTTTAAGTGTGCACCTTACAATTCCTAATAAAGTTGCCCATAATAAGCGAGCCACTGGTGACCATGGGAGGGAAAAACTCCCGGAGATGGCATGCGGATGAAACCTTGAGAGGAACTACATACCACTTTACGGTAAGATACTGTGGCGAGTCGTTGCAACAATTACAATTACAGTTAATTACAATTTTGCAACAAAGTTTAATTTTATAATAGAAGAGAGAAGATATTTGTTTCAATAATTCTATTTTATAAACGTTTCTGCATGCAAAATGATGAAGGCAGATTACTTTACATTAAAATGAAAAGCCCTGTAATAGATTTGTCTCATATTTTATTTACCATGAATACAAAGACAGCTGTTAAGCCTATAAGCAAAATTTACAAACTACATTTCCTGATGATGATGTAGGGTCTGTATTAGTGTTAGCATAAAGCAGTCTTTTACTTCACAAATGCATAATCAAAGTCCCTGTGTGCATTCCCAATAATAATAAATAAATAATCACAGTGTCATTGATAAAACTTTAAAATAATGTAAAACTGGGGAACAAATATTAACATTTAAAAGCAACAAGGATTCAGACATTACATCTAAGCATCAGTCAGATCACTAAATATATAATATATAATAATTTTAATTTCCCTTCACTGGCCCAAACCTGTTAGACCATGGCAATGGTTTGCCAAAGCAGGTGTAAAAAAAAAAAGAATTGACTGCACGGATCCTTGACCTCAACCCCAATGAACACCTTTCGTATAAATTTGCACCTGAATTTACTAATGTTTTTGCTGCTCAATGGTTAAATCCCCACAGCCACACTCCCAAGTCTAATAAAAAGCCTCCTCAGAAAGAATTTAGGTTATTCTAACAAACAGCAAAGATGGGAGTTAATCAACAGGATGTGACATAATTCAACAGGATATACAAAAATCACATGGGTGTGATTATCAGGTGTCTACCAACATTTGGTTACAGTGAATCTCTGTGGTCATACCATGCCCACTATATATGAATATACAAATCCAAAAATCACTGACATGGTCTTAGTCTAAAATAGATATGCAGACAGAAACACAGCCAGGTCCATGTTCGTGAGACCGGGCATCAGGATGAATACCATAAATGTGATGAATTTGTGTGCCTTTCACCTTTTCACAATCAACCTCTGAACTAACGGCAATAACTACAGATTATCCGTATTTAACTTAATGGGCAATAATTTACCCTTTCATCACAGCACAGGGTTTTGTCCCTCAAGGCAATTAATTTCCCGAATGAGCAAATTACAGATAAATGTTCTAGGATGCTAGAGAATTTAACAGTTTGGGAAATATATATATATATATATATATATATATATATATATATATATATATATATATATATATATATATATATATATAAATAAAAATGGTATAACAAATGGAACTGAACCTCTAGCAGATCCGAAGTGCACATGCAAACACATGCAAACAAACAGATTTTATTATGATCCAAATAACCAATCTTGCTTAACATCTCTGGACAAAAACAGACTAGTGTTACTCTGTTTGCCAAGAAGCTGTCACACAACACCTGTGGAAAGTGGGCTTTATGGTCCTTTTCACCACAGAGGAAATTTCTTGCACTTTCTAAGCGAAAAACAAACACAACTTTGATGGATCTCTCTTTACACAGTGCAAATCCAACATCCCTAAGTCACTCCGTCATCCACTCTCACTTGCGTGCTCTTTCTAATGACAAAGCTTTTTGTTTGAACAAACCGAGTTGCTTGAACTGGTTCAAGCCTTAACACGATGAAGTGTTTTTTTTGGGAAGAGTTTGTACTAAATGGAATGCTTGAAAGGGGGAAAAAGCGCAAAAAGGGCTAAATGTAGTATAGTAGTGAATGGTCATGCAGATGCATAGAGAATGCTTTGAGGTTACAGCAATTTAAATTGATCTGAAATTAAAGTTTTTTGAATGCAATGCAGCTACATGATATGGCAGTATATTAGCATGGCTTGTTAGTGATTATAAGCACAACGGCACTGTGCATAGTGGTATTAGCATGTGAACCTACAGTAAACTGCTGCTGCATCGCTATCTTTAGGTAGAAATTTTTCCGCCAATGCCAGTGACGTACGCACATGTTTGTTGGTGATAACATAGGAAAATAACCAAACTGTTAAAAGATGTTCAACAAACAAAAGGAATTTCATTACATAACAAGTGCTGGTCACCATTCACAACCAATTGTTGGTCCAGGTGGAATTTTCGTTTATTAGGCAATTAAAATATGACAATAATTGACATTACGTGGAGGCTATTTAAAGGCGAATAAAAGCATGCTATAACATCTGCAAGCCATAGATAGGTGCATAAGCCAGTATTTACTGTTTTTTTGGACTTCGCTACAAATTGTGGCCAAGTTCCAACGCCTGGGAGAAAACACGGAATGCAAATGAAGAAACAGGGGGAAACAGCCAAAATGCTGAATAAGGCAAGAGATATGTGGGAAAGAACACGAAGGTGTATAGAAATGCAGGTACAAATGAAACACAATGGAATAAACAGCTGTCATCAGTGATGTCTGAGAGAAGTAAAATAAATAAATAAATAAATAAATGCATTCTTTTTTTTTTTCCATATTATCCATGTTTCATATACTTAGTACACAATTAGAATCAATCGGGATTAAATTACTTTCTGAATGGTTTTTGCAAATTCCCTTGCTCACTTGTCCCCTATTACATAATGGAAATAAATATGCTTTTTTCCCGAGCCTCTACTTTATACTTACAACCTACAATTAAGATTGTAGAAATTATTAAGGAGTTGAATTATGAAAAATAAATTAATATTTTATTTTTAATTTATTCATAAATTATTTTGTTTGTTTGTAGTTTGTTGTATTATGTACATATTTTAGAATAAGAAAAGGGGAAAGACAACATTTTATTGTATTGCTGTTTATGGTAATGCACTAAAAATAAAGAATTCAATCTGGATTATATATGGACATTAGCTCTGCGAAAGGACAACTGTAAATACAGTGGAGGATGTAATGCTGTCTGAATCACATTTGGCTTCCAATATTTGCCTCCAAATTTGTTAAGCAAAGTCTCCTCTTGCAGAACAATTGCTCTCTGTTCATCTTTCATTTTTTTTCCTTCTCAAATTTCCACTAACCAAAAAAAAATAATAAAATAAAAAGTCAGCTCAGAGGTTAACATTCCTCACATGCAAATTCCACATCATTACTACCATTCAACAAAACATCCAGCTGACATGTTATGAAATATCCCTATATCGCTCAAAACTTGCTTGAAAACCAAACATGTTTTGCATTTCATTGTATTTGCGGAAGTACGCTATTAATCAATACAGCCTTTATTAATCAGTAGAAATTCTTGGCATATAAATCAAGACATTTATCATTATTTGAGATGACCTGCATCCCACTGGGTTTTGGTTAGAATTGTGTTTCTGATTGCGGGTTAATAGTTTGGCTTGAGGCACGGTTGTCGAAGGACAAGCAGCTGCAATCCCACTCTGCAATTAATGAAAGAACAACAAAAATTTAAGAGGAAGGAACATGGACAAGACCCTTGGGAGCGCTCCAAGCCGCTGTCAAACTCCACGGACAAGCCAGATAATAAGTAATAATTACCCATCTCCTATGCAGTGGAAGTACCGTGTCGAAATAAACAATAAACATAAACACATGTCAGTCTTTATTATATCATTATAGTAATACACATTTATTCGCCATTTAAAGGAACAGGCGAATTACTGTAATCTAATTTTACACTAATGTCTGTGTAATTGATAGATGGTTTTGGTAATGAAGGTGACAATATATTAGATGCAAGCAGTGGTGGACAGTAAGAAAGTAAATGTAATTCTTTAAAGACTATAAAGACTTTTACTTTAACTTCACTTCATTCAATACACACAAGTCAAATATCTTATTTTTTACTAAACTACATTTTGCAAAATCGGTCGTTCCTTTTTATTTATGAGTGGATAAAATAGTAATAAGGCAGCAGTATCAAGTTGTAAAATATCACGATTCACTTGTGCCACTGTACCTCCTGTCAAACACACAATTATTGTTACTGATGTGATGTGATTTATTCTGCATTAAAATAATGTTATTTTGCCAATGCTTAAACTTGTACAGGATTATAAATGATCATATTTAACCAAGTAAAACACACACTCAGTGAGCCCACACTACATTACTTTGCTCTGAAAACAACTTCAGTTCTTGTGGCATGGGTTCCATAAGTTGTTGAAAGCATTTCTTTGAAATTCTGGTCCATGCTGACATGATTGTTCATAGTTTAAATAATTTACACTTGGCATCTCATGTTGTGTATTTGCACTTTAAAAAAGTCTTTTGTACTTTTATGCAGTCATAATGCACTATGATCCTGGAAAAATTCAATTTCCTTCTGCTATATGCAAGCTATATAAAGAAATGACAATAAAAATTCACTTGACTTGAATAGACGATTGCATCATGGCATTCATAAACATTTTTCAGCTATACTTTCATGCAGCAAATTTCACAAATGTGTTCAATTTCAGATTCAGATCTGGTGGCCCCTAAAAAACACTGAACTTACTGTTAAATTCATGAAAGCAGTTTGAGATGGCTTTTGCTTTATGACATTAATGCTGGAAGAAGCCATACAAAGATGTTTAACTATACCTATGCACATCAACAATAGTACACATTCCTCACTCTATTACAGCACCTCCACCAGCCTGGATTGTTCACACATGGAAAATTCAGTCTATGGAATCATGCTGTTGGCACCAAATTCTGTCTCCACCATCTTTATACCTCAGAAAACCAGTGTCATCAAACGCCCGAAGGAGCGGCGTGGGGCCGCCTTCCCGTGGGCTCACCACCTGCAGGAGGGAACGTAAGGGGCCGGTGCGACGAGGATCGGGCGGCAGTCGAAGGCGGGGGCCTCGACAACCCGATCCCTGGACACGGAAGCTAGCTCTAGGGACGTGGAATGTCACCTCGCTGGCGGGGAAGGAGCCTGAGATTGTGCGTGAGGTTGAAAGGTCCCGACTAGAGATAGTCGGGATCACCTCTACGCACGGCTTGGGCTCTGGAACCACACTCCTCGAGAGAGGATGAACTCTTCACCACTCTGGAGTTGCCCATGGTGAAAGGCGGCGGGCTGGTGTGGGTTTGCTTATAGCCCCCCAGCTCAGCCGCCATGTGTTGAAGTTTACCGCGGTGAATGAGAGGGTCGTTTCCCTGCGCCTACGGGTCGGGGATAGGTCGCTCACTGTCGTGTGTGCCTACGGGCCAAACGGCAGTGTAGAGTACCCGGCCTTCTTGGGGTCTCTGGGAGGGGTGCTGGAAAGTGCTCCAACTGGGGACTCCGTCGTTCTACTGGAAAACTTCAATGCCCACGTGGGCAGCGACAGTGACACCTGGAGGGGCGTGTTTGGGAGGAACGGCCCCCCTGATCTGAACCCGAGCGGTGTTCAGTTATTGGACTTCTGTGCTAGTTACAGTTTGTCCATATCTTCAACTCCCACCTCCGGCGGAGCTTCGACCGGATCCCGAGGGAGGCTGGAGATATCGGGTCCAAGTGGACCATGTTCTCCACCTCCATTGTCAAAGCGGCCGCTCGGAGCTGTGGCTGTAGGGTCTCTGTCGAGGCGGCAATCGAGGCCTGTCGAGGCGGCAATCCCCGAACCCGGTGGTGGACACCGGAAGTGAGGGATGCCGTCATGCTGAAGAAGGAGTCCTATCGGGCCTGGTTGGCTTGTGGGACTCCTGAGGCAGCCGACGGGTACCGGCAGGCCAAGCGAACTGCAGCCCGGGTGGTTGTGGAGGCAAAAACTCGGGCCTGGGAGGAGTTCGGTGAGGCCATGGAGAAGGACTATCGGCTGGCTTCGAAGAGATTCTGGCAAACTGTCCAGCGCCTCAGGAGAAGGGAGCAGTGCCCTACCAATGCTGTTTACAGTAGAGGTGGGGAGCTGTTGACCTCACCTGGGGAGGTCGTTGGACGGCGGAAGGAATACTTCGAGGATCTCCTCAGTGGACTCGTCCATCACCCAAGCTGAAGTCACCGAGGTAGTCAAGAAACTCCTCGGTGGCAAGGCACCGGGGGTGGATGAGATCCGCCCTGAGTACCTCAAGTCTCTGGATGTTGTGGGGCTGTCTTGGCTGACACGCCTCTGCAGCATCGCGTGGCGGTCGGGGACAGTGCCTCTGGGATGGCAGACCGGGGTGGTGGTCCCTCTTTTTAAGAAGGGGGACCGGAGGGTGTGTTCCAACTATAGGGGGATCACACTTCTCAGCCTCCCTGGGAAAGTCTATGCTAGGGTGCTGGAGAGGAGAATACGGCCGATAGTAGAACCTCGGATTCAGGAGGAACAGTGTGGTTTTCGTCCAGGCCGTGGAACACTGGACCAGCTCTATACCCCCTACAGGGTGCTGGAGGGTTCATGGGAGTTTGCCCAACCAGTCCACATGTGTTTTGTGGATTTGGAGAAGGCATTCGACTGTGTCCCTCGTGGCGGCCTGTGGAGGGTGCTCCGGGAGTATGGGGTCCGGGGTCCTGTCCGGTCCCTGTACGACCAAAGCAGGAGCTTGGTTCGCATTGCCGGCAGTAAGTCAGACTTGTTCCCGGTGCATGTTGGACTCCGGCAGGGCTGCCCTTTGTCACCGGTTCTGTTCATAATTTTTATGGACAGAATTTCTAGGCGCAGCCAGGGGCCGGAGGGTGTCCGGTTTGGTGACAACGCGATTTCGTCTCTGCTCTTTGCAGATGATGTTGTCGTGTTGGCTTCATCAAACCAAGACCTTCGGCAGTCACTGGGACGGTTTGCAGCCGAGTGTGAAGCGGCTGGGATGAGAATCAGCACCTCCAAATCCAAGGCCATGGTCCTCAGTCGGAAAAGGGTGGCTTGCCCACTTCAGGTTGGTGGAGAGTTCCTGCCTCAAGTGGAGGAGTTTAAGTATCTTGAGGTTTTGTTCACGAGTGAGGGAAGGATGGAACGGGAGTTTGACAGACGGATCGGTGCAGCTTCTGCAGTAATGCGGTCGATGTACCGGTCTGTCGTGGTAAAGAAAGAGCTGAGCCGCAAGGCAAAACTCTCGATTTACCGGTCAATCTACGTTCCTACTCTCACCTATGGTCATGAGCTCTGGGTCCTGACCGAAAGGACAAGATCCCGGATACAGGCGGCCGAAATGAGCTTTCTCCGCAGGGTGGCTGGGCGATCCCTTAGAGATAGGGTGAGAAGCTCTGTCACTCGGGAGGAGCTCAGAGTAGAGCCGCTGCTCCTCCACATCGAGAGGGGTCAGCTGAGGTGGCTCTGGCATCTGTCTCCTGGATGCCTCCTGGACGCCTTCCTGGGAAGGTGTTCCGGGCGCGTCCCACTGGGAGGAGACCCCGGGGAAGACCTAGGACACGCTGGAGAGACTATGTCTCCCGTCTGGCCTCGGAACGCCTCGGTGTCCCCCCGGAAGAGCTGGAAGAAGTGTCTAGGGAGAGGGAAGTCTGGGCATCTCTGCTTAGACCACTGCCCCTGCGACCCGGCCCCGGATAAGCGGGAGAAGATGAGATGAGATGAGATCAAACCATGTTTTCTCATGATCTTTATTCTTAACAAGTTAAGTTTTTTTTAAGAAGAACAGCTGTTTACTGGATGTAAACATTTGTTTTAAAAAAGTTTGCCTATTCGCAAACTTTATTCCTGCAAATTTTGACTTTATTTCTACAAACCATGAGGGAGCTTGAACTTTCACTTCTGGTCCCGCTTTCATTTTATAATGCAACGTGTGTAGCAGACTGGACTATGGCTACAATGGCTGTGAGTTTGTGAAACCACGCCTAAAATAGTTCTCTAAGATTTTATCCATTGTTTGTCCTCTATGATTTCATTTCAATGTGCAAAGCTTTCTGGCACTACAGAGGGGTGACACTGCCTAATTGGCAAAAAAAAAAAAAAGAATTGCAGGAAAAAAAGACAGAATTGCAAGAAATAACGTCAGAATTACGAGGGGAAAAAAACTGAATCGTGAGAAAAAAGTCTGAATTGCGAGAAAAAGGTCAGAATTGCGAAAAGAAATAATTATAATAATTTTTTTAATGTGCCGGAAACAGGCTTCCACAAAACTCTCGAGACTGTTGTCTGTGAAAATCCCAGCAGTAATAGAAATATTCGAACCAGTCCGCCAACAATCGTGCCACAGAGATCACACTTTCCCCATTCTGACTGTGAATGTAAACATCACCTGAAGTTGCTGGCCCAGATTTGTGTGATTTTATGTATTGTGCTGCTGCCACATGAGTGACTGATGAGATAATTGCACGAATGTGTGGGTGTACAAAATGTTCATAATAAAATGCTTGGAAATTGTACACAACAATAAAATTACACACTCCTCATAATGTCAATGTTACATTACTTTAAAATGTTGCCTTTCTACGTATTCTTCCCTTACCTTCCTACCTA
Source organism: Silurus aristotelis (assembly GCF_946808225.1). Lineage (NCBI taxonomy): Eukaryota > Metazoa > Chordata > Actinopteri > Siluriformes > Siluridae > Silurus > Silurus aristotelis. Next base: position 12,512,774 of record NC_139577.1, on the reverse strand, counting down.
ATACAATGAAAATTAATAGTCCAAGAAAAGATCCAAAAGGTTTGCAAGTGAGATCTGAACCAGCAACCAAACTAGCACCTGGTTTGCTATTTACATTTATAGCCCTGCATCTCTCACTCCAAAATACTGACATGCTACTATAGGCACTACTGATCTTGTTAGTATACTACATGGATTTACTGCGTCACTTTACATTCTGCTGGAGGCAATAAGGTAAATACTGTATTATAACCCTGCAATGCCTTTCAATATAAAGGCAATTAGTCAATTAAAAACATTTTGTAATTGGGTTGTTATACTTTATTTAAAAAAAAATCACAGCATGCATTTTAGTGATCACTTCATCGTTGCATAAATTGATATATTTATTTAGTTAAAAATCATAATTGATTAGATTTGTGTTGGATTATTGTGTTGGAATTTGGTAATTTAATAAGATTTTTGTTTTGGGGACAAAATCCTACTGTTGCTGCCTGTAACCCACAATCTACAATTCTGTGGGTAATTTTTGGGCCAATCAAAGGTAAGAGGTGGTAGCTTAGTGGTTAAGGCATTGGACTTTGGATCTGAAGGTTGGGAGTTAAAATACCAGCCACACCAAGCTGCCAAACCAAAGTTCTTTAACCTGCTCAGTTGTATGAATGAGATAAATGTAAGTCAATGTAGATAAGTGTGTCTGGCAAATGCCATAAAAGTAAATGTAAATCAAATAGCAGCTGAGATTCATGAAATGTCATCATCAATTTGATTTTAAAAGAAGTCTGACAACAACGGCTGGCAGCTAGACGTGAAGTGAAGAGACGGTGGAAGAGTGTCAAAGAAAAACAAAGGTGAAAGTGAGACAATATAAAGTGTTTATTACATTATAAAATCGACTCGTTACAATGAAGTATAGCATTTATTTATTCTCTTTTTGCCGCATCAATTAAAATCGGTTGTTCAGCAAGACAACTCATGACGTCTCGCTAGCGAATATCTAAATGTGTTTGTTTTTAAATATTTAGGTTTTAGGTCTGAAAATATGAGCCATTACTGAGCCATATGTCTGCTCACCTCTGTGTCTATTTTTTACAGATTGCATATTTATATGCTCTTATCTGGAGCAACTAAAAATGTTATGCCATTTAGACAAATGAGAAGGTGAGGGTTAAGGTTCTTGTTGAAGGGCAAAACAGTGGCAGCTTGGTGGTGCTGGGATTTGAACTCCTAACATTCTGATCAGTACTCCAACATCTTAACTACTAAACTACGATTTTCATTTGTATTGCTCTATATTCTAAATTATTTGACAGTTTATGAAACAACATACAGATGTTATATAGTAAAGTACATAAAGAAAACTAATCAGGTAATTTAAAAAAAAAAAACCCATTGGAAGTGACCATAGCTGATAACATAGGTTTGTTGTGTGTATTGTAGCTGTGGTAGCTAGAGAGTGAATTAGTTTACAATTATAGGGTTAGATTTGAATGAGGCATGTCTGAAGCAGACAGACACAACAGTTTGTCAGTACACCGTTTTTGTCATATCTATTTTGCTTTGTAGTCTTTGGTGTGCTTTAAGTGCAGTCTCAAAGTCTCCGGATGTGCATTAATGAAATTACCTACACAATAATCAAGTACACCGTTCAACCCCAATACCTCACAAATAGAGGAGATCAAACTTTACCATTTAATCCCCCTTTTTAAACGATCTTGTTTTGTATTTAAAAGGCAGGCCAGGTCAGGTGAAATAAGATTATTAGTGAAATTCAAGATTCATCTGCACAATTAATCAATTTAAGACACATTTACAAAGAAAGTTTAATAGAAATGTAAGCTTGACAGATGATGACAACTGGTTTAACCTATTTCCATTCAAAGATTTGTAATAGACTGTGTAATAAATATGAATAAACATGACATAAACAACTTATAATGTCAGTAACTTAAACACAATCAAATAAATGAATGTACCAATTTGAATAAAGCACTGAGAATTGTTTTTATGATGTGCACAATTGACTACATGATGTGAAAGTTTTGAAATATAAATTTCTGTTCTGAGAAATGCTCCAAAGCAACTGAGAAAATCTATCTATCTATCTATCTATCTATCTATCTATCTATCTATCTATCTATCTATCTATCTATCTATCTATCTATCTATCTATCTATCTATCTATTTTTCTAAAGAATTAATTCAAGTTTGAGAAAGCCTGGAAGCTTGCAAATCCATTTCAATAGCTCAATGAATTTAGTTCTCAGTACGACCCCTTTCCCTGCTCATACACCTCATGTACATCAACTAAGAAATGACACTCAGCGAAGGGTTAGATAAAAAGAAATCCTTTTACATCAACTAAGAGATAAGTGTGACTCGGTCATACTCTGGCTTTTCCCTTTTTTGGGGTCCCACTTGCCGGTCACACTTAAAGTAAAGAAAATGCTGAGTTTGTACTTTTAACTATTATGCATCTTGAGCAAAAGGAGGTAATGAACATGAAGACAATATGAGTAATATATGCAGATATTTATTTCATTGTTTCTTTGCTTTGTTCTTTTCTAATGCAGGTGTGGTGTACTGACATATACAATAAACCCCATATATGATAGTCTGTGTAAACTCTGTATATATATAGTTCTTTCTTTTTCTTTTACCTTGCATACTTTTTGCTTGCTTTAATAATTTTTACTCATGCTGAATCCTTAAAAAAAAACACAAGCAAACCACATGAAATAACACTTGGAAAGGATCCAGTAAATGTAAGAAGCATCCATAAATAGTGAATAGATTGTTGCTTGTGCTGTTGTGGTAGTGTAAGTGTGACTTGGTTGATGACGATGCTCATTTCACACAAGAAACAGAACAACTGTGCATTTTGTCTGTGAGGACCAAGTCCAGGCAGTGACGTCCTTGGCAGTGCCTGATGGCAAATTACACATAGAGGGAACATTAAATGGAGCGAGGGAAGGAGCGATGTTAACAAGAGGTCAGCCTGGTGCACTACGTGTTGGGCGACAAAAGGACTGATGAGAGAGAGCGGGGCGAAAGAGCAAAGGAAAAACCCGAAGAGAAGGGAACACACATCTGCTCACCTGCTTTTCATTCAATGAGATTTGATTAGGGCATGGGAAAACTACACAAGTACACAATTAAGAAAAAGAACACAAAAGAGCACCAGGGAACACAATTCTGGGCCGTGTTCAGTGTCAACCATTTAAATCCAAAAAGTTACGTAAATATTTACACGGGGAAAGTTCTGCATATTTAGAGACGGGTTATGCAGGTGCTTAAGTCGATTTTCCTGGGCACATTATTCATATTATAAAAATCACCTGCGTGGCGCTTCCACCTCTGACGTTTCTTCTCGAATCAAAGCGTCCAAGATGGTTTTCAACAGCATGTAAACCACCGAATTTCAACACAAGCAATTGCCCACAGAAAATCAGCAGATCTTAAAATACAGATCACAATAAGATACAGACTACAAAAATATTTTCGAAAACGCAGACTACAGAAGCACATGTCAAATAAGATCCTGTAAATTTAAGTGAAGGTTAAAAACGAACTAATTAAAACATTTAAACCATAAAATATTTGAAAATATCGAGCAACTCTGAATATAAATGTACTATATTACTGGTACATTACTGAATGAATAGGCCTTGCTGTAATAGTCATATTAATCACTGCAACTTTGATTCAACTGAAGCGCTATTTGTATAATGTAGTTTTTACCCTCATAGTTTTAGGGGTGTTTTAGGGGTAGGTAGGCATGGCTGTTTCGGGAAAACAAACAGCATATGGAATACACATTAGGGCTGATAAAGATCAGCGAGCCATTATGTAAGGCCACAACAATCGCCTGTGTTAGAGCAGAGCAAAGCTGAGGCTAATGTGCCCATTAGCAGGGACAAAGAACATGAAACATTTTGAATGTGAAGAGACAAAAAAAAACAGTCCAGCAGGATATAAAGACAGAAAAACAGAAGGTTTGGTTTACTTTATGAGCTAAAAATGCATAATGAAAACTCATATTAAACTTTTCCGATTTTTAGTTTATTTTATTTCAGCTGTACAGTTTCACGGTTTCAATCTTTCAATTATCCACTAATCAGCATTAACTTAAGAAACGCTGCATTCGGTCTTCCTCCATCCTGCTACACACTTTTTGCTCCCACTTCCTACAGCCTGTTTCCGCTCGCCTCTCCTCCTCAGCCTGGCGCCACCCACCCGTGCTTTCTTATCCCCTCCCTGTCCTCCCAACTTCCAGGACACAATGTTCCCTGGCTTGTTTGGGGAAACGGTAGAAATAAATAAATTAGAAGGGAGTAGGACGACGTTATTACAGACGACTGCAGGTTCAAACCAGGGGAAAACAAACAAGAAGGCCGTCTGAGGTGACGGCTCTGTAGTGCTACTGCTTAACTTGACATGATTCATGTTCACACCCTGCGGAGTGGACACTACATATTAAAACCCACAATTCAACACAGGAGCAGGAGTGTAGTGATGCGCTTCTTGTTCAAAACAGAAGGGTCAGAGGGTCTCTATTTCACAGTGTGCCAATAGGAAGGGAGAGGATGCTACTATAGAACCTACTTAAGTTTCCTATCAGTAGAATAATCACACCACTGTCTAAAAAAAATATAAAATAAATGTACCCTTAATGCAGGATTTATGTGGCACCCATTAATTTGGATTCACTAAATATAGACACAAGTATGCTGTATTATATATAAAATGTCTAAAACATACTTTGCTCGGAAAAAAACTAAATGAAATAAGATCAATCTATTAACAGTCAGGATCGGTAGTGACTAAAAACGAAGAACATGCCAAGTCAAGTCATAATGTGAGCTTGTATCTCCCCCTAGTGGTGCATTAGATAATGTACCTTCTAGTCTAAATACGGAGTATATCAACAGAATGTAAAAGAAAGTAAATGTGTGGTATGTACCTTGGTCTGGAAGCAGCAGAAAAGCTGGGTAAGGTAAGGGTGTTTTCTAGCAAGAGCTAGAATGCGTTTCTCTGTAAGAGTGCAATCCACATCATCATCCTGCAGGATCACGTCTTTCTTCAGCACCTTTACTGCATAAACCTCATCTGTGCCTCTGAGCTCAGCCAGCATCACCTGCACAATCCCACACACACAATGTTGATATAAGCAATGCTCCAGATGATACAAAATTGTGCTTTTGAGTCTTAAAGAAACTGGAATTCCCAAAAGATTTATGGGTTAGGTTCAAGACTTCTTGGTATGTAAGACTTTTTTCTTAAACCAAATTCGCAATGACATACATTATTGGCAGTCTTATTATCGGCAGATGGTTTTCAGTCTACCATCAAACTACTGAACTCCACTCTACATGACATAAGCAACTGATCATGTAGGAAACAGCAGACGATTGTACACAATCAATTACATGAATTTACCAAAGCATTCGCAATTTGTTCAAAACAACGAGAAATGTTTATGATGTGCCTGTGTGAATAAATGAGGTGGAGGTTGAACAAGCAGTTTTAAGCATTTTATTTCTGATCTGAAAAAGCAACTGAGAAAAACTTGAATACCACCGCAATAAGCCTGATGAGAATGGGTCACTAGAGAAACCAAACAAACCAGCATGTGCACCTGAAATCCAGCAACCAACAAACACTTGATACCTCTTGCAGTCAGTTTTATCTCATTCTGCAGCGCACCAGAACATCATCAGCTTCCTCTAATACTCACCTGTCTCTGAATTGCCTTTACATCCATATTTACACGAGCGAGCCTTGTGTACCCATGATTGTGTCCCTTATACAATTGTTGTCCTTCCTTGGTTGGTGGATATTTACCTTTGATTGGGAACACTGCACAAGACCTTCTGATTTGGAGATGGCCTGTCCTAGCCATCACAATTTGGCCCTTGTCAAAATCACTCAGATCCTTATGGTTGTCACTTTTTCCTGCTTCCAGCACATCAACATTCAAAACTGATTGTTTACCGGTTGCCAAATATATCACACTTCTTGACAGCTGCCATTGTAAAGAGATGATTTTATTTTTTGGAGATTTTATGGCTGATCAGTGTTTATCAGTGTTTATAGTTTACACACTATATGGACAAAAGTTAACGGACACCTGGCTGTTTGTGCATTCTGAACATCCAATTCAACATTTAGTCTTTATTTTACACAAGAATGTTAGTAAAGTCAGGTACTGATGCAGGTGAGGTAAGTAGGCCTGTGGTGCAGTCAGTGCCCCAAATAATCTGAAAGGTGTTCAATAGGTTTGAGGTCAGAGCTCTGGTGCAGGCCACTCAAGATCTTTCACTCCAACGTATGTAAAACTATATCTTCATATAGCTCAAATTGTGCACAGGGCCAAAGACATGATGAAACAGATAGTAGTCATAGTTCAAGTAAAGGCAAAATTTATACTTAATTGTGGTAACAGTTTGAAAAAGAACCACAGATGGCTGAAAAATCAGGTGTCCCAATACCTTTGTCTATATATTGCATATGCTATTTATTTGTAGGTGATGGATGATCTGTAATTCTTTTTATTGCATGTATTGTTTTTACTGTGTGTTATTACTTTCACAAATAAATCTTTTAAAATTTAGTTCACCAAGATCTTTTGATGTTTTAGCACTTGTCAGGCTGCCAAACTTGTCTACAGGCTATGTGTTTGGATTGGATTTTGTCTCATTTGCGTTAGAAAAAAGTGTCTGACAAATGCAAAATACAGTAAGCTGGACAATTGTAAGGTTTTTTTTCAATTAAATATTTCCTCGTAAATGCAAATTAAGAGTTGCATTAACATTTTGAGTGAAAAATGCAGAAGTACCAAGCGTTGTTCAGCATTTATATATATAAAAATATAAAACTGGTTTGTTTTTTTTAACGCTTCACCTTGCCAAAGCTGCCTTTGCCAAGTACTTTGATGAAGTTAAAGTCATCCAGGGTCATTCTTTTAGACTGCATTAGCTTCACTTCCCCATTCTCTCGGCCCTCCCCTGTCTCCTCTGAGGAGCCCTCATTCTGAGATGAAGCTGGCTCTGCTTTCAGCTCCTCCCCGCGGTGATCAAAAGACAACGCTTTCCTGATGTTCTCCAGATCTTTTATGTCTGTATGCAGGAGAGAAGCACTTCTCAAACACAAATAATACTTGAGTACAGAGTACAAGGCTGTGCAAATCTATATTTCTTTAAATATTTCAGTTCAATAAAATGATATTAGTGACATAAATATGCTGCTTTTTAAATTGTATGTATTTATTGATAACAACAACCCATTAGCAAATCTTTGAAATGGCTTCAACTGCATATCCAGTGAAACACTAGCAGCGTTTTATAATGGTTTGGATTTGCAGACTACGTTGCAAACATGCACTGAAGCTGACAGATGGTGGAAGGGTACGTACCCTGGTCACACGGTGAAGTGGGCGCTGATTTGGAACGATCCTCTTCTGTTTGTGGAGATATTGGCAGAGGCTGAGGGTCTGCACCTTGGCTAATCTGTGTGGCAAACAGCACAATCGTCATTAATGTGAGTCAAAGATATTACACTTTCTCACACCCAACACTGCTTCTAAATTACGGGCTCTGTAATAAAAGGCTTTGTTCTGAGTATGTTTGGAATACAATCACTTCAGCATGGTTCTTATCTATTAAATCACACCTATGCTGGGCTTTTTGAAAAAAGTGAGGTAATCAGGATGATTGTTACTGTTTTACAACAACAATAAGAGGAAAAGGAGTAATATGGACTGGGTTTTAAGGACTGAGTGCAGTGTCTACTGCTGAGGCCGAGTAAAGCGGTATGATGCAAGACACGGTACAAGCAAACAGCAAAAAAACAGAGTAAATCCTATAAAATAAGTGGTGGATAAGTGACATGTTTACATATAAAACAATCTGTCCTGTTCTTATCTTTAAAAAAAGCTATTATATTTTAATATATATTTTATATATTACTGCCTCTGACAGTATACGAGTACTTCTAGAAAAATGATTAACCTTTTAAAAATCCAGAACACATACTCTTAATGGACACAAGTATTGGGACACGTGATTTTTCCCGTCAGTTTCTCTTAAACCAGAAGGCCCAAGAACGTTACAGCATGACAATTTACACAATGCCAGCTCCGTGAAGATATGGTTTACATGGGTTGGAGTGGAATGCTATAAGGCTCTGATCAACCCTATTGAGCACATTTGGGATGAACTACAATGCTGAATGCACCCCAGACCTCCTCACCCTACATCAGTACCTGATGTTTTTAACACCCTTATGGCTAAATAAACATCAATTTCCACAACCAAAACTCCAAAATCTGGTGAAACATCTTCCCAGGAAAGTGGAGGTTATTATAAAAGCAAATATGGATTAAATATTGTAGTAATAGTAGTAGTAGTGTTGGTAATAATAGTAGTAGTAATAGTAGTAGTGGTAATAGTAGTTAAAGTTGCTGTAGTAGTTGTAGCAATAGTAGTAGTAGTAAAGAATAATAATAATAATAATATAGTATTAATAGTAGTAGTAGTAATAGCAGTTGTAGTTGTAGTAGTAGTAGTAGAGAAAGGGTTAATTTTTGACAGTGGATAAATACTGCAATTTCCTCATTGTGCCCATTTGGAAAGCAGAATTCCCTCTGATAGCCCTCTTGCCTTTTTCCTCCTCTGTGCGCTGCTGGAGATTTTATCAGGCGTCACTCCGAGGTCAGACAGCACTTTAGCAATGCCCCGCGCATTGACGCCACAGTTTGGAGCTACATTGCTTTCACAGCGTCTGTGTACATTCATCTTACACACTGCACAGAGACAGGGAGAGAGAGAGAGAGAGAGAGAGAGAGAGAGAGAGAGAGAGAGGGGGAGAGAGAGAGAGAGAGAGAGAGAGAGAGAGAAAGAGAGAGAGGTGAAATGGTAAATAAAAAGTTTATATACGGCAGTATGTTTACATCAAATAACTATTTTTCAAATATAATTCATTATCAATTTTAACGAACGAATGAATGAATTTCCATAATGAATAATATGCATTTTTAACACTGATGTACAGTTAACCTTTAATCGGTCCTTGGGGTCTATATGACCCCAATCGACTTTTCCTTGATTAAAAAAAAGGGTTCCCTTCATCTGAGTGGAATAATATTTTGTGACTTTTCCTACATAATCTATCTATACACACAAAAAAACTGGGCTTGATTCGGTTGTTCTGAAGGTATGTAAAAAAAATTTTTACACTTCTGGTCTTCGGGGTCAATATGACCCCACATTGAAATGAATGGGAAATGTGAAAAAAACTCAATATTTTTTCTTCATTTGTCAAAAAAAAAAAATCTATAAATCCAGCATAAATCAAAAATTTAGATCATCATTTAAGTGATTTTTTCATAAAAAATTTATATTTCATATGCAAGCTTATGGTGTAGTTGAGGAATTGTGTGGTAAATAGGTACAAAAGTACTTCATATCTCCCAAAACACAGCATTAATGAATAGATGAGAAGTAAACAAAAAAATATATATATTATTTGTATAATTTAAAATGTATATTTTTTGTATAATTTCTCTATCAATTGTTAGGGTCATATAGACCCCAAAGACCAGATTTGTAAACAGGAAACGAAGACCTTATGAGGGTTAATACTGTATAAACACGCTCTACACCCTCAAATATCAATATGAATAGCAACACCTGTACTTATTGGATCAGGTGGTAAAAGTTACAAAATTAAAAAACAACCTTAAAGCAAAATATCTAAATTATTTAAAAAACAAATGTAGTGATTAATATGTATTTTGCAATAGTCTTGAATAAATAAAATAAAAACAAACTCCTTAATCCATCTTCATTCTTAAATGTGTTTAAGTGTGTGTATGGTGAAGAGCTCAAGCATTTTCATCATATGCTGATGAGGAAAGCGAATACATCTGAACAAATAATCTGCTTTTATTATTAAACCAATAAATAGGACCATTAACATCACCCCTGATCTTAATATTATTATTAATGCAATTTTGTATGTGCCCACCTTTGCACTGCAGTCCTTGCCTCATCAACCCCCACAGTAACGAACCACAGTGGTCACAGAATGTGGGCACTTTGTAGTTGTGAATGCTGAATTTATGGGGCATGTTCACACTGAAGCGCTGAGAGCCCACCTGCAGGGGGAGACCAAGCACACACCACCACATTGGATCAGACAAAAAAATCTCATCTCATGCATTGCTAAATGCGCACTATATTTAATACCACTTTTTAGGTGTTGGATATACTGTAGATTACATACATGTTATAAGAGTTATAATAAATAAAGTTTTCGACCATCGAGCATCGTGTTTCTTACCTCCTCCGCTGTGTCCTCCTGTTTCTTTAGTCCTGCACATTTGGTTATGATAAGCTCATGACAGCGTTTGTGAACCACACATGTGCACACTAAACAGCACAACAAAAAAATAACATATTAGCTCATATCATACACTGTAATTTCTTATTCATATTTTGATTTAGGTACTAGAGGTATATGTGTACAGACTACAAGGTTTTACCTTGACACTGATAGCCCTGCTTTCCTAGAACACCCCTGTTTGCAAAGAAAGATAAACAAAAGTGTTAATTTATATGCAGTATTGTGTAAAATTCCTAGACATTTTCAGATAAAAAAAATTGTGTAAGAAGTATAAAACAATAATAAATTAAACAACTTAATATTTGCTTTTCTAAGCAAAATAATATCTTTGATTTCAGGTGTCTTTTGCAAACCAGCCATTAGGGTTGCACAAACCAGTGCACTCTTAGTGCTGGTCCCAAGCCCGGATAAATGGGGAGGGTTACGTTAGAAGGGCATCCAGTATAAAAAGTGCCAAATCATTTATGTGGATCACAAACCTAAATTCCATTCCGGATCGGTCGAGGCCCTTGTTACCAACGACCGCCACAGGTATTGTTAGCCAACAGGGTACTGGGGGAAATTGCACTACTGTTAGCCAGAGGAGGAGAAGGAGAGGAGGAAGACGTCTACAGAGACAGCAGGGAAAGGAGAAGTGGAATGGAGTGGAGGTTAAGGTGTTGGTACTATGACTGGTAAAGGGAGAGAGGAAGCTGATATGATGGAGAGGAAAAATGGAAGATATGTTGTGTGTTTAGGAGACCAAGTGGAAAGGGAGTAAGGCAAGGAACATTGGAGGTGGGTTTAAACTGCTCTATCATGGTGTAAATGGAAAGAGAAATGGTGTAGGGATGATCCTGAGTACAGTCAGAGTGTAGTGGAGGTGAAGAGAATTTCTGATAGGGTGATGAACGTAAATCTGGAAGTTGAAGGGATGATGATAAATGTGCTCCACAAGTGGGTTGTGAGATGGAGGAGAAGGAAAAATTCTAGAGTGAGTTTGATGAATTGGTGATTGGGGCAGACTTCAATGTGCATGTAGGTGAAGGGAACAGAGGTGATGAGGAGGTGATGGGTGGGTATGGCCTTAAGAAGAGGAATGTGGAAGGGCAGATGGTGGTGGGTTTTGCTAAAAGGATGAAAATTGCAGTGGTAAATACATATATTAAGAAGACGGAGGAGCATAGGGTGACGTATATGAGTGGAGAAAGGTGCACACAGGTGGACTATGTTCTATGCAGGAGATGCAACCTGAAAGATATTGGAGACTGTAAGGCAGGTGGGAGTGTAGCAAAACAGCATCAACTGGTGGTATGTAGGATGGCTTTGGAGGTGAAGAAGATGAGGAGGAGAGTGAGGGCTGAAAAATTAATAATATGGTGGAAACTGAAGGAGGAAGACTGTAGTGTGAGATTCAGGGAAGAGGTCAGACAGGGGCTCAGTGGTGGTGAAGAGGTGCTGGATTAGGCAAAAGGCATACGAGAAGCTGTATGAGAAGTTGAACATTAAGGAAGGAGAAAAGGATTTGTAGCGATTGGCCAGGCAGAGGGACCGAGCTGGGAAGGATGCGCTGCAAGTTAGAGCAATAAAGGATGCAGACGGAAATGTGTTGACTAGTGAGGAGAGTGTGTTGAAAAGGTGGAGGGAATATTTTGAGCAGCTGATAAATTAGGAAAATGAGAGAGAGGAGGGTGGATGAAGTGGAGAAAGTGAAGCAGGAACTGGATAGGATTAGTAAGAAGGAAGTGAGAGCAGCTATTAAAAGAATGAGAAGAACAGTGGAAGAGTGGAAAATCGGTTGGACCAGATGACATACCAGTAGAAGCATTAAGATGTTTACGAGAGATGGCAGTGGAGTTTTTAACCATGACTCTGAAAGGTAAGAGGATGTCTGAGAAATGATGGAGTGTGCTAGTACCAATTATTAAGAATAAGGCTGAGAGACGAGGTGACCATCTGTGAGCAACAGTACGGTTTAATGCCGAGGAAGAGCACTATGGACGCAATATTTGCTTTAAGGATGTTGATGGAAATATTGATGGGAATGACAGACTGGTTCAAGGTGGAGGTGAGATTTCATCAAGGATCGGCTCTCATCGCTTTCCTGTTTGCAATGGTGAGGGACAGGTTAACTGACGAAGTCAGACATGAGTCTCAGTGGTGAGGGAAGACATGTAGCTGGTTTGAAAGTGGGAAATATAAAGGACAGGGTAGTATGGAGACAGATGAACCACTCTGGCAACTCCTAACGGGAGCAGCCGAAAGAAGAAGTAGATGAAGAGGACAGAGTAGTATGGAGACAGATGATCCACTGTGGCGACCCCTAATGGGAGCAGCTGAAAAAAGAAGCAGTCCCAGGTGATTTTTGCCATTGGATCTGCAGAATCTGTGCCATAATTTTGTCTGGAGACTGAATTTTTTTTTTCATTATAGGTTCTTTTGGTCTAAAAAGTCTGTCTTTTATGTAATATGCTGCTTTCTTTATGGACACACAAACATTTAACAAATATTATTTAGTTTGCAATATTACTCATGACTCAATAATGTAGAAGTCAAAGAATAAACACTATAATGTAATCTTTACATAAAATAATGCGTGCCAGAAAAAGTACTGCATATGAGGGTTTTTTATAAAGAAAAGCATGTACACAGAGGAGTGGATTGTGTTTGTGGAGAGTTGTGTTGAGTCAGCTACAAAGGTGTTAGTAAAGTCAGGTACTGATGTAGGTGAGATGAGGAGGACTGGGGTGCAGTCAGCGTTCACAGCGTTCACATTCATCCCAAAGGTGTTCAATAGCGTTCATCTCTATTGCAGGCCACTCAAGATCTTCCACTCTGACACATGCAAACCATATCTACCTGAAGCTGACATTGAGCACAGGGTCACTGCCATGCTGGAACAGGTTTGGATCTTTTACTTTAAGTGAAGGCTAGTAAGTGAATTAAAGTGAAATGTAATGCATTAAAAAAACATCCTATACAATCGTATATGGAGTGTTAAGTGTCCCAATACTTTTGTCTATATAGTGTACAATTTAATATCTATCTATCTATCTATCTATCTATCTATCTATCTATCTATCTATCTATCTATCTATCTATCTATCTATCTATCTATCTATCTATCTATCTATCTATCCATCCATCCATCCATCCATCCATCCATCCATCCATCCATCCTGAACACCCACCCATTATTGGGTCTATCATTAAATTAAATTAAATTAAATTAAATTAAATTAAATTAAATTAAATTAAATTAAATTAAATTACATTACATTACATTACATTACATTTAATTACATTTAATTACATTTACTTTTATATCAATTAATGTAGTAAATAATGCTTATTAAGAAAAGCTAAATGTATTAACTATAGCTCCTCTAGAAATGTGAAAGTACACCAGCTGTAACATGTAGCAGTGTGTGTTACACTACACTACACCAAACACACAAACACACACACACACACACACACACACACACACACACACACACACACACACACACAATAGATACATAAAAAAAAACCTCCTATAGTGTCACTCCTGTGTGGTATGATTTATGATATATTGTCAACAGGTTCTTTAAAGGTGATCCAGCCATAAAGACTTTGTACTTAGAGGGAAGATAACACCTGAGACTCAGCTGGTGTGTGTCAACAAATGGGAGCACACACACAGACCCCCCAGCATCTTGTGCAAACAACCTTAGAGTTGTAAGCTAGAATATGTCGACCTTGTGTACTCACCTGCTGCACCTCACTCTCCGTCACACAAGCCCATTCCCTATTGTGTCTATATATCCTCGTAAACAGAGCGGATTCCCACAGATGTGTTACCGCTATACGCGTGTACACTCACCAGATGAATTCGCGGCAGTGTGAACAGTAAGTGGGTTGTCTCAGGTAGGTGGCCATGAACTTGTGGCCATTGACCTGATGCACTCTCCTCCGCACCGCTCCCTGCCTTTTCCTGGGCCGCATACGCTCTCGAAACACTCTCTCCTCATTTTTAAGGCTGCCTGCTGACAAACACATGCACATACACACATCACAAACATCTGCATTGTGTTGCACGGAAATGTCAAAGTTAGTTAGCACAGGTCTCATTTGGACCACAGTGTCAGGTTTTCGCAGCTCTCTTTTTTCACAGTAACACAATAATCGTCCCTCATTTTAGACAATAAAAACATTAAAACCCGAATCAAATCTTTTAACAAATCCAAATAAAACGTCGCCAGAAACTATCAATGCAACAAATACTTATAATAATACTTAAAAATAATATATTTAAAAAGGTTAATTCAAAATAGTACACATCAACTTAACAATGTTTTATAGATATTTTAAGTTTTGATTATGGGATGGTGGAATATTTTATTTCCTTATCAGCCTTTGTTTCAAGCCAGAAGCAGAAGCCTGAATTAATTCATTTATTTGTTCGTTCATTCACCAAGCACACACACACACACACACACACACACACACACACACACACACACACACACACACACACACACACACACACACAGATATGTGTTTGTGTTTGTATTCACTTGGGCCACACACACAGTGCTACTGATCAATGGATTGACAAATCACAGCACTGTCCAAAATGCCAATACTTGACATCTTTCAGACCTACATGCATGAGCGCACATATAGACAACAGTGTTGAGTGCAAACACAACTCGAGCAAAAAAAGGAACCAGTGACAAGCTCATAGACAAGCTTGCAAATCTAAGAATAAACATCTTCCTATCTGACCGTGCTCTGAACGACTTAATAGGGAGATATACCCTGAGATATTAGTCCCCATGAAAAGCCTTGAAAGGTGCAGCATTATAAGATGTAATGTCCACTGAAACAGGAAGTCAGGGCTGGATAGTAGGGATGTGCTACTCCATAACTGAGAAGGGTTCAATTTACATCTACTAATAATGATACTAACATCCTTGGCTAAAGGATACAAACTAAAAAAACGATGCAGGTGATCGGTGTTGGATTAAGTTTCTTGCCCAAGCACCCAAAAGTGGCAGACGTTATCTGATATAATTTGAACTCACAGCTAATCCAACATGAAGTATGTATGTTTATTTTATTTTTTTAAACCAGTATCCATTTGATTCATCAGTTGATTAATCGGTTATCAGCAAGTACGATCCAACCTAGCTATTGGTACAGTATCTGTAAAATCCACCCCTAGTGTATAGCCTGCCTTAACCACCCAATCTTAATTCGTCTAGTTACTACATGCCGTGAAATGCACCCCAACATGCTAACACTGGCAAAGCACCATCACCTCGTTCAGAACGGCGGCAAACACAGAGCAGTGCAGCACACATCATTAGAGAGAGACCAGCCCAGAAAAAGTGCTGCAAGACAACTGCTAAGTGGGTCACCAATCACCCAAACAATGTCCTTTTTTTAGTGTTGCTGCCTGAAAGATTCTTCAGCACCCTGAAAACCAACATAGAACAATTTTAGTTGAAGCTTTTTCTCCTTTGTTGTCTCTCACCACACTGCGCAACACTCCAAATAGCTAATTAGCTCTGCACTCTTTAGAAACACATTATGTAGAACCATAGATTTATGTCTCATTATTTGCCACACTGCGGATGCCTTGCTTTTATATGTTAGAGATACTGTGCATCGTGTGTGTATATAGATATACATATGCAACTGAATTAATGTACATTTATTAACATATTCCACGGTAGGCTTGTGCTCTGTGTATTGTTTGTCTTTAAAGAAAATAGACTTGCTTTGCATATAGTTAATCAGTTTAGCATTTAAGCATTTTACTGCACAATGTAAAAGGATGTAGGTGACAAATTAAACCTCAGCCTCTCTCTCTCTCTCTCTCTCTCTCTCTCTCTCTCTCTCTCTCTTTCCCTAACTGTCTTTCTCTCTCTCTCTCTCTCTCTCTCTCTCTCTCTCTCTCTCTCTCTCTCTCTCTCTCTCTCTCTCTCTCTCTCTCTTCACACACACACTCTATTTCCCTCTCTGTGGAAATTCAGAACTTTGATCACTCTCGAGTATTTCCTCGTGAGACTTTGCTGAGGATAGAGATAGAGAGAAAGCAAGAGCTCAAAATGACACCACACTGTCGGTTAAACGAGAAAGCTAGATTTTGTGATTAATAAAACTGTAACAGTAAAAAACCCAGACTGAGAGGAAAACAGTGGCTAAGAAAAGTCAGCACAGGTAGACAGGCATATACAGAGATACACACATTCTGAAAGAGTGCAAGATGGATGTATCTGAGTATCAAACTTCAAGTGTTCTCATGAAGGTGAACAAGAGGCCAGATTTGAAGCCCTTTAATTTCAGGTCATGCAGCATTACAGCTTCTTCTTAGAAACTTTTTCTTGCCTTAAAAGGCACTGATTGTTGTACTAAATGATGTTCATGCTAGCTTGTGTACTTCTCTGCTTGTGTGTGTGTGTGTGTGTGTGTGTGTGTGTGTGTGTGTGTGTGTGTGTGTGTGTGTGTTCTGCCTACAATACACCAGTCTTTTAAATGGTGTTTAAGTGTCCTATCTATTGAGCATCCATTATTACATCACCATATGCAACATAACTGTGAATGAGCAGATAACGGCAAGCGTGAATGCTACCTATGGAAGTGGCTTTGACCTTTGGTTGTTTCAGACATCAGTTAAACAATTAAAAATCATTAGCTGAAATGTACTTAGATGTAACTGTAATCATTCTGACTCAATGCAGTTTTGATTGTTGAGAGGCCAAGGAGTAGCAGCTTGGTATGACCAGAATTTAAATGTACAACCTATAGAGTCATGAAGTCCAGTGCATTTAACACTAAGCTACCACCTAACAAGAATAAAATTTGTCCAACAACTGATATAAATTACATTTATGGGATTTGCCAGATATCCTCATCCAGAGCAACTTTAAATTGTTAAGAGCCTTCCTTAGGGGCCCAGTGGTGGCAACATGGTGGTGCTAGGATTTGAACTCACAACCTTCCCATTCAAAATCATGTTGGATGGTAACCACTGAGCTACTAGTATCCCATTTGTCCCACAGTGCACAAGCATGAATGTAGGAATAATAGCTCTACTGAATTGCACCCAGGTGGAATGAGACTGTGTGTGTGTGTGTGTGTGTGTGTGTGTGTGTGTGTGTGTGTGTGTGTGTGTGTGTGTGTGTGTGTGTGCGCAGACTGGCCTTCTATGGACCACTTTAAACCTCCAGGGTCAAGTGGTTACTCAAAATGAATGAATGAACCTGTATTTCAGTATAATATTTTATGATTTACTACTTTAAAGGAATAAAGCAGGATAAAATAGAGGTGGACACAAGGTAAGATACAAGATACAAGGATGAATCTTAATAATATACAAGGTGGGAAACAAGATACAAGGATGAAACGTAGTAATATCTATATTTATAGTAATATACTTTGTAAAAATAGTATCTCTATTGACTTTAATCTTACTGTTCCGGTTCATTGAGAAGTAAAGTATGCAAACTTTCCTAACTGAGCTAATAATAATCTAATAATGTAGGTAGTAAAACTGTTCTGGGGAATATGCACAAACAAACACACTTTCACATGCACACACACACACAGACACAAACATACCTACAAAGGCAAATATTGACTTGTATCGATAAATGACTGCTTAAGCTCCCTGGGTTGCAGAATTGATGCACTTCCAAGTGGAGGTCTTGGCTGGGCTTGTCTTGCTCTGTTAATAATGTCTGAGATTAAATTTAAGGTGCAGATAATCCTATGCCTGCTTTTACATCCATCTATGGGCAGAGGAGAAGTGGGATCTGTCTAGTCTCAGAGTGATGCCACTGAAAAGAGAGTGTCTCCTCTGATTATTACACATGAATCACTTACATCCTCAAACAAGGAACACAGAGAGAGAGAGAGAGAGAGAGAGAGAGAGAGAGAGAGGGAGAGAGAAAGAAATGCAGACAGAAAAAAAAGAAATGAACCATTAAGAATATTATTAGGCATAAAAAAATATGAATCAGTTGAGTGACTATTACTACAAATGCTCTCAATGACCACTTTAACTATCAAAAAAGGCAACAGTCATAGATAAGTGCTTGTCCAGCATGATAACACCAAATGCCCATTTTCTTGTATATAGTAACTAGTATTAGTGTATAATGGCGTATTGGGAAGTTACTGAAATTCCTATTTACACCACAGACCGGAAATCAAATATTGCAGGAAATAAAATGAATACCTTTAACTGATACATCTAATATAATCCTACACTCACAGATTAACATTGCATGAAATATAATGCACATATATCAGGTCAATGCTTATGCTCAGGTTTGTTTCCATGCTTTACAATTTCCTATAATACTCAGAAATTGTGGATCAAACATTGTAGCCTATACCATTGCCTGCTATAATCAGCTGCAAATCTTACAGTATATACCTGGTAGTATGTTTAATGCATTATCACTATCAGCATCTAAATCTGTTTGATTTGATGTGAAATATTTACATCTGTATTCATAGATGTATTTAAACTGGATGTAATGATGGCCTAGACTTTTAATGTGAACTATATCACTATGGAAATACTGGATAACACTGTTCCCAAAAAACAGGGCTGCTGGGAAAAAAAAGTCATTTTTCATTCCCAATGTATAACAGCGAATATCAATTTTCGGTCCTTTGGAAATTTCTGGCAAACTTTCAATCTTCTGTCTAATGTGACTGAGTATGTGAGCTGCGCTTCACAACAATGCCTTTCCCAAGTCAGGGAACTGTTGTGTTTATAGCTCACAACAATAGACATCTAATAATACACTATAAAAACTAAAAGTACGTGGACTCCTGACCTTCAAACCCATACAAGGACCTTCCCTAAACTGCCGCCTCAAAGCTGGAAGGACAAGATTGGGTAGACTGTCTCTGTATGCTGTAATAAAGTGATTTTCAATTTTACTTAAGTTCAGAGGCCCAAGATTTTCTAGAGTGACAATGCTACTGTGAACAAAGCAAGGTTCATGAAGGTCTCTAGGTTACGTATGTAACCTTGGTTCCCTGAGGGAACGAGACGCTGCTTCAAAAATGCTTTGGGAACGTTTCCACATTGTCCACGCTCTGAATCACCTGTGTAATCAGTCCAATGGAAAGAATGGCTCAGCCCTTGTCTCGAGAGGGCTCCGCTCCCTAATTTAAGTGGCCCAAGATATACACTGCCTTTAAGTAGAGCAGTTTCCCCTGGGCCCACAAGAGGATCTGACATACCAGCTTGTATAGAAGGCAAGATCACAGACCACCTGGTGGTTCATGTAGGAACCAACACATGGTAGCCCTTGAGGTTTTGAAGGAAATGCTTCAATGCTTGAAGCATGGCCAGCATCTCCAGGCAATTGATATGCCATGTATAATGGGGCCTTCCCCAGAGACCTTGTGTAGGCCTGTGAGGAACGCATTTTACATGACAACCAGCAACTCCCAGCATGGGGCCTGAGACAGGAACCCGGAATCTCTCCAGACACCTGGTCACATGTGCAGGAGGCCAAGTGGTATCACATTGGACGCTGCTGCCCTTAGACACCGCAGTCCTAAAGCTGCTTCACAGTGAGTGACTGGCCTTCCCTCACTCTCTTGACGGCCGTAAGGATGGATTCAACATGAGCAGGGAACTGTGCCCGCATTAAGGTCGAATCTATCGCCTGATAGGTGGTTCTCAGTAATGGAGAAAACACACTATATTTGGCATTCAGCCTTAACCCCAGCTTCCTCATGTCGGCAAGAATGACATCTTAATGCCAGACTGCCAGCTGCTCCGATTAAGCCAGTATCAACCAATCGTCAATATGATCTAGAATGCGGACACCCCGAAGTCTCAAGATCAGTGCTGCATCTGCACTTTGTGAAGGTGCGGGTTGAGAGGGCAAAACAAAATGGAAGGACCTTGTATTGGTAAGTTTCAACCCCGAAAGCAAACCTCAGGAACTTCCTATGTTCCATGACCAGAGCCTGCTAGAGCCCCACCAGGGTGTGGCACACCGCATTGAACCGGGGAGGACAAGACTCAAAGAACTCGTCAAGACACATCGGGTAGATCGCTAATAAGCTATAATGCCTAGAGCTATGCCCTGGTGGCAGGGTTAACAGACCAGCTGCCTGAGGGCGCTGGGGTGGGGCGGGGACTGTATACTGAGGTGCACAGCGCCCTTCCAAGGGGAGTCCCCAGATGGTCTATTAAAGGTGACTGCCCTTAGACCAGTTAGCTCACAGGGCTTCGCCTTGATCCCTAGCAGGGGGGGTGCGAGTGCGCTCTGCTTTTTGCACCTCACGATGCTGAAGGTGCAGGGTTGTGGTTGGAGCGATGAGGAAGATACAAAATGCCTTTCAGTAGACACAAGAGCGGCGATGGACCGGCCAATGGCCCTTGCAATCTCTTAAGATGCCCTGTCTCTGAGAGCTCGCAGAGCATCCACCCCTCAGAGGAAGTGAGGCGGAGCTAAGTGCTCAAAGCAAGGGGAAGAAACCGCCGAAAGGCATGCTTCCAAACCTTGTGACAGAATGCTGGACCGGCTGCAAGCCCCATGTCCTTAAACACCTCTTTGCCTCAGCGAAAGTGGGCCAGAACCACAAGGAGCGGGAGCACTCTCCTCAAAGAGTGCTCTTCGCGATCTGTGCAGCCGATTCCCCTTAGGAACCGACCTAGCATGAAATAAAACACAAAATTGCCTTTTTGTTTTAAAAATTTTGTTTAAAAAAATTGTTTTTGTTTAAAAATGTAAATATATATTATATAGATATATTAAATAGATAATTTGTACATGGTAAAAATGATGTGAAAAAAAGAGTAAAAAAAACCCCTGAAATAAATTGTGTACAGGCAAGATATTCAGATTTCATTGAATTTAGTTTAGAAATCAAAACCACTAGAAAATAGTGATAGCTTTGCTTTCCCGAAAAGGGAATCATTGTTTTCCTCAAGCCTTAATATGTCCTCCCAATCTCCTAACACCTCATTTAAAAAGCACAAAATTATTGAAAATGCAAGCCTTTAGAATTGCAAGCAGCTGATTTAGCTCTGGCTTTCATGATATTAAATAATGAATCAGCAAATTTCTGCTGAGAATTAAAAGAGCAACAGGTTACAAATGGCAGGTTTTAAATGAAAACATCTGCTTATAGTGATGTGCAAAATGTGTCTGTTTTCATTATGCAGGCCATTAGCAAGCGAATTAATATTCATGAACACTGAAGGCCTGCTTTATGATTTTTAATGACTATTAGACAGCAACAGGGAAAATGCTGAACTGTTACCAGACGGGATGATAATATCACTCAACATGTAGAGAATAAAAGTAATAAGTTCCTGAAAATAATTAAAAAAAACTTTTTGCAAAATTTTGATTGAGTGCCATAAGAAGCGGTTCTTGGGAGTGGACCTAAGACTTTTGGGCCCCATGGTGCAACTCTGATCAAATGACAAAACAGGAACAAAAGAGGAAACTGTTGGATGGATCCAAAGGCCAACTTGAAAAGCAATTGAAAGTGTGTGTCCACTTCAAAGGAATTGCAAGTGTGTGTCCACCGGCTTTAGCCAATAAAATCAGGACACATGCGAGGCTCTTTTTCTGCATGCACACCATGTCCTCAAGTTTACCCCTCTGGCCCGTCAATGCAAGCATCACCTAGCAACAAGCAAAGGGTGCCTGGCAACAGCCTCCGCCATGCCCCCTCGGGTTCTCTCTGCGAGTTGGTGAAAGACAATGCGTATTAATCACATCGTCATTCACCTTAAAATTCTTCGTTTGTCAACAGAGATGCAATAAAGCGTTTCGTAACTCTCTAAAAGTTATGCATGCGCACACACACACACACACACACACACACACACACACACACACACACACACACACACACACACACACACACTTCACTCTCGCCTATCTGTTTTTGTAGAATGACCACCAATGGGTTTCAATCCGTACAGTGAAGCTTATTAACTGCTTACGATGCAGACTTATTCCTCAAGTCTGGAGAGGTTTAAAATGCAATGCATCTGTCCATTTCTATGCCACTGCGACACAGTCCTGATACAGCAGGTTTATTAAAACAAACACATTCACTCTTAGTTCATATTCAGAATTTAACAAAACATTGCAGGTTTCATCATTGACATTAGCAATTAAACAACAATGGTGGTGACAACGGAGTTCCCACAAAGCTTCTGTACTATAAAACTCCCCTTTTCAGGTTTATTTGCACTATGACTGAAATTAGACAGCATGCCTGTGAAGGACACACAATGGTGAAGGGCGGCCCTGTTATGTAGATCCACATGCTCCAGGTATTCGATAGCCTGTTTGATAAGTCAACAGCTGCTTGTTTAGAAAAAGAGTGAAAAGTCACTAAGGACAGTCGTGTCTCAGGAGTTTAACTTACAGGTGTGTGAAGGTCATTGGAAGGCTCAGATCATTTTAAAGCCATTTGAGAAAGAGAGAGGAGAGAGAGAGAGAGAGAGAGAGAGAGAGAGAGAGAGAGAGAGAGAGAGAGAGAGAGAGAGAGAGAGAGAGAGAAAGAAAGAAAGCAAAAAAGAAAGAAAGCAAGAAAGAAAGAAAGCAAGAAAGAAAGAAAGAAAGAAAGAAAGAAAGAAAGAAAGAAAGAAAGAAAGAAAGAAAGAAAGAAAGAAAGAAAGAAAGAAAGAAAGAAAGTATGTGCATGGTCCGGTGGGTCAGACAAACTGCGGATGACATAATGAAGATACAAGCACAACAGCAAACCAACTCTTTTATCTTACCATCTGGCATAGAGATATTTGGGACACACTGTATGCTGAAGGCTAGATACACACACTGTTCATATAAAATATGTGTGGACAGAGAGAGAGAGAGAGAGAGAGAGAGAGAGAGAGAGAGAGAGAGAGAGAGAGAGAGAGAGAGAGAGAGAGAGAGAGAGAGAGAGAGAGAGAGAGAGAGAGAGAAAACAAAAGAAAAACAAATACAGTATGTAGAAAAAATGAGAAGTGATGTACACTACATTGGATTAGGCCAAACATGTGTGCTGCATCCCATACAGATTAACTATGTTTTATTGCACAATAAATCAATATGGAAACTGATAACTGATTTGGTTCTGTGCCAAAACAGATCAGGATAACTTGTTACCACACAACAGCAAAACCCCATATAATATTAAACCACTTTAGATAATAAAAAAATCATGTTCTGAATCTATACCCTAGGTATATGCTCTCTATATCTCCATAACCGATTATAAATAAATCCATAAATGCGATTCGCATTTCGGTGCATAGCCCACAATATGCTACATTAAGGATTACATTAAAGCAGTTACCGATACGATAATTCCCCCATTGCGATGCAGTGCGATCCGATTCCGATTCAACACAATGCGATTCAATTCAATACGATGCAATGGAAAAAAATATGATGCTCTGCAATTCAATATGTACAGAATTTTATTTCTTTGGTTCAGACAGACAGCAAATCATAAAAAACTAAAGAATAAAAATGAAATAAAACCAGATTGCAGCTCTACCTTTGCCATGTTTATCTACTGTATATTCTATGTGACTCTCAGGACATGCCTCGGTCTCCGTAGTGTGACGTGTTAAATATACCTAGCAGCAGTGGTGCTGAGAGAATGCGCTTGAGAAACAGTTTATTAATCAACATATCAAATATTGGTCAAAAATTATTAGTCACATTCTAAGTAATAAAAGTATAGCACATCTATTAATAATTATATACAAATTATTATTTTTATTTTTTTTTACCGATGCAAACGTTCAAAACTATGCTTCACAATACAAATGCCAACTTGGATCCGATGCACATGTTTTTAAATCTAAGCATTTAAATTATAGCACATTTATTAATAACTATATACAAATAAATTGATTTTTTTTATCGATGCAAACGTTAAAAACAATGCTTCACAATACAAATGCCAACTTTTATCTGATGCACGTTTTTTAAATCGAAGCATCACATCGTTAACTTTTATGCTGATGCAAATTGGTGAATCTTACCATCCCTACTATACACACAAACCACTGCTACTGTTCAGCACTGCTGTGTTTGTTCGCTGAGATTACACCCACTCCCTCAGTGTGATACCAGGTAATCCATTATATCTCTGAGTCGATGACATTTCCATGTTTGTTGATGTCTTTATTGCTAGCTTGTGGGATTACTGGGCTCTTAAAAACAGCCTCACTAGACCTTTACAGAATATTTGTACATATACATATAGGAAATACAACCGAATTAGCTTTATTTCTGAAGCAAATAATAGTATATTGTAATCAAACAGTTGTTGTGCTATTTATTGCTGCATAAATCAAACTTGACATAAGTCCACACTGCGGATGAGACAGCCGAGAGTAGGCTATGATTCTAATGGTCATCTGGTGAACACAGAAAATTTGTTTACAATTTTAGAACAAGAGAATGCATGTTGAATGTAGCATAAGTGTCTAGTCAGCTTGTTATATGTTGAATACATGATTTTTTTACACTTCAACTGAGTTCTCCCATGGCTATCATACAAATTAAAGTCTAGAAATAAAATAAGATAACACAAGGACACAATTGCACATAAGTGGGAAAAAACTGAGGACTTTATTAGGAACATTAATACTGGGACTTTTGCATTCTAAACAGTCTCTGTTCTACATGACATGGATTCCACAAGAAGGAATAGATTAAATATGGTCCTCTGAGATTTTAGTCGATGTTGATATAATTACATCTTGCGGTTTATGGTTAGGTTCATGGATCATGCTGGTGGCACCAAATTCTGGGGCCACCATCTATCTGCCCCAGCAAAAATCCAGACTTATCATACCAGGCTAAAATTCTAGACGTTTTGGTAAGTTTTGTATAGAAGTGTAACCTGACATAAGTGGAACCTGACATGATTTTCTGTTGTTGAAGTCCAACCACCTCAACGTACATGTTGTGCATTCTGAGATGCTTTTCAGATCACCACAATTGTACAGAGTGGTTATCTGAGTTACTGTAGCCATTCTGACAATTGGAGTGAGTTTCTAATAAGGTGTAAAACTTCGAAATGTTAGAAAAGTATAAAAATTAAGACAATGTTTTATGTAAATGTGAAGTCTATTTGACGACTATAACACAACTAACCCGTTACAGTAACAATTAACAAACTTACTAGTCTTTTTTGGTGAGCCTATATCCACTCAGATTATGGTTCTTAGCTGACAGGGTCTTGAATTCAGCTGTAGTAGCCTATTTGCCCAAATGGCTTGACATATTGAGCATTCTGAGATTCATTTCTGCTCACCGCTGCTGTAAAGCATGTCAGCTCAGTGTCAGTCAGTCAGCTCGAACTGGTCTGGCTAGTCTCATCTGACCGCTCTCATCAGAAAGCAGCCAGAGAACTGTCATTCACTCGATGGTTTTTTTTGTTGTTTGTCTGTTTTTTTTTTTACACCTCTCTGTATAAAGACTATAAAATCCAAGGAGATTTCACAGTTACAGACACAGTGATCTGTTTAATTTTTTTTACCTATTCTGATCTATGAGCACTACCCAAAACTTTAACCTGAAGCATATTTTAAATTGTTATGGAAGAAAATGTATACAAGAAAAAGCGTAGAATGTATAAATAATGCATAAATGCAAACAGATGCAGAATAATACATTACAGTTTCCTTTGAAGGCTCATATTTACACTAATCATCATTTTCATCATAGTATAGCGCAGGGTTGCTCAAGCTTTTTTCTGCGAGGGTCACATAATTTGTCCTTTCTTTAATGGGGAGCTGCGTTAGTAACAAAAAAATACCGTATTTTATAAGCCGCTACTTTGTTCTCACGCTTTGAACCCCGCGGCTTAAACAATGAAGCGGCTAATTTATAAATTTTTCCTGGGTTTTTCCCGGTTTCACAAGCTACAATCCAAAAAACTGAGCGACATAACATTAGACCAATTAAATTTCCGAACGGAAACGAAAAAACGCACTTCACCTGTGTTCTGATCTGCACGGCATTGGGAGAACTGCCACTGGTGGTGATTTTTTAAACGCACAACGATGCCAAAAGATAAACTCTCGAGAGAAATAGTTGTAAAAGGAAGGAGGAAGACAGTGAACAATGACTTTTTTGGTAGGCTACTGTTTAGATACAAGCCGTTGTAACGAGTTGAGTCTGGGTGAAGGGAGAGCTCGCTAACTTCAGTTGCAAGAGAAATCATATAAGCGCAGACAGGTTTCCAAAACTCGTGCTTTTTTATTTTTTTTTGGCAACAGTGTTACAGGTTAGTCAAAGAAACTTAGAAATGAGCATCAGAAAATAATAAGAACATATTCCTCGGTCTTGCACACATGCAGTAATACCGGAAAAAATGCAGCGGCAGCTATTCCCAAAATGCCGCTCTGCTCTTAAAGGAGCCACAACATATTTTACCCGTTACACCGTGTAACAGACACTATCTTTCGTCAAAGCCTGTGTAAAGTTCATTAGTTTCAGTGTAGACTTATAGACAGGTGCGGCTTATTTATGTTCAAAATAAAAATCTTTGTATAATTCAGTGGGTGCGGCTTATATTTGCGCTTAATAGTCCGGAAATTATGGTACATGGGCTGGAGTGAATACCAGTATTGCTGGGGAGATTTTATAATGATTTTAAATGTATTTATTATGTCTCCTAATGATGGAATAATTAATTATTTAGTTTGGCACCATACAGAGAAACAAGGATTTCTTTTCAATAGAGGTATAGCCTATTAAATGAGTATTATTACTATCATAATGACGTTTTTTTTATATATTCATTGCTATTGAATTCCAAACATTTACTTACCTATGCATCTGCATATGGTTGGTGGGTGAATCTAAGCTATGTTAGCTAGGCTATGTTATTACCTTTTTACTGATACTGATAACTAGGTTGGAATGCACTTACAGATAAACGATTAATCAACCAAATTTTTTAAATGGATATATAAGTAATAAATAAATTATAGCGCTCACCGTGCAGCGCACAGACGCTCGTGCAAGAACAAATAAACAGTGGAGTCAGTGATTCGCCTCTAGAGGTCGCTCTCATAATTATAGACCAGAAGACAGACTGGACAACAGAAAAACTTTCGGTATTGATTTTTGCCGATTGGCGATAGTTCCGGCAATCATTGATTCAAGTATAATATATGTATGTATGTATATATATATATATATATATATATATATATATATATATATATATATATATATATATATATATATATATATATATATACAAATATTTGTTATATTAATATCCATTGTTCAGAAGGCTGTTCGATATGTGGGGGCGGGCCGTATTTTGGGGACCCCTGGTATTGCATGTCTTTCTGCCTGAACACCATGCAGACATGCAGTCTCTGTTTGGCAGCCGATCAGCTGATCACTGCAGGCCTGCCAAAACACACAAATGTGTGTGTGTGTGTGTGTGTGTGTGTGTGTGTGTGTGTGTGTGTGTGTGTGTGTGTGTGTGTGTGTGTGTGTGTGTGTGTGTGTGTGTGTGTGTGTGTGTGTGTGTGTGTGTATGTGTGTGTGTGTGTGTGTGTGTGTGTGTGTGTGTGTTTGACATGACTCTTGCTGAACACAGACACACAGTGTATGCTATGGTGGTGTTCATTCTCATGTGTAGTTTGATTCACACAGTGAGACTCTAATGATTAATAGGTTTCAAAGCCACTTCAAAATTATGAAGACAAGATATCAAGATACACTTCATATTCACACACGCACACGCACACGCGCACGCACACACACACACACACACACACACACACACACACATAGGCCTTCCTGCACACATGTACTTTATAAACACACTTGAAAGAAAAAAGCCTTAGTCAGTGTTACCCTGGGGCTGGCAGGCACGAACTGCTGTACATAAACACAGGTGATGAGTGTGTGTGTGATTATGAAAGTGCAAGTTAATGAGCAACACTATAAGGGATTAATACAAGGAGGACGTACAGTTTGTTCTAATGTAAATAGAATAAAAGAGAATAAAAAAAGGCAGCATAAAATATTTACATTTACAGTTTGATAAAGAACGAACGTGTTGGACATTATTGTGCAGATTCTGCTACTTTTTGCGTAGCTTAAATAAATGCAGCATGCTCATAAATGGATTTTACTCCTTACGTGATTTTACTCTGAACTTGGAGTGCTCCTAAAATTTTTTTCTCTATAAGTATAATAAATGGATACTTGGTACCAGCGCCAAAATGCAATAAAATGAAATGCAATGGACCAGGAACAGCAGCCTCAGTGCCAGCCAAGTGGATCATGATAAAGGCACTACACAAAAATGATTGCCAAATCTCTCACCTGAATGAAAGCCTGGAACACATACAAATATATACAGTGCAATCTGAGAGTTTTCAGACCCTCTTCACTTTTTTCAATGCTGTTATGTTGTAAGCTGACATTACAATCATTTAAATGTATTATTTAAATGATTATTAAATTATTTAAAAAAAAAATTTCTTTCTCATTAATCTATACTTAATACTCTATAATAACAAAGTGAAAAGTAAATTCTAAAAATGTCTGTAAATATTTCTTACAGCTGCGAGCCCCTTGAGATTACTCCTCAGGCAGTTCTTTTCAAAGGAGCTCTTAGAGGTGCCGTTGCCAAGCTCGAGATCAACTAGCCGGCCGATCAGCAGAAGGCTCTTCCGCCTAGTAAGTTTGACTTAACCTCCGCTTCCAAACTTCATCCGCGACAGGGCTTGCCTTTTCTTCCCAGACCTGCACACCGAGGTGTCCAGGCTCTGGTCATGGAACAGAAAGTGGACACTTTCTTGAGGCAGGTGGCCATCCAGGTGGTCTCTCCATCAGACAGAGAGTCCGGGTTCTACAGCCGGTAATTCATAGTTCCCAAAAAAAAAAACGGTGGGTTGCGTCCTATTCTGGTTCTGTGTCAGCTGAACCGCTCATTTTGAGACACAGGTTCAAGAACCTGAAGCAGGTAGTGTCCAGAGACTGAGGACTGGTTTGTGACCATAGTTCTGAGGAATGCATACTTATATGTATTTATCCCTCCAGCTCACAGGAAGTTCCTAGGGTTTGCTGTCAGGGCCGAAGCCAATATCAGGTCCTTCCGTTTGGTCTTTCACTCTCACCCTGCACCTTCACAAAGTGTGTGGATGCGGCACTGGCCCCGCTGAGGCTTCGAGGCATCCACAGTAAAAATTACCTCAAGATTGGTTGATATTGGCTCAATCAGAGCAGCTAGTGGTCTGGCATTATGATAACGTCCTTGCCCCCCATGAAGGCTGAATGCCAAAAAGAGTGTGCTTTCTCCATCACAGAGAACCACCTATCTAGGCGTAGTATGGGATTCGACCCGTATGCGGCACATTTGTCCCCTGCTCGCCTTGAGTCCATCTTCGTGGCCGCCAAGAGAGTGAGGGAAGGCCAGTCACTCACTGCAAAGCAGTTTCAGAGACTGCTGGGTCTGATGGCAGCAGCGTCCAATGTGGCCTCCTTCACATGAAACCCCTTTAGTGGTGGCTCAAACCCAGGGGTTTTCTCGGAGGGGCAATCCACTCCGTACAATCAAGGTCATGCCGTAAGCCCCGCGTGTGGAAAGATTCCAGGTTCTGACTCAGGGCCCCATAATGGGAGTTCCTGGGCGTCACATAATGCTCACAACAGACGCGTCCCTCACAGCGTCAGAAACAGTCATGAGTGGCCATTCTGCCCAAGATCTCTGGGGGAGCAACCATCGGACGTGGCACATCAATTGCCGAGAGTTGCTGACCGTGCTTCAAGCTCTGAGCCATTTCCTCCCAGACCTAAGATGCCACAATGTGTTGGTCCGTATGGACAACACTTTGTTGGTTTCCTTTATCAACCACCAGGGGGGTCTGCGATCTCGTTGGCACGTCAGATTCTCCTGTGGGCCCAAGAGAATTTGCTCTCCTTGAAGGTAGCGTATATCCCAGGCCACTTAAACAAAAAAGCAGACGCCCTCTGTTTACTCCACGCTTGGCAAGTGCCTTCCTCTACCCTAGATCAGGGTATATTCCTAAGGTACCCTTTGGTAGTCCCACAACCTGCTATGCTCCATGCATTCTCACCTCCTTCCTTTCAGGCCTTAGACCAGGAGAAGCTTAACCGAGTGTGTGTCCACAGAACAGAACTGTGGATGAAGTTAGAGCAGCTGTTGTCTGCTATGGCCCTCTGTGGAGAGGCTTCCCTGTGAATAAGCAGATGCTTAGCAAATGGATTGTGGATTCTATTTCTTTTTCTTATGATTCCTTTGGTCTCCCTGCTACTTTCAGGGTCAGAGCGCAACTCGAAGTGTGGCTGCCTCTAAAACCTTGTCCTCTGGGTTTCCCTTCAGGGCATTTGCAATTCTGTGGGCTGGTCCACCCTGCTGACCTTTGTCAGGTCCTATAGCCCAAACATCAGTGCCACTCCTGGCCCCTCTGTCCTTTGCCCTAGCACTGCCAGTTCACACTAGTCAGTCTGGCTTGATTGGACTCTCGTTCCCAAGGTTTTTCTGAAGCAGCTTGAGTTCCTGAAGGGGAATGTCTCCAGGTTACGTATGTAACCATGGTTTCCTAAGGGATCGAGATGCTGCATCTCTATGCCACACTGCTAGCATCCCTGCAGCGCTTCCTTCCCTTTTCAGAAGCTAGCGCTGGTTAACTCCATGTGCTTTTATGCTTCTTGGTTGTGTTGTTACCCTGTCACCAAAGTTCCAGAAGGACAACCATCACTGCAGCCCTTTACCAATCGAGCTTTTCTGGCAGAATGGCTAGATGGAAATCGAACTCTGGCCTGATTAAACCAAGATTTAAACCAAGATTTAACTGTTTGGCCTCAATTCTAAAAGTTATGTCTGCAGGAAATCAGGCACCACTCATTGTCTGTCCAAAACCGTCCCAAAAGGAAAACATAGTGGCAGCATCATGCTGTGGGTGTTTTTTTTTCGGCAGCAGGAAAGCTAAATGGAGCAAAGTACAGAATTATCAACTGAAATCACACAGTCGAGAAAACACAGGAGTGGCTTATTGACAACCCTGTGGAAATTCTAGAGTGGCCCACCAGACCCCTGACTTGAACCCTATTGAACATGTGGCTGTCCACCAATGCTTTCTATCCATAGGATTTCCCATGAACAATGAAAAATTCCCCAGTCCAGGGGTGCAAAGCTTGTTGCGTCATACATAAAAAGACTTGAGGTTGTAATTGCTGCTGAAGGTGCTTCAACTAAGTCCTGAGTAAAGAATCTGAATACTTACAGTATCTCCCCACATACAGTACACCCCTCACATTTCAGCAACCATTTTAGTAGATCTTCTCAAGGGAGAATACTATATAAAAGAAAGTTCCTGGATTTATTTTAGTCAATCTGCAGCTTGTATAGCAGTTCAGATCTACTGTTTTCTAAAAAATAACTTAACATACAGCCATTATTGTCTGATTAGATGGTGACAAATCTGAGTACTAAAAAAAGAATAACAGCTGTATGTCATATAACTATGCAAAACCACACGTCCTATTTATCATGTTCATGTTTTTGTCTGCTTAACAGGACCATACAAATTTGTGTATCTTGTATAAGAGCAGTTAAAATTTGGTGCTTTGAGTTCAATTCTCTCAAATTGACCAGTCGATGATTAACATGGAACCTCATTGCAAAGGATTTAAGAATTTGAATTGTTACTCTCCACAAAGATGGCTGAAGCTATAAGAAGATCAGTAACACCCTGAAACTGAGTTACAGTACAGTGGCCAGGGTCATACAGAGGTTTTTCAAGACGGTTTTCATTTGGAACAGGCCTCTCAATAGTCGATTAGTTGAGTTCTTGTGCTTTGTGGAAGATGCAGAAACTGGCTTTAAATAACAGATACCAAGAAAATTGTGTCTTGCCTACAGTCAAGCAAGCATGGTGGTGCTAGCATCATGGTCTGGGGCTGCATGAGTGCTGCTGCTACTGGTGAGCTGTGGTTCATTGAGGGAAACATGAATTCCAACATGTACTGTGACATTTTGAAGCAGAACATGATGCTCCCCCTTTTTTCTACATAATAACGACCCAGACTCACCGCCAAGATGACAACTGCCTTGCTAAGGGAGCTGAAGCTGACAAAGCGGCCAAGTATGTCTCCAGACGTGAACCTTATTGAGCACCTGTGGGGCATTCTTAAGCGTAAAGTGGAGAAGCACCATGTGTCTAACATCCAGCAGCTCAGTGATGTCATTATAGAGGAGTGGAAGAGGATCCCAGCAACAACCTGCTCTGGTGAATTTCATGCCCAGGAGGATTAAGACAGTGCTTGAAAATGATTGTTCTCACGCAAAATATTAACACTTTGGACACAGTTTTGACATGTTCATTTAGGGTTGCCATTTATTTTGACAATAATGGCTGTATGTTGAGTTATTTTTAGAGGGCAGAAATCCATACTGCTATACAAGCTGCACATTAACTACTCTAAAGTACTGTAAATCCATTTTTGATTTCTATAGTATTGTCCCTTAAGAACATACAAACGGAAATGTGAATGGTGTACTCACTTTTGTAAGATACTGTATGTACATATTTTAATATTAAATTTTTTTTAATTATTTTTATTTAAAAATGTACAGACATTTCTAGAATTCTGTTTTCACTTTGTTATTATGGGGTACTGAGTGTATGTGATTGATAATAAAAAAAAATCTATTAGGAAAATTGCAGTATCAGGCTGAAATGAAGTATACAGCTTTCGACTTCATTAGCATCGCATGCTCATATATAACACTGGCATCAACACTACTAACATTTGTTAAATTCTTAATTACAACTAAACAAGCATGATATTTAATGTCAAGAACAATGTAAAACGTTTTCATCTGGATGATTTGATTAAGGATGACATTCGGAGGTGTCATGACGATGCTGAGGTCGCCTGGGTGGGCATCATGTGAAGCATGAAACACAACATGTCAAGGTTGTGGCCAGCTGTTCTTACAAGACCACAGTGCATAAGCATCATGGCACTGGTGTCAACAGCTGCACTGAAATAAACAGCTCCCTTCATGGTTAGATTTGAGACAAAAAAAAATATCACACAGATAAAAAAATTTCATGCATCGACATCTGTTTTGCAGCTTGACCCATTGTGCATATTATTCATGCACCAGCTTAGTGCTTTGACTGCTTATAATATCCTATTAAGCCTGACAGCTATCATATTCCAATGGCATTTGCTAATTTATCTCAAGCTTTCTTTTGTATTTATATTTGTGTGGCTTTTCTTCTGTCATTTGTCATGACATGGCAATATTGTCCATTTTTTAAAAAAGTAGAAGCTCTTACCAATGGCGGCATGAGGATCGGAACAATCAGCTGTAGTTGGTAAAGTACCTGTTTAACATGCCATAGGCTGCACAATTTTGGAAAAATGTCATGATATAATAAATGGTATCATGAGTCCACTTTATGGAGAGATACCTGGAAGAGCTGACAGCATGGGGATGTGTGTGGGGAAAGTGCAGGTTGCCAGTTGAAGGCGCACCAATTCGCGAGTGTGCACGGGCTACGCATTGGCATAAAGGAAAGATGTGCGTTAGGAAAGGAAAGCGGCGGGGCAAAAATTAATCTTCTCTTTCTTCCAACCCAGAATCAGTAAAATCTGTTACAGATTTGTCATATTGCCATGTGATGTAGCAACTTTAATTTAGCAAATCGAGCAAATCTTTAAAATGAGCAAATCAAGCAAATCTCTCTGCTCAGTCTTGGTGAGCTAAAAGCTGAAATATCGGCATATAAAAGAGGTAGCGTTTTTTTGGCTACCAGTTTAGTGTCAATCTGCTCGCCATCCATCTTCACCTGGTCTCCGCGCTGCACGCCGGAAATTCAAGTGACCACACACGCCACATGTGCACTGCCTAAACTGAGACTATCTGGTCTTTTTTTTGTTTTGTTAGCAGCACGGAAAATATGCAAACTGTTCTCAGTAAGTATGGTATGTTTCCACACAGGCATTTATTTATTTCATTAAATCGCAACGTTCGCCATCATTAATTCTTTTGTCTTTCTTTTGTCATCTTTGCCATACTGAGGCATTACAGTATTTCTGTACACTGTTATCTTTGCATGATACATTTCACTCATACCGGTAGTGTGATTCTGTAGCTTTCGAAGTTTGAGCAGACGCTTTGCTTATCTTGTCTCAGTATGTGATCTATGCTCTCTGCAGGAAATCCATTTTCACCCCTTCCACGGTTCTCTTTGAAACCAACAGCAGAGTTTAGGGGAGAGCAGATCCTGTGGCACGAGGACTCAGCTGCAGCTCGTGCTCTAGCACGAATACAGACACGCATACACTATACAGCTCCATATGGTTTTCAGAAAGATAGAATGAGAGAAAGTGAAAGAGTGAGTTATAGAAGCATGCTCAAGTCTGATGATGACTCAGTCACATTCAGTTAACATAAACCCTTTGAAATGAAGCATCTATTCAACATGAATTAAATTGTAAGCTGACGTGTCTTGAAAATCACTTTTATTAAGAACTAGCTTGCGATAACGGTTTACGGTTCTAGTCCCATCCTCTGCTTTTGCTGTGCTCTAATTATCTGCTGCAAGCGACATCGCGTCATCTAAAGAAAAAGAAAAAATATTTATATGTATTCAGAGTCATTGTAACCTTCAGGTTGAAAGCTTCATAATGTATGCGAGTATCTATTCGGTGACTTGTTTGATAGACTTCGTTGTTCTGTTGTGTCTCCAACTTGTCACAGGCATATCTCTCATCATCCACACGCGTGTGTGTGTGTGTGTGTGTGTTTGTGTGTGTGTGTGTGTGTGTGTGTGTGTGTGTGGTGTGTTGATGCTGAGCAGAACTGATTCGAGGCAGGCAGCCAGCAGCCCTGTAGCCCAGACATTGCCTCTAAATGCTTTTGCACAAAATAAAGTTCATTTTGAAACAGGCACGATATACCTCTTTACCCTTGACTACTTTTACTGCGCCATTTGTGTCTTGCACAGATGGCATAATAAATTTAAAAGTCCATGCCCTTTTTGCTCGTTTTAAAGAGCTTGGCAGGCAATACAAATGCCCCAATTTCATTGAGTGTATTTACATTTAAGGCATTTGGCACCCTTATGCAGAGCAGCATACATGAATGAATCAAAACATACTCGTGTAAATGTTTCATATCTTTTTTTTATGACATGTATATAGTATAAACCTGCTGCTGCATGAACAGACTTTTGATTAGTGTTGAAACCAAATAACAAATCATAATTGGCCGTAGGATCTTGTTTGAAAGTTGTGGGCCTGCTGTTTATAGCATGACTAACATCAGCCTTGAATGAATACAAATCCAAAACATTTGCTGAAAAATGGTTTATCGTTTTACTGCTGAATTGTGGATTTACAGTTTTCCATTAAGCCACATATTTCAACACCAAATAATTTCTAAATGATGAAGCAATATATAAAACATGGAGCGCCACTCCAGATGTAAATGGTTAAATATAAGTTCATTGTGCCTTGGTGTATATTTTACAAGGCTCCAGAAATGAAGGACACTGTTAAGCCTTGTTCATGTATTCTCATTTGTAAGGGTGCAAGAAAATATCGATACGCATAAGTATCGCGATATTTTGCTTGGCGATACAGATTTTCAAAAACACAATATCACTATTTAAAATAATTCTTAAAATTCGTACAAGATTCATGGCAGTTGTTTTGTTTTGAGATTATATTCCAACTTCTAGATAGATAGCGGTCTCCTTATCTTTGAACTTAAACAGTGATGGGAAGTACTAGCATAAGAGCACGCCACTAACATTTCCTGGTTTTACCCTAAAAATGATTATGGGTATAACTTATGCCAAAGTAATAGCGTTATATGTTTTGTTTATGTGCGGTTTTGTTTTTTTAGGTGGGAAAATTTTCAAACGGCATTTAAAAGCTCAGGAAAAATGAGCTTTTGTAGTTGCACTTTGTGGCATTATGTTATTTTAAATCTCATTAATGCAAATGCATCTGATTAAAAAAATATTTTTTTGCTAACGTTTGCCCATTCCTAAAATAAGAAATATCCAAATATATTGCTTTGCTTACAATATCGTAATGTATCGCAACATATCGTATCGCATCCCCTGTATTGTAATACATATTGTATTATCTGATTCTTGCTGATACACAGCCCTACTCATTTTGTGTTTTGATGATGGTGGTTGTAGCGTCGAGAAGCTGCATCTAACATCTAACGCACATATTCCCACATATTTTCAAATGGTATTTCATCACTGATCATACTTATCAAACTATTCATAGACCTATTATATCCTGCGGATGGGAGCAGGAGCATCAAGACCACTACCATTTGAATAGAAATCTTGTATCAAGATATAAAGGAGGTCCGTTACAGTTACTCTGGACTGCAGTGATCCTTTGCTGTAAGAGAATCCGCCAATCACACAAAAATATGTAATTACAGTAGCAACTGTCAGTAGAATAGAAGAGATACATTAATTTGTCACATCTACTTTATAGCACAGTGAAATTCTTTCTTTAAATATCCCAGCAATGTTGAGAAGCTGTGGTCAGAGCACAGACTCAGACAGCACCCTTGGAGCAATGAGGGTTAATACCCTTACTCAAGGGTCCAAAAGCAACAGCTTGACATTATTGGGGGTTTGAACCCCCAACCTCCCAATCATTAACCCAGAGACTTAACCACTGAGCTACCACTTAACTCTCAAGGGATCTGTCAAGTGTAAGGACCAGATTATCTTTGACCAGTTCAATTTCAATTTACTTCATTTTAATTTGTATTGCACTTTTAACAATGTACATTGTTTTAAAGCAGCTTTACAGAGAGGTTATAAAAGAATGTATAAGTAGCAAGTGGCAAATTGTGGTGGCTAGACGACAGGTTCAAAGCATTGCCAGGGGTCCCAGGGCTGCAGTGGTAAGCAATTTTCAATAGTGGTCCAAGAAAGGACCATCAGTAAACCAGGGACAGCATCATAGAAATGTATGCTGGTTCACCACCGAAACCACCTACAGTGGGAATGGTAGCATGAGAACCTTACCATGGAGCAGTGGAAGAAGGAAGCCTGATCTGATAAACAATGTTATAATTTAAGTCCAATGGAAATCCAAGTACGTGCGTTTCACTTGCCTGGTGAAGAGATGCCACCAGGATACACTAGGAAGGCAGCCCAGTGTAGGCAACGAATATGCTTTAAAACTATTTTTCACATTAGTCTACTCTCTGACAGCGATTTAGTGTTAGGTTTAAAAAATATTAAAACATTACAAAGATTATAGCAATACAAGAATAAAGTCATCATATTTTGGAAAAAATGTGTGCCGGTGTTCAACTCCTTCAGGGTCGATTACTTTGATCATAATCTCTTGAGTCTCTTGAGGAAAAAAAGCATATCCTCTTTCAAAAGCACACAGATGTAACCATTGATATCCTTGGAGTCGACCACTGGCCGCCATTCTAGACTGCACAACAGAGGTATTTTCCTGAATGTCGGTCTGATTTTTTTTCTTCTGAATAAATTCCGTTCCCTACATAGCCACTGCAGTGTCCGTTTACTAATTTTTAACTCTGTTCTGATGCACCAAAAGACAAAGTATTTCCTCATCGCTAAATCCTAACCTAAAGTATGATTTAACCAAATTCTTCACATTCATTTGGTGAACAATTCTGTGATCTCGTATTGCTGTGACTATATTCTCTGTAATTTAGACTTTATTCTCAAAATATTTCGACTTTATTCTTGTATTGCTACAACTTTTATTTCGTAATCATAGATTTTTAATTTTATTTTAACGTGGCACTAAAATACTGTTGTACCAAAACTCATAATGAGAAAGCAAAAAAATAAGTTTTGTTATTTAAAATTATTTTTACATGTCAAATTTTATTAAACAGTGAATTTGACAAACTTGAAGCTCAACCATCAATTCCACACATGGCAGAATAAAAAAATACAAAAGAAAATATCTATGCAGGCTTTTATGTGTTTTGCAGAGAAGATTCCATGTGGTCATGCTGCTGTAAAGCACAGATCTGTAGCGTGTTAGAGACATAGCTGACCTTTTCCAAGTTTCTTCACTCTCCACACATGTTCTCTGGAGCTCGACCAGAGGTAAGTTCTTGGTCACCTCTATTATTCAGGCCCTCTCCCCCAAATGTATAGTTTTGCCAGGCAGCCAGCTCTAAAAAAGAGTCCTGGATATTCTTCTATTTAGGTATTTTGGAGGACAGCTGTGCTCTTGGGAACTTACAATGCAGCAAAAAAGGTCTTGTGTTGAGGATCTGTGCCTGTCCTGTCTGTGAGTTTCTTTCAGCACATGGATTGAGTTTTGTTCTGATATGCATTTTTAGCTCTTTGACCTTATATAGGTAGGTGTGTACCTTTACAAATTATGTTTAGGTGGACTCTAATGAAATTGTAGAAACATCTAAAAAATGGAAGGTACCTGAGTTAAATTTTAAGTTCCATAGCAATGGGTCTGATTACTATTGTCAGTGTGATATTTAATTTTTAATTTCTTTTTGAATACAAAAAAGAAGCTGTCACAAATCACTTTTTTTGCGGTTTGTCATTATAGGGTATAGAGGCTACTTTAGGCCTTTAGGCTAATGCATGTTGTACTTTACTTCACCTATGCATTATTACTGTATAGCAACCAAGTAAAGTGCAAAACGTGGACACCCCATGGACCCCCATGTCATTCACACTTGGAGAAAGTATAAATTAATCGGCAAAAGTAATATTCAGATGTTTGAATGCATACATAATGCATTTAAATCCCATGTCTTTAAAGAAATTCAAAGGATATATAAAATTGTCAGCTATAATACACACAAACAGACATATCTTCTAGCAATTTAGTATGACAGCTTTTCACCATCGTCTTTCTCTAGCCCCTCCTCTTGTTCTTTCTTCTTTAGGAAATTACGTTGTGAAATGCTAAATGCTCAGTCATCTGCTCCCTGCAATGTCAAAGTAGCATGTTGCAATGACAGGCACTTAGCTGTGCACTGTAGCAAGACCTGCCACAAAGTCTCCGACACTTCGAAAGAAGGTTTTTTACGCTGCCGGGCCGTACACTCCTACGCCACGTCTTAAAGGTGCTCCATTACCAGGAACATCTGAGATTAGTCAAAGCAAGCTCACCTGAGTCATTTCAAAGCACAGCCACTAAAAGCAAGCCAAAACTCAGTGCACACATTGTCTCAGCCATGCTGGGCTTAATCAGTGCATTACTCAAAATACATGCAGCTAAATTTGGGTGATGTCAAGATGACATTATGCAAATTTAGTGATCATCTTGAATCTTTCTGATAAGGAAATAAGTGCAATAATTCCAACGGGGAGAAAAATCTATTTCCGGCACTTCGATAACGCATCAAAATTTCCCTCTTTCAGGGACTTTACTTAATTAAATTGCTCAATAATTCAATATAGATGAAAGTGTCATAATACTTAAATACTGCACAAGTTACATAAATGTTCCTTTTGACAAGAAAATCACTATTTTCCTCGTAAAAGCAAACGTCTCCCTGGCCTTGCAGCGTACACCAGGGATGTGCAGCTCCATAACTAATGGCGATGCGATTTACATCTTGATGCATAGAGATATTAAAGATACATATGAAGAAAATACCAAATGCAATTTGATACAATTCACCCCTATTATGATGCAGTACGATCTGATTTCAATTTGATTTAACACAATGCAATTCAATGCGATACGATAAGATGCAATGGAAAAAATATGATGCTATAAAATTAAATATGGTACAGATAGTTCACTTTTATTTCTTTGTTTCAGGCAGACAGCAAAGCCAAGTCAAGTCAAGTCAAGTCAAGTCAAGTTTATTTATATAGCGCTTTTCACAACAGACATTGTCTCAAAGCAGCAAGGTGCAGTGTATATATGTAAGTGTATATACAGTATGTAGGGATGTGTATATAATGTAAGATAAGATATACATATATATATATATATATATATATATATATATATATATATATATATATATATATATATATATATACAGTATATGTGTGTGTATGTGTGTGTGTGTGTGTGTGTGTGTGTGTGTGTGTGTGTGTGTGTATGTGTGTGTGTGTGTGTGTGTGTGTGTGTGTGTGTATGATTGTATTCTTTATGCAAATGCACCATTTGTATCAATCAAAGTCTGAAACAACACTAATGCTGCAGGGGGCCAGTTTTTTTACTCACACATTAGTTTCATAAGTGTGTCATTGGTACAACAAGATAGCTTAAACACTAAATGAGCGACATACCTGAATAACTGTAAAGAATTCCAGGTTGAGGGTCTGCTACACATTTTACAACAGAACAAGACATAGATTTTTTTTTAGAAAAAGTTTGCCAAAACTGTAAAACTGCAAGTTTTAAATCAAATTTACTGGGCTGGAATTACAGAAAGACCTACATATCCATGTTGGCAGGTATTTGCATTTTCATTAAACCTGGGTGTCATTTCAGCCCACTTAATCAAAAACAGCCATCAGAAACATTTTGGTTTCATTTTGAAACCCCCATTAAACTCACATATATGGTAATTTATTCAAACAGATTAGGTTCCAAAGTATAAACTTTTATACTGAAACCACAGTCAGCATGCTTGTTATCTCATCAATATCTCACTCAGCACAATTGTCTAGCTGCATTGCCTTATAGATAACACTGCAACTTCTACTTTGGATCTCTCATTAATGACATTGAATGTGCAAAAAAAAAAAAAACAAAAAAAAACAAAAAACGAGAAGCTCTAGCCCTGTAGACCTACCAGCAACATCTGTCTATTATTCTTTATATACAAAAAAACACAGCAAACAACTAGCAAAGTATAAAAAGAAGAACATGCATAGTTTATGAAGGAGCCAATATTTATTATCACTGGAGTAAAATTGTAGTTTATAATGGTTAAGTAAAAATAGACTTTCAACAGATGTGACATGGGTCTCTATATATATTACATTTAAAGAACATTCTGAAATGAAATTAGCCTTTTTTGTGAGTCGACTGTAACTGGGCGAAGAATAATATAAGCATCTGAGAGACCAGCATGTGATGTTTTCTCCAGTGGGAGAGAAGAGCTTGAACTGAGCTGTCTCTGATCCCCATCCAGAAGTACTATGGGCTGATAGGAAATGGCCTCAAGGAGCTGACTTGGGAGAGTTGGGAATGGCTTATTTAGCTAGAATTAGACCACACCCAGTCTGGCTTAAACAAACATGTTTTTCGGGACTGAAACACTGAAGCTGCTCTGCTCCCAGTCTTGACTCCTTCCTTATCATTTATCAAAGACTGTCCCAGATCGAATGCGTTCAAATGGCTTTTTTTTTTTATATAAGCAAGTATCTTCAAAACAAAAACCAGAGACATTCCGTTCAAGTCTGAGTCACTCCGATTGGAAATAATGGTTGCAAAGCAATGTGGTTTATATCCTCATGCAATCATTATTGATGAGAGGATTACCTTACCTTCACTGGACGATCCAGATAAATCTATGATGACGTACACCTTTCCCTCTGGCTCCAAATCAATCTGTAAGACGGATTAAAAAAAAGCATGAACATTTGAATTAAAAAGCACATCT
Source organism: Silurus aristotelis (assembly GCF_946808225.1). NCBI lineage: Eukaryota > Metazoa > Chordata > Actinopteri > Siluriformes > Siluridae > Silurus > Silurus aristotelis. Next base: position 12,470,774 of record NC_139577.1, on the reverse strand, counting down.
ACAAGATATATAGTGCCTTAAAACAATTTTAAATGCAAATCTCTTTTAAAAAAAGAGCTACAGATAACTTCATTTTTGACATAACACAATAACATCCAACTACCTGCAAAACCAGGTTACATCATAAATCCCTGTTTTTCACATAACTATAATTCAAAAAGACTGGATTTACCCCCCCTTTTTACATCTGTCTATGCTGTTCTCATGCAACATCTGACTCTGGCCCTAAAGAGAGGTTATACTAGGGGATACCAGGAGTGTATTTTATCAGGGGATATTCTGCCTGTACAGCCTTGCCTTCAAATAAAGTTTAGAAGAACCTGCAGTAGACCATGCACCAACACACAGACACAAAGGGACTTTAATTCATAAAAATCATACTGGTGTATAGAACATGATATATGATATACTTTTGGTAAACTGCCACAGTGTTAGTAATATATACCATTAATACTATTTAGTAGTGGTGAAGCCATTCTGATTGCACATCATCCAATTCTTTTTTTTAAATACAAGCATTTACTGTTTTATTTGTGCAAAAAAATATGACGATCCCACTTTAAAGACAGTGACAATGTAAACTTAATGACTAGTGAGTTCAATGAACATTTTATAAGGTTACTGTAACTTGGATTAGTTGGGCAACATATAGTAGCATAAAAATCTTACAGTGTATGTTTATCACTGCAAAGTTCAGTAAGGGAAGGGGGTGTATGGCAAATTCTAAAAAAAATACGTAGCTAAATTACCGTATTTTCCGGACTATATGCCGCTACTTTTTTCCGAGACTTTGTCGGAAAAAATGCGGCGGCAGGCGATTCCCAAAATGCCGCTCTGCTCTTGAAGGAGCCACAACATATTTCACCCGTTACACCGTGTAACAGACACTGTCTTTCGTTAAACCCTGTGTAAGGTAGACACATGCGGCTTATAGACAGGTGCAGCTTATTTATGTTCAAAATAAAAATGTTTGTAAAATTCAGTGGGTGCGGCTTATATTTGGGTGCGCTTAATAGTCCGGAAATTACGGTAGATCAAATTACCACCTTCAGATGTTCCAACAAAACAAGAAAATTTTGGAAATCTAAAACCTATGGATGCTCTGATCCCACATTATGACATAATCATAGCAATACCAATATAAGTTCTCCTATTACTAGCCAATACCTGATACTGACACTAACACTTCTACATCATATATATATATATATAATTGATTGATTTATAGTTTAAAATTGTACTCATTGTTCAGTCACTGTAAGCCCCTAATTCATGTCCCTGCATGTTCTTTTGACTGTCTGTGCGGAAAGTGTCTCGTCACTTATTCAGCACATACAAATGGGTGTGAGACGGAGACAAATTCATGAGGGAAATTGTCCTTTGGTAGAAACAGAAAGCACTCAGAATGCTCCAGCTCTGCATCTGTGTGTCCTGCTTTATGAAAGTCACCTCTTTTCCATTTTTACACTAACACTGATATGTCAGATGGCAAAGCAGCAACATTATCTATATTGCAAATTAATATATCAAGAAGCAAAGTAAAATAAAATAAAAAAACATTGAAACATTATATCCTTTAGGACAATAAACATGCATTATAAGCCATCAATTGACTTTAATAAATTATTTAAAGTAAGGTAGGTAAGTGTGTGACACACACATACACGCACATGCACACACACTGAAAAACACTGCATCACACAAAAACATGCAAAATTTTTTTGTTGTTTTTTTACTGGGGGTCCCAGCTGCAGTAGGGGTCTGGTGTGTGTCATCTCTCACACATACACACACTGTACAGGAGACTGTACACACTGTCATAGGGGAGATAAAACATTGTGTGCTCACTGTTCCCAGAAAAGGGTGTCCTGACTTTATAGCACTGTTCACTTGCCAACTATGAACTTCACAACCATATATCACATTTTGCCTCCTGGATATTTCGTCCTGTTTCTTTTTCCTTTTTTTTTTCCCCCCAGATATACTCTAAATATTGCAACTGTATGTGGCTGTCATTTACCTCCCTTAATAAACTTATACACTGAGACCCTCACAAAGCAGACACACATTTTATCATGACCACTGGCTCCATTAGAAAGATGAGATTTTTCTCCTTAAGCACATGGGGACATAAGAGTCGAGTAGGGTTAAACCGAAAGCAGCTGAATTAAATTATGTTCAGCAATTCAATTTGCCTTTGCTTGTGTATGTCATCGCACAAATTTAAACGCTGTTATTCGAGAGGCTTTGACCGAAATATTTTGAACGTGATGACATATTTCTTCTGCAAAAATTTATCATTTGACTGTGCTGATGTTTTTACCAGTATTCTTTACTGTAGAACACCATTCAGTTACAGTACCATGTTTGTGTTTGTCTTTTACCTGCTCCATTACGGTTAAATTATTTATCCGATGCGTTCCACAATGTACGTCCTTAAATACACTGTATCTCTCGTGTCCTTTGTGTGACTGACAGCTCTCTGGAAAGCACGCTTTGAATTCCTTAGACCACCGCAGTCTGTTTTTTTAGACACAAAGAATATTTTATGGTCTGTTGTATGCCCGGTTTAAACATTTAAGAATTACTTCTTGTTGCAACGACATGTGAATCTGTGTTCATTCCGTACTCGTGCTTTTTTTTTTTTTTTTTTTTTTTATAAGACATGGGAACAAAGATTCAAATGGAATGTTTCAGGAAAGAAGCCAAAAACACGGTTCATGTTTCCAAGATTACAAATGCTTATCAACGACATTTCAATAAACCCTACACATCTATGCTATTGTCTATTCTCTTTCAGCACCTTTCCCATTTTCTCAAACAATTTGATTTTAATAAACAAGTGACTAAGTAAAAAGGGCCTCATGTCAGCTATTTGAAAGAGATTTTGTGCTTACTGTCAGTAATCTGGCAGCATAACAGTACAGTCCTAACAGTACACAATGAATGGACGTTAGTATACATCCAGTGATAAATAGCCGCTCACTGTTCTTTTTTTCAGTTATTAGGAACACCTGTACAATTGCACATACCTCTTAACAGCCAATCATGTGGTAAAAAATGCAATGTGAAAAAAGTTACATGAAGTTACTAGGCAACAAAAGAACTTTGAGGATTGATTTGGACTGTAATTAATATTAACAATGGCTCAGGAGCACAGGTTGCATGAACAGTTTTGTATTTAATCACCCATCACTGCACACCTTAACAATTATGGAACTGAAAAGAATGGACATTCAGTGGAGGATTAGTTCCCTTCTGAGTCTGGTTCCTCTCAAGGGTTGTACTTTATGCCATCTCAGGGAGTTCCCTGATTGTAAGGACAAACTTACAATGATAAGGAATACATTTTTTTCTATAACTTTATAACCGCTTTATCTCTGTAAAGCTGCTTTGAGACAATGTATATTGTTAAAAGTGCCCTACAAATAAAAATTCAATGAATTGAATAAAATTTTATTGCAATTTAGAGGCAAATTGAATCTCTTTGACAATGACCCTCAAGCATACAGCTATAATTTCTTAGGAAAGCCTTGCATGGTCGAGACCTGACTCAAATCATATTATAAAATTGAGTTCATTATTGAGACTTGACTTAGTTGATTGAGGACCATATTTTCTTTACTAATCTTGTTATTTTTGTACATTTATTTGTTTATGCTTTTAAAAAAATACATCCATTTTGATCATATTTATCAATGCAATGTCCAAAAACATATGATTTACATATTGTGTCCAACAACATGTGGTGTACACAAAGGTGACTATTTATTTCCCCTATCAGTACATATTTATTTGACAGTATATTATACATGCTTATGAGCACAGCGGTGACACTGACATGGTACTGGTATACTTTTAGTGTGTTACGGTGGTACACTAGCCACATTTACATACAGTCTAATACTTCGTTAATAATCTGTCTGATCGAATCGAATAATACAAGTTTCTAAAAACTGGAATAGTCTAAATAGACTGGAGACTTGGACCAGGTACATTCCGCGCATGCTATTTTCAGTCACAGGGCACACCTGCATCAAAAATGTGCTATAAAAACATCATTTTACAGATTGGATCTATATATAAAAACTGTGAAACATTTTCAAGCAGAAATAAAATGTGAATTGTTCTTCAGTATTTAATATTTACCAGACATTCAAAAATATTGGCTTTAAAAATTATATTTCGTAAAACCTGTTATTTCTTGTGCAGCTCTTATTGTGCAGTGCAATTAAAAAGCTGAAGGCACTGAACGAACTTACATTTCTTGTTGTTATGGTAACAACTACACCATACCTCAATCCACAAATAACTTTAGATTACATATAACCTGCCTAAAAATGAAGATCATTTGGAAATCTTCAGGAGAAAGAATTAGCATATACATTCATATTGTATTATAATTTTTTGTGTCATAGCGGTTGCATGTAATTACACTAATAACACACACACTTCCATGGCAAACGGTAGCTACAACACAGTGATGCCATAATATGTAGGAGCATTTTCAGTGTATGTCCTAATAACTAGGCAGGGGACTTAGTTAAAGTACAGCTCATGTCCCAATGGAAACTGGCCACAAAAAGCTTTGAATGAACTGCAATGCGTTTTCACCTCACAGAAATTCTTTAGTGTCTGTCCACATACTTCTTTTTCTACAGGGTTCTACAAAGCACATATAAGATTAGATTAGATTCAACTTTATTGTCATTGTGCAGAATACAAATACAAAGCCAGTAAAATGCTGTTAGCATCTAACCAAAAGTGCAAATAGCATATATAGACTTCACGTGCAAATGAACTTGAGCAACATCTGATTCTCAATCCATAGGGTTTAATATGATGTTGGCCCTTTGCAGCTATAACAACTTCAACTCTTCTGGGAAGGCTTTCCACAAGGTTTAGGAGTGTGTTCATGGGAATTTTTGACCATTCTTTTAGAAGCGCATTTGTGAAGTCAGACAGTGATGTTGGATGAGAAAGCCTGGATTGCAGTCTCTGCTCTAATTCATCCCAAAGCTGTTCTATCGGGTTGAGGTCAGGACTCTGTGCAAGCCAGTCAAGTTCTTCCACACCAAACTCACTCATCCATGTCTTTATGGACCTTGATTTGTGCAATGGTGCGCAGTTGGAACAGGACCGAGCCGTCCCCAAACAGTTCCCACAAAGTAGAAAGCATGAAATTGTTCAAAATGTCTTGGTATGCTGAAGCATTAAGAGTTCCTTTCACTGGGACTAAGGGGCCGAGCCCAACTCCTGAAAATCAACACCACATCCCCTCCACCAATCCCCTCCACCAAACGTTACACTTTTTACAGTGAAGTCAGACAAGTACTGTTCTCCAGGCAACCGCCAAACCCAGACTCGTCCATCGGACTGCCAAACAGTGAAGCGTGATTCGTCACTCCATAGAACACGTCAATACTTTTGCCAATATAGTCTGTGTGTGTGTGTGTGTGTGTGTGTGTGTGTGTGTGTGTGTGTGTGTGTGTGTGTGTGTGTGTGTGTGTGTGTGTGTATATATAAAACAGGTGTAATGGTACGCGAGGGAGTAAATGAATGAAAGAATGAAAGAATGAAGATATTTCTTAAAGTATTCTGAAAAAAGTAGAACAATTAGTAGAGCATACCTTTAGAAAATTAAATATAAAGGTAAAACACACACACACACACACACACACACACACACACACACACACACACACAAACATGAGCATGATTTGAAGGTGATATGGCGTGCTTAATAGGAGCTAAAATTTTATTGTATTCAATCTATTTAATTTGTTCCAATTAAATAAATATATATATATATATATATATATATATATATATATATATATATATATATATATATATATAATATAATTAAAAAAGTGTAATGCGTTAATTAGATTTATTCTATTTTCTTTTTACTTTGCAAAAAAGTTTATAACATTATTGTACACATGTGAGAGAGCAGTGCATTATTTTGCACACAAGTACATCCTCCCAAATGTTACCGCCACCAGCGGCCTCTTTCTCTAGAAATGTTGCATTCTTTGTTTAACCCTGAACCACAATAAGTTAAGAACACTGCTTTAGACAATGCAAAAAAATGTGCAACATTAAGTACATAATTAGGCACGTAAGTATATACACTTGCACAAAGATTACACATATAGTATCATTATTATAATGATTAATGTCATATAGAAAGATATACTGCAATCTCAGCGTTGCATGATAGTTCAAGTGTCTGAATATATGAGTGATCCGTTACAAAGTTTGTGTAATGCATCCTGTGTGAACATGTGTAGAGTGTGTGGTTACTGTGTGCTTCTAACCAAACACCCACACATATCCTCTTTCTCACATACTCTCTCTCTCTCTCTTTTACTTTTCCACCCTAACCATTCACCATTCATGTGTATGCCCCCACTCCTATTCCTCTATATTCCTCTCAGACACACATCCTCCCTCCATTTCCTCCTTTAATCTAGTTTTGATGGAGCAGCCGTTATGGCTTCATTAGCCGGTACAAACTCTGCCTAATATTGACTATTATTTCAGCTTCCTGCCCCTTAGCTTTTCCAATCGATAGCTTGCTCTAGAGCTACGCTGGAGCACACAGAAGAAACCTGGAGCCGCTGCGGAATCCAATGCTTATTATATGCAGGAAAAGGATGCACAGCTGTGCATTTGAAATCGTACCCAGCTTCAGGTTAAAGAGAAATATAAAACAACAGCGCATTGTATGATAATCTTTTAAGATGATTAAGCCTATTGTTAAAACATGCAGTTTTATTTAATTGATCTTTCATCAAGCCAGACCTGTGCTAAGCACCAGTTTTTGCACCAGTTTGAGGCGTAATTAGGCCACATTCTGCACTAAAAAAGTTGCACATTATTTAGGACTAGAAAAAGCCACAAAACGGACTGTGCCATGGCAGCACGTTAAAGGGCTCTTTTCTCCCTCATCCATATCCATTTGCACAAAAATTTGGAAGTTAGTATTGTGTGGCTGTTAGATATTCTGTCACATGTAAATTGACAGCATTTGATTTTGATGATTTAACAAAGCCAGGTGTAAATATGAACTACAAATGTAGTCAGTGTTGTTATTTTCGCGGGTTACCATCAAACCATACAGCAGCACATCATACAGCAGCACATTATATTCTATTTATTCCCACAAAAGCCATATTCAGATTTAGATACACCATGCAATGCTGAAATAACACTATTCATACCTCAGACATGCTACAAACTTCAATAATACTCAGACAGTTGAAATGTGTACATGGGGCAGAGTTTGGGAAAAAAAACAAGGCATGTGTCAGTTAAATGCTATTCTGAACTAAAAGCCTTTTTTGCTTGTGTGGGTGACAAAACCTGACAGAAAAAGGAAGATGAAAAATAAGGATTAATAACAGTAAAGTAATCCCCTGTTTATCGTCATGGGTACGCTCCAAAACCGCCCGCGATAAACGAAAAAACGCGATAAACGAACGTCACCTTAAAAATGCTTTTTTTTTAATTGTTTAAGCCATATGTGGCAAATGCAATTTCGCGATAATTCGGCCACGAGATTCGACCTGAATAAATTGAAAAAAGATACGGTTTACTAGTATTAACAAGTGTGGTAGGTAAGTGGATCACATGTAATCAGTGCTATGTACATGTGTAAACTGGGTTCCACATACGAAGGTAGTCAGGGACATGTTTATCCAAGCTACATTCTGGTCAGCATTCTGATTCTGAATTGGGAGGTGGTAGCTTAGTGGTTAGTTTAAATCCTAGCCACACCAAGTTGCCACCTCTGGGTCCCTGAGCAAGACCTCAATCCCCATATCTGCTCAGGTGTATGAATGTGATAATTGTAAGTCACTCACTGTAAGTCAGAACGTCTACCAAATGCGTACATGTAAATTATTCTGATAATGCATGTCAGAGCAGCCCCCCAAACAAGATCTATCTACAGACAAGACAACATCAGATACCTCTATCGCTTACTGAGATTTGTAGCAGCCAAAAATGCCAGAGAATCAACAAAAAGGTAATTCATCTCTGTGTTTAACACTTCTTACAATGGTAAACCTATAGCACTGTTGTGACTATGAAGCACAGTTGTTTTGTTTTTATAGCTGCGTGAGTACTTTTGTTTTACTTCCCTCTGTTTGTTTCAGAACTCTCTTCCATGTAGGTGACTTATGCATGAATTACATTAAAAGTATTTGGGTTTTGATATCAGACTAGTAGAGTTGATGCTGTGAAGTGACATTGTATTGCTTTTGGCAGATCAAGCAATCCTCCGTCACCAAACACAATCACAAATTAAAGACACAGGGAAAGAACAGTTGTTAATTCATGCAAACTGTGTTTAAATACACACCAGTTGTATGCAGGCCCATAAACCCTTGATCCTGTACTGTCCTGTTGACTGGAAGTTTTGGTTTTTGGCATACTTTACAAGTATATATAGCCACATTGTCTGTTCAGAGTGGGGAAACACTGACACCTCCAGTCACACACAAAACTATATACAATATATACACTATATGAGTAATGTATGAACAAAAGTTTAAAGACACCTGACCATAATTTTTATCCGTGCTCCATATCTAGCCCCCATTTGCTGTTATAATAACCTCCGGTCATCTGGGAAGTTTTTGCAACATTCAACCACAAGGGCTTTAGTCACCCAAATGAGAAAATGATCAATACTGGTAGTTAAAACTAAACTCCATTAAAACTCAGAAGTCATCAATAGTCATTTCAGGAAACCAAAGTTAAGTTTTAATTCGGTTGTTTTCCACCACCTTCCACCTACAATAGTTTCATACCATTACCTATATAACGAGTAATATTCCATTAAAGTGATAAACAACACCAGCAGCATTTATACTCCACTATCCAGTCTAATAGCGCATACTACATTTTCATTCACTTTTACTGTAACAGTAAATCAGACTCATGGGTCGTTTCAATCCATAAACAATACATCTCACAGTACTAAATGGTGCCCAGGTTAAAGAAAATGAAAATGAAAGCACTGTAATGCAGACAAGCCATCTTTAATCTACAGCATATATAGAACAAAAGTGAGTGAAAAAGGTATTAAAGGTTAAGTGGTAACCATCAAGAAGCAACAAAGCTTAGTCTTGTAAGGGGAAAAACCCAAAGACTGGTAGGAAATGGCGGGGTTTTATCACCAACAAAATGAAACGCTCAAAACATGGTACAGAAAGCAAATCTTTCACTTAATATCACTGATAGAACAGGTAGGTAGAGCTAGATAGTAAGCAGTCTAAATGAAACCAATCACTTCCACAATCAACTACACAAAGTCTTTGTGGTTTTGCTTTAATAAACCACTAACACTTGCATGAAGTGGCGATGTGTTTGCTAGAACGTCAGATAAGCCAGAGTAAAATTAGCAGGCCGTTTCAACGAAAGACAAAATAGTCCAAGTTTTTGGATGCCACTGAATCCAGGAGTCAGGAATAGAGAAAAACCTCTAAGATGCTGCTGTACACATTACGTCCTCCATCCAACATTAAGCCATCATCGTTAAATCAGTGATTTGAGCCGAGCCCGGCAACAGAGTGCATTTTAAGAACTGGTCTTTAAATGTTGTTAAATAGCGTAATATGACACGCAGATTTATTATATCGCACATTTATTACACCAATCCATTTGCTTTTGTTGTTAACAAAGTAGCCTGAAAAATGACCAAAAGATGGAACTGTAATTTTATTGTGGCTGTTAATGGAAATGTGATTTTAGGCATCATTCGCTGCACAAAAATGAGCTAATCAGAGCAATGTCTTTAAAAAGGTTTTGTCCTGAAATTTATGAAAAAAAAAACTTCTTTTTTTTATTGCCATTGGACTACTTTAGTCTTGCCATCTCTTTGTACATATTAAGGATGGTAATATTCACCGATTTGCATTGGTGCATCGGCATAAAAGTTAACGGTGTGATTTAAAAGTGTGCATCCTACACATTTTGTCATTTGTATTACAATGAATCATATTTAACATATTTGCATCGGCAAATCCTGATTATTTAAAACAATACATCATTTTCAGTAGATGTGCTTTGCATTTATTATTTAGAAACTGACTAATAATTTGTGACCGATATTTGATATGTAGTTTAATTTCTCCTCCTGTTTTAATTTTGTTCAAGTGAAAGCTTGGAGCTTCGAGAAATGAATAAAAATTTTTATAAATTGTAAATCCACTACACTTATTGTGGTAATAGTGTTGATGAACATGCTGAGCAGAGATCTAATGACAGATCTCAAATCAGATTTCCTGCATGCCTTCCTTCCAAGTGAACCTGACAAAACATGCTTTCTTGCAACTGTGAAACAAAGGAATAAAAAACAAAAAAAAAAACAAGTAGGGGAGGAGAAAAAGAGAAAGGGAAAAAAATATATATATACAGATGTTCCTCAAGTGTCCCCCAAAGAATTAAACACACCAGACCTTAATTTTTGTACTTGTGACTAGATTGAATTGAATGTGACTATTATTGAGAAACTATCAATAATGACCAGGAAAATTCCAACAATATAAGCAAATATGTGAGAATAGAACTTTTTTTAATCAGAAGTACTATGACATGAAATCCATGCAAGCAGACTGGAATACAGTCGTGAAAAAAATTAATGTTTGGGAGAAGTTTCATAAAGTCTTTATTTACGATGCCTATCCTTGTAATCCATGTCAAGGAAACCGGCTGCTCGTGTGGCTCACTGTGCTCTCTTTCACACACACACACTCACACACACGGTGAACATGATATGACTTGTGCCTAATAGGAGTTGAAAACGTAAACAAGCTAACGGCCTCATACATTAGCACTACTGAACACACTACAGTCATTTCATTTCATCACTTGCTTGTTAATTTTCTTTTTAGGTGGCAATTGTCAAAATGAATCACACAAATGGGATTCGTCCTAAATGGCAAAAATATTTGCCTCGAATCACTGCACGGAATAAACAAGGACTTATTAGTGAAATGGAGTTAATAAGAGCAGCATTATGGAGATTAAAGGCGTAATAACGATATGATTATTACTAAAGAATTGAAGTGTCTCAGAAGGAATGATTTCAGCTCTACCTTGATATGCTGTGTGAGGCTGGGAGCAAAAGAATAAGCTATGGCTCACAATCATTTCAGACTAAAGAAAGTTTGATGTTGTATGTGTCATTAGCAAGGCCCATTAAAAAGATTGGTATGCTACAACACAAGATTACAGATCAGCAATTTTAACTGTTCCACTTGATCATGTGCCTCCCGGTACTCCGCCCAGCTTTGGTGGGAAGTAACATTGATGAGCAAGCAGTTATTCCTCTATATCACTGCAAGCATCACAAATCTGGCTAAACTCCCCACACCCACCCAGCCCGAACCCACCCCCCTTCTCTGAATCGCTCGCTATCTCTCTGGGAAGTAAATGTGGGAGTCTGAAAACAGGAAGCCGATGCTACCGTGTGACTCAAACATAGTGCTGTTATTTTTAGCGCGGGCCACAGCGACCCCTTGGCCCCCGCTTCCTTCAGACCAGCAGAAGGACACCAGTATCCACTCCTCAACGAAGCCCCACTGGGAAAGGTAGGTCAGGCGAAGAGGGGATCCTGTCGTACTTAACGTTTTTATCAGGCTTGCTGTTAACAGCAGAGTGTTTTAAGGCTCAAATGATCAGCCTGACGGTAGTCACACACCACCTGAGTCTTTCTGCTCAGTGGCCACTGTTGCTGCCATTGGCAAAAAAAGATTTAGCATCAACTTTACATCACATCACTACAGGACCAACAACATACATGTGTACTAGGGATGTGTGTGTGTGTGTGTGTGTGTGTGTGTGTGTGTGTGTGTGTGTGTGTGTGTATATATATATATATATATATATATATATATATATATATATATATATATATATATATATATATATAAAACTGAGGCTGATGCGATTCACATCTCGATGCATAGACAATGATGCAATACATTAAAGAGACATTTGAAGCAGCTACCGTTGCGATTGCGATTCACGCCTATTACAATGCAGTGCGATCCGATTGCGATTTAATTCAGCCCAACGAGATTCAATGCAATATGATGCAGTGGTAAAAAATATGATGCTCTGCAATTCAGTATGGTACAGATAGTTCACTTTTATTTTTTTTTGACTCAGACAGATGGCAAATCATACATTTACTTAAGTGCCTTTTTTCACAAACAGGCCTTAGTAGTATAAAAAAAAAAGATGAAATAAAACCAGCCGTTCTTTTCCTGTTCTTTTTCTCCAGGAAGATGCAGCAATATTTATATATAAATAAATTGCTTTTTACTGATGCAAATATGTTAAAAACGATGCATCGTGATACAAATGGCAACTTGTATCAAATGCACACATTTTTAAATTCAATGCAATCGTACCATCCCTAATGTTTTCTAAGTGCAATATGTAGCATCCTATAAATTATAGTATGTCATAAGCTTGATTAGTAGTTTATTTAAAATAAATCTAGCTCTCGCTTTTCATCTTGAGATAAACGTCTAGACAAAAAAGTGTACTGAATGTGTTCACTCTCTCTGTAAAAAGAAGATAGTAGGTTTTTGGTGCAGGGAAGGTCAGAGTCTGGGTGGATGAATTTAGATTGGCAGTGAGAGGGGCTTTTCTTTAGACTGCTCTGCATGCTCAGATGTCAGCTCTATTGTTTCTGAAGATGAGTTAACCTGCGTCACTGCCTCAGGGTGAAGCACTCAGGGTGACGCCACACATCACAATGCAGCTTGCTTAAATTCACTCCACCCTACACTCTTGTCAGTGTAATGTCTCCCAGTAAATATACAATCCACACAGCAACAGGACAAACTCATCTTGAACATTCGACGAATGCACAAAGCAAAACATTCAACTGGAAGCAAATGCAAAGACAATACATTTCTTTACTGTCATTTAATCATATATCGATCATATATAATAGATTAAAACCATGGGATTTACATATCAGGGCCTAAAAATAATAATGCATACCTCACAAATTTTTATAAACAAACAAAAAATAACCTCTGGTGACAAGACAACAAATTTCAATATGCGGTCATATATTTTTTTTTTACCCAAAATGCAAACCAAGTTAGCAAAAAAAGCATACTAATTATAAGAGAATATCCGTCTTCACCTCAGAGAAACTGCTCTTGCTGCTAATCAATCTGGAAAAGGTTATAAGACCATCTCCATTTTTTAATTCACCATTTTCCAGCAAACAGACCAACAATTCAACGTCAGACTGTTTAATGCTCCTAAATATAAAGAGAAATGCAAGCGTTACTCTATGTGACTTTCTGGCCTGTGTAGGTTCTCAAACAATATCCTTAGACTGATGAAACCATAGTATAGATGTTTGGTCATCAAGCACTGCACACACCGCATGTTTGGTGTAAAACAAAAACAGAATATCACAACAAAAAAAACTAAAAAAAACTTAAACCAACAATCAAGATAAAAATGAACCTATTGAGATGCTGTGGCAGGGTCTTAAGAGAGCGGCGCATAAATTACTGCCCTCAAACATCAATAAACTAAATCAATGTTGTCAAGTACAGCCAGCATTATAAAAACTAAAGATGGTTCTACATAAAAATGACTAAATTATAGTGTACTTATTTTTTTCTACCTGGTTTCCCAACTGTTCTCAAAATCTTGAAATACATCTTAAAAATCTATAGAAGCTGTAGAAGCTAAAGAGGACCACATGATCATTGTTAATAAAACAAAACATAAAGTCAGAAAAGAAAAAAAAATGCATTTTCTATCTTATTAAACTGTTCGCTTTCAGTAATCACTTTATCCTGGTTAAGTTTGGAGTGCATCCAGAGCATAAGCAGGGATAAGGCCCTGAATAGGACACTCATCCATCACAGGGCACCATGAAAGTGCACATTCCCATTTCAAGTCATTTATCATTGCCAGTCCACCTACTGGTTTGTTTCTGAGAGTTGGAAAGAAACCAATGTACCCAGAGAAAGTCCACATGTACGCTAAAACAATATGTAAAACCCCACATAGACAGTAAACCAAGCTAGAGATTGTTCATAGCTCCGCCATGTTGCCTGTAAATGTCTACTGTTGAACTATACTACAGTATATGTCAGCATTAAAAACTAATCTCAACACAAAAAAAACAACTGAACATAACAGTAAAGAATGGAAACAATGGGACCAAATGACAGTGAATACTACTTAGAATGAACAGATAATATGTTCTGTCTAGTTCGAACCATAGATACGAATAGTATGTGCATTATTCAATTGGGCAGGAAAAATTCCCAATCTAGATGTGACTAGCGACATGCATCGGTCTGACAAAACGCAACATAGAAATTGAACAGGAGGCTTTTAATTCCATGTGTTCATGAGGAAACACTCAGATATGAAACTTACAAATAAAATGTCCCCAGTGGGTTTTCCCCAGTGTTTTCGAATGTTTCCGGGTGCTCGTTGATGATTATGATGAAGATGATGATAATGAGAGAAGGCACAAAAAGGGAAAGATAAAAAAATAAAATTAAAAAAAAAGCGTAATATTTTACTCAAACGTTTCAGGTTTGTGAACGTGTAACGGTGAAATTGAGAACGTGCAGAACAGTTGTTTGGTTTTGTTAAATGTTAACATTTTGTTGTGTCTCTTATGTCATCCAAGATACATGTTGAGACCAGCGATTCAGCACTTTGACACATTTAACCCTTCTTAATATTTACATAATGGTTTCAGGACTAACGAAACACCAGGGACACTGCACCCATACTTCACCTTTCCTTTTACATGCATTTGAATCATATACACGAAAGATGATTTTTTTGTTTTAATAATTGGTGTACAGATTCAGCAAAATGAAAACAAGTGGACTCTTTTAGACTCTGATGCTGAATTGCCTGTTTGAGAGGCTTAATAAGTATAATAAAATACTACACTGCCGGAAAGTAGGAAAGAACAAGCCTCCAAAAATGACTAAAGAGTAACAAGGAGACGTTTACTGCAGTTAAACTTTAATTAGCATGTCTGCTGATTAGTGTTTACGTGGCATGTTGCTCCATTGTGCCTCATATTAGCACTGTGTTCTTGTTCAACACGAAATCACCAACACACAACTAGTGTAGAGAAAAACGGCAAGGAATGCAAAACTCCAGGAATTTCATGCGAAACTACTCCAAGAAAACTGGCACCACATGGAGATGCATGTAATGGCTTGTAAAGTGAAAGACACACGAATGGGAATCCACACAATCTCTCGTTTTCAATAGACCTTAAATCTTCAAGAGTCAGCAATGTGGAGGAGGCAGCAAGTGTAGGCATGTGCCATACATATTTGGACTCCTTGTTATCGGCTTTCGCTCAATGTGCCAAGAATTGTTCATCCAATGTCTCTAAAAGAAGATTCCAGACGCCATTCGTCCATCCATCTCAACTTTGTTTTGACTCACTCACTGTGTCTGACAGCAACTCTTCATTGCGTTAATTCGATTTACACTCATTCTAATCGCTTTGTGTCTTTCCTTCAGAAAAACTCCTGTTTTGAATGAAAAGAGCTTTTGGATGAAACGGCAAGAATTCACCGTTGCTCATGACAATTGGTTCCTAGTCTCAGAGACTACACTCATATGGCCCACTACTTACAATCCAAGCAAACATCTTCAAGTTTATTAGATAGTAATAATTTTCCACTTATCCTACTGTATGATCCATTCATATTTTGGCAAATTGTTCAATTATTTGACTTTAATACCATATATATATGGCCATACGTATGTGGACACCTGACCAACAAATCTTATCTATTCTGTCTCAACATAGTTTTGATATAATGGTATAGGATGTCATTGCATGCTGTAACATTATAATTACCCTTGACTGGAACTACGAGTTCCAAACATGTTCCATCATGACAATGTCCCTGTAGGCAAAGTGAGGTCCATGAAGACAGGGTTTGCCAAACCTGTAGTAAAACTTGAGTGACCCTCATCTAAACACCACTGAACAATTGCTGAATGAATGCTGACTGCCTTCCTGGCTTTCTCTAATGCTGTTGTGGATAAATGAGCATAATCCCCACAACCACACTTTAAAATCTTAATGATAGCAACAGGGGGCTGAAATTCGAATGGATGTTCAACAATCGCATACACGTGTGATGGTCAGAGGCTTACAAATTTGAGCGCATATAGTGTATTATATAATATGGTACTGTAATAATACTGTAAGAAGAACAAAAAGATGACGAAAAACAGGAAAAGGAAAGAACAAAATGCATCTAAATAGCTCATAGATTTACACTTAAGAATTTACATTTATACTTTACATAAATCCTACATTACATCCTATCAGTTCTTTCTTAAATATCAGAATTTTTTAAATGATCACTTAAACAGTGCACCAGGATGAGGACAACAGAGGGGCATAATCTATAGCTAATCATTTTTTTGCACAGTTATTTATTAATCGGACTATCTCTCCCTTTTGCCTTTGGTTGTTCACCTATACTCATTTTTTTTTTCCTTTGGTCAACGTCTAGCTTTAAGATGTGTTGTGTATTGAGATAGTAAGTCAAATCATTGTAACTTTTTTCAGCTTAGTTTGTCACCATTTTTTTTATCTTCTGTGATTTCAGTTGCACATAAGTAGAGAGCATTATTTGTTTTGTTTTTTACTCAATAAATAAACTTCAAACTCGAATCAGGATAAGAATCTCAATCCATCTCCATTCTCTTTCTCACCTGCCATACCGATCATTTAGAAGCTCTGTGCCAGACAAACATTTAAAACACTCTACATGGGTTCTGAAGAACATTTGACTGGTGCAGCATAGTAACAACGTATTGTGAGTGACGAGAGAGGAAGCACAGGGACACACACACGCTGAGAAAGAAGAGGATATAAGATGGTCCTGTTAACGTATACACAGCCGGCCGGCTGATCTCACACATCACACCTCTAATGAGTCCCGTTATTGTGCTTTAACTCAAAAGTGAGTGATCATGAAAAGCTCCTGCACCGAGCTACCTGCTGGCAGTCAATTATACGGAAACCGTAACAGTAAACTTTACAGATAAAGAACGGTTACACCAGGAGGGAAAGGAATTTTTCTGCAGGTGTATAAATTTCTTACAAATAATAAAAGAAGTGAATTCGCAGATATGGACAAATCAGCAGCCCAACATCACACACCATACAGAACATAGCAACTGCTCCAGACATGAAAAAAGATTGGATATGTTTTCTGTATCACTCTTCGTTTTCCATTACACACATTTCTAATGGTTAGATAAAAAGCAGGCCATTCAATAGCTAACTACCCGTCAATATCTGCCTGAATTCACATTTGTTGTCAGGAGGTCATTTCGAATTTGTCAATACTACCACTGGGGTCATCAGGCATTCTGCACAATCAGTGCTGTCTAAACAACCAGATTATACCTATTATAACACACACACACACACACACACACACACACACACACACACACAAGCTACATCAGAGCCCATACATATGTTCAGAGCTGCTGTATTTGTATGTGCACAACATGAAGGTCAGATAAGGACATTTGAAATTCTCGAAAAAAAAAAAAGGTTTTGTGTAAGAGCCAGCATTTAACACTTAGTGCAAATAAGCTACATATAATAATAGATGATTTGCATAGAATGAGATAAGATTTGTAAATAATATAACTGTGTATATAACTGTGAATAACTTTGTCTGTGTGTCTTAGAGATTGACCGATTGATTGACCAGCCAATTAACTGGACCGTCTTTTTTTGTTTTTGTTTTTGCATTTTCTAATTAACTGGCATTGGCCGTTTGTGCTGCAAATGAGACGATTATTAGGCAGGCGCAACCGGGCGTGTACGTTCTGCGTTTGCATGAAAGTACATAACTCTCACCGGCAGGTGGCAGCAGTGTTTATTCAGCGTCAAAACAGGAAAACCAGCGAAGCTACAACTTTGAATAAATAAAGCAAGCAGCGTTTAGACCTGCCGCGATCATTACTAACCGGATTGGTGTAGCTTTTTTCAATCGTATCTGCTAAGTTACAAAGAGAGCAAATATAACAAGTGTGTTTCGTTTTTTTCCCTGTGTGCTCATTCGCTAAGCTAAATAGCCGATCTGAGTTCTCTTTCCCGCTATTCTCTTTCTCCTCCGTCGAGTCGACATACAGAAACGGGTGAAATGCAGCTGACGTGGTCCGACCAGGGCCAACAGTGCAGAGAAAACATTTGGAGAGAGAATGAGAGTAACTTTTTGGAACTGTATTGTTAGCAATCCTTCAACCAGCTGTAGTTTAGGCTACATGTAGTCACGGGGACCAAAACCTGCTAACAAGTGCACTGCTTGGGGGAGGCTTGTGTTGTTCAATAAATGTTTCATTTAAGCAATGTTTTGTATCACATCTTATTAATTAAACTGTTAGATTTTATGAGATGAAGGGAGAAAAAAAGAAAATCGGCCGAAAAAATTCGGCATTAAATATCTCGATTACTTATTTAATGGCGTCGGCATCAACATCGGCATCGACATCAGCCAGAGAAAAACTCATATCGGTCAACCTTTAGTGTGTTTCTATGCGTTTGGTTGTACACTACATCACCTAACATTAAATCGGTTCATATGCTGCAGTATGAAATAAAAAATCTAAAAGGTTTGAACTGATTGAAATCTAATTTAATTAATTTCCTAAAACATAATTTACATTTACATCATTTGCCAGATACTGTACAATTATTGAGGTGGGCGCTTAGAAATAAAGGCATTGGACTAAAGCATTTGACTTTGGATCTGAAGGTCATACATTTAAATCCCAGCCACACCAAGCTGCCACTCCTGTGCCCCTCAACAAGGCCCTTAACCCCATTGCTGCTTTAAGATAAATGTAAGTAGCTCTGGATAAGAGCTTCTGGCAAATGTAAATAAAAAGTGACTTACAATTATCTTACTTATCTAAATTGTTATCTTCGCTCGAGGGCCCAGTAATGTCAGCTAGCTTGTTGAAAAAAGGCTATTTTCTCAAAAAAAAAAAAAAAAAACTGTCCTTACATTCGTAATCAATAGCTCATGTAGGAAATTTTCTTGAGTACTTCAAGCTACTTACGAGATCTGACTGTCTTGTTGTGAGTACTGCTCACATGATGCATTTTTTTGTTTGTTTATTTTTTTACTTTGCTTTATCTCTCTGTTTGTGGCTTCTCTATCCTGCTCTGTCTGTCGCTCTTTCTCTCTCTCTCTCATTTCACCTCCTCACTCCTCTGATAGCGTTTGCATCACAAGCAAACCGGACATTTTGACGGAGTAATTTTGACATTTTTGGAATGTAGAGAAGATCTTTAAGGGTATCCTGGGAAAAGGAAATATGCTGAGTATGCTTGTTCTTGCTCTCTCTCTCTTCGTCTTCATGTGCATTTTCAATGTGTGGGCCTGCAATACTACAATACAATACAACCTGCAATACTACAGCAATAGAAAAGATCACGTTATAAGCATAAACATTTGTACATTAGAAAACATCTATCCAGATGGTTGCCCAGCTCCCTAGTAAGCCATCCATGTAACTCGACCTTGCCTATTGTCCTGACTTCTGCCTCAATAGACAAAAGTTTTAGAGCTCAAATTAACATGAGGGCAGCAGCTGTGTTAATTTTTGCCAAGTTCTTCGACAAAAGGGGAAAACTTTCAAACGTCCTAACAAATGCATGGAAATGCCATGGAAACGTCCACCAACAGGAAGCAGAGAGAGCTTAAACAAAGATTCAGCAAAGCTTTGGCACTTTGTGATCAAATCTAAAGCAGAGGGGAAAAAAACAAGCGATCACAGAGAAAGGGAAGCATTTGAGCGCTGCAATCTTAGATTCAAAATTATTTTTTTTTTTCGATTTTACTTGTGTGACTATAAATAAAAGCAGAGCTAAAACCACATTAAATAAGCCAGAAGAATTGCCTATGCTGTGAAGTCATGTGATGTTGAGTGACACGTTACACTCATAAACTACACCACCATCATGCCAGTGATAGTTAAAGATGGGAAATAAGAAATACTTTGTTGCTGTACTTAAGTAGATTTTTCTGATATCAGTACTTTACTTCACTGTTTATTTATTTGGACAACGTTTTACTTTTACATTTTTTACACAAATATGTGTACTTTCTACTTCTTCCATTTTTAAACCAGGATCGTTACTTTAGTTTTAATCAATTTGGTGACATGATCAATATTTCTCCTTCTCAGTCTTCAGCCCATCAACCTCTTTCTTGTCATTGTGCAGCTTTTTCAACCTACCACTGGTGTATTTTCTGGCTATCATGCACCACAGGCGTAGGCTAGCTTGCAAAGCTAACAATGAGGGAGGCAGAAGACCTCTTCATTTTAACTTGAGTGAAAAAGTGTAGTCAGTACTTCAACTTTTACCAGAGTCTTTTAAAACATGAGTATCTGTAATTCTAGTGAAGGATGTGTGTGATTTTGCCATTTCTGGTGATAGCTCACAGAATCTTGCTAAGAAATGATTCAGTTCCTGTGAGGATGTCAGCATCAGGCTCTAACTAATACTCAGAAACTCAAACTGGGAATAAAACCAAAATGGGGATAAAGAAAAAAAACAAAAAAAAAACAGAATTAGTCTATTCCTAGCTTTTGTGCCAAAACAGTAGCTGCCTTTCGTTTGTCCAATTTGTGATACATGTTATTAAAAATGCAGCAGCAACGTTTTATATCAGGTACAATAAGAACTGAAACCCATTCAGGCCTTACAGTGTAACCAAGATTTAAATCATGCACCACACACCTGTATTATTACCCTCCAAAAAACATGAGGAGGGACGAATTGTGTTTCAATGTTCAACAGGTTAACTTTCTAACATGTCACCGGCAAAACAGAATGTCTTTTTAAGTTGATCTCGAACGCAATGTGTATACATTCATGTCATATTACATGATTCTAATCCAGGATTAATCAGCGGTAAAAAAAAAAAACTGTCTCGCATATTTTGCCCAAACGCCTTCTAATACAGATCAATTCGTTCAGGAATAAAGACACACCAGATCTCATTGCATAGGCATGATGCATCAACAGCACAGCTACAAATCACCTTTTTTACTCTATCAAATTGCTAACTTCATTAGTGTGAACAGGACCACCTGAACCTAAAAGAGACAAGCATCCTGCATGTCTCACCTTTGGAGACGATTGTTTGGCCATTTGCTATTAGACTACATGACTGCACAGTGGTGATGATATGGCTTTCTGCGGCTGCAGGGAATATTTATGACAGGCTGTTCATCCTTTCCAACTCCAGTCTCTATGCAACCAGTTTATGTGATGGCTGATTATCAGAGGCCCTGCTGGCATTAGGGGTAAGAAAACCAGGCATGTATGATGGGGTGGTGTGTGTGTGTGTGTGTGTGTGTGTGTGTGTGTGTGTGTGTGTGTGTGTGTGTGTGTGTGTGTGTGTGTGTGTGTGTGTGTGTGTGTGAGAGAGAGATAGAGAGAGAGATAGAGGGGTACTCCTACATTGAAAGAATGGATTATTGGATGAGTGGTATGATGTATATAGAATATGGAAGTGAGACGGAAGGCCAGGAAGGTAGGTCATACCCAGTCCTCGAAGTGCTTACTGCCGTTCTGCAGCAGGTCCTCGAACTGGATGGTGCAGTTGGCCACAAAGTCGTCATAGCCAATGGGCGCGTCATGAAACACCGAGAGCTCGATCTTGTGGCCGTCGCGCACCTCGGCGACGAACTCGTCGTGCCACGCAGGACTGTTGGTTTTCGCCTTGGTGCACGTCTGACCCACGCGTGAGTCGTCCACGTTGAGTGCGATGTACGGGTCCAGCAGGAAGCTCTGCGCTTTTGGTCCCACGGCGTGCCTCAAAGACCAGGCTGTCGGTTTCAGGTCCAGTGCCTCAATGATCTTTATCTTCAGCAGC
This sequence comes from Silurus aristotelis, assembly GCF_946808225.1. Lineage (NCBI taxonomy): Eukaryota > Metazoa > Chordata > Actinopteri > Siluriformes > Siluridae > Silurus > Silurus aristotelis. The sequence continues at coordinate 12,448,803 of NC_139577.1, read as the reverse complement.
CCGTTGAAGACCACCATGGTGGCGTGATTAAGGTAGTCGGTTCCTCTGACCGCACCTTTAATCCCCCCGGTCACGGTGGTACTCTGTTCAACAGGGCGGCTGCAGGAAAAAAGGTCGATTTGGGATTAAAAAGGGGGCAAACACAATCTCCCACCTGAATCACTTACAGTGTTGTAGGGTTTCACTTCTTGCCGACAAGAAACGAAATAATAATTAAGTGGCAGGAGAAGAAAAAAAAAAAACAATCTCAATGCGTTAAAGGAAACAGAACGATCTTCACATAAGGGGGGATTCCGCAACCAAGAGCTCAGCATGAGAGCGAAAACATGCCCGATTTGGAGCTCCTCGGGGGGGGACAAATCCTCTCCTTGCTATTCCTCCCCAGGCCGGAGCTCCTCGGGACAGAGTCCAGCTTGTCCTCCAGGCATCTGAGAACGCTTTCTATCACACACGTCCAGCTGATGAGAGGGAAATGCTTCAGGGAAGAGGATAGGTGCCGTTTCCGTTGGCTCTTCTTCAGCTTTCCCGGGCCGTTGAGCTGTTCATCGGTGCTCGGTTTCCTGCAGCCCTGCCTCTTCACCCCTCCTCCCAGCTGTGCGTGTGTGTGTGTGTGTGTGTGTGTGTGTGTGTGTGCGCGCTGCGCGCGCGCGCCCTTCTGCGAACGCTCCAGTGCAGGAAATGCGCAAAACGCGTCAGTTTGCCCAAACCGTGTTTTACGTGGAATTGCGGTGCATCTATACTAAGAATCATCTCCAGTATGATCTCATGGCTACTTATGAATATTGCATCTGCATCTACTACTATTGGAATATCGCATCTGCAGTGTTTATGTCGGTCCAGCTGCAGTGTGCAGTCTAGCATGCAGGAACAACTCTGCGTGTCAAAGCGTGTGAAAGCATGCAGCCCACGTGTTCAAAATAGTGTTCAAAATCACAATAGCTATAGGAGAAATGGGAGAAAAAGTTAGCACGACGCTATAGTATTTATTGCATTATTAATAAAATAAAGCATTAAGCAAAAGGCATTAATAAACCATTAAGCATTGGGATCTCTATAACCTTTTAATATTTTTATTGTAAAATTAATATTCTAAATTTTCATTCAGCCTTGTTAGACACTGGTGTTTATGCACTGGAAATGATTACTCCTGGAATGACTATTACATAATGACCACACAACATTTTCCTAAGTGCAAAATTACCATGATATCAAAGTTGTTTCGGGAGCAGTCACTGGTCATTAGTGCATTCTAAACCCATTTATAGCCACGAGTATATATTATTTTTCTTGTCATATTTCTATATTCCCCACAAACCATGCTTTATGTATTTGAGTTTGCCTAAAGCGCCATCTTGTGGCTGGAATTTTTATTGTAGCTCGTGGCAATTGGTTGTGCTCCCGTAAATAGTAGGTGTGATCTATAAAGGTGCCATATTTGGTGCTTCATGAATGGTAATTTACTTATATAAAAGGAAAAGAAATCCTATCCTGGTGTCAGTGCGAAACACTTATCTGTGTTTTAAATTGTGTATATGTTTTTTATAGTATTGTCCTTGAAACGAGTGAATTGGTCAAGGCTCTGATTGGGATGCTGATTGGTAGGTCAGGGCTCCAATATTGCCAAACTGCTACTCTTGGGTACTTGAGCAAGGCCCCTAAACCTATATGCTCTAAACTTTCAGCTTCTCCCATTAGGGGTCACCACAGCAGACCATCCACATGTTTGATTTGGCACATGTTTTTACGCTGGATGCCCTTCCTGACACAACTCTCCCTATTTATCCGGGCTTGGGACCGGCACTAAGGCTTGAGCAACCCTAATGGCTGGGGTTGGTTCCCTGACCGGGGATCAAACCCGGGCCGCAGCGGTGAGAGCGCTGCATCCTAACCACTAGACCACCAGGGAACCTAAACCTATATGCTCTAGGGAAGCTTAAATCATGTTTGACTCTGTTCTCTAAACACAGCTTCCTAAAATTGTTGGTATATGCAAAGAAAGAATTTCACTGTGTTTTAAAGTATATATGACAAGTAAAAAGCCTCTCGTCTTTTATTATCCTGTTCACAAGTGTACACTCCTGTGGTGCTTAATATATATATGAGGTTGCCTTTTTGAGAAATCTTCATAAATCCCCTCATACTGTATAATAGTCATATACACATCCTCCAGTTGTCTCAAGTTGTTAAAAAATAAATAAATACATAAATAAATAAAAAGCTCTTAAAAGCATATTTCAAAAGGAGTGCAGAAGATATACAGAATGTGCACATACTGGAGATTTTTTTAAACAGCAATCAAGTGTATGTGAAATTTTAAAGAAGATGTACTATATAAAAAGAGAATGGATTTTTCTATGATCACTTTTTTTTTATTTAATTATGAACATTTAGCATATTTTGTAAACTTATGAGCTTAACTATATACAGTATTCAATTCAATTTGCGTAGCACTTTCAACAATAGACATAGTCTCAAAGCAGCTTTACAGAGATAAACTGGTTATAAAGTTGTATAAAATTCAATTCGATTCAATTCATTTTTATTTGTATAGCGCTTTTAACAATGAACATTATGAAGAATGTATATATTTAGTGCCTATAAGTTTGTACCTTATAATTCTAAGATGAAAAACTGAAATGAGGAAGAAACCCTAATAGGAACTTCGTGGATCTCTTGGTTGTTGATGTTGAACCATCCCCTGCTGCACAGAGTGGTCTCCAGTTGAAGTGTACTCGTTCCAGAGGTAATTCTTTGGAATAAATCAGGCAGATCCGAAGTGAAAAAAATGAATAGAAACACTGGTCACTAGTTCCTCAAGAGAGAAATAAGAACTGTTAAGCATTTCAAGGTTTAAAAAATATTTAAGGACCCTGTACAGTGTGGTCAGGGTGTAAGTAGGGACTAGCTATGACAGCATAATTAAAAAGGAAAGACATAAGATAATAAAGACATTAGGGATCTCTGGGATAAGAGATGGCTCCCCACACCACCGTCAACAAACATGGTGTCTGAGTCCCAAACACTAATTGGAATTCTATCAGACTCAGCTTGTGGTACAACCGAGTCATAAAGTCAGAGAGCTTGTATTAATGGCGTTAGCTGCCTTCTTTCAGTTGTTACTCCTAAAATCACATTTAAAGCTGTAAATCAAAGCCCAGAGCAATGTTTAGTGCACATTATAGACTGAATGCTTAGAATACACCGATCAGGCATAACATTATGACATTATAACATTACGATCAGTGGGATATAGAAGGTAACAGGTGAACATTATGTCTCCAACGTTGATTTGTTAGAAGCAGGAAAAATGGATTGAATTTGACAAGAGCCAAATTGTGATGGCTAGATGACTGGGTCAGAGCATCTCTAAAACTGCAGCTCTTGTGGGCTGTTCCCGAAGAAGCGTCAAGGCCATTGATGCACGTGGGTAGCAAAGGCTGGCCCATGTGCTCCGATCTAACAGACGAGCTCCTGCAGCTCAAATTGCTGAAGAAGTTAATGCTGTTTTGGCAGCAAAAGGGGGACAATACAATATTAGGCAGGTGGTCATCAAGTTATGACTGATTGATGTAAATAGAAGAAGCAATGCTGTTTTAGTGTCTAACAAATAGTTCCCCACGTAGACCACTAGATAGCAGTGTGCTCTTTTAAAAATTTAAATATGCCTTCAATATGTTACATGAACCTCATTTTGGTTTATCAGCATAAAGAGACCTGACCTCAGTGTTGTGTGTAATGCAAGTAAAAACAGTCCAAGCCATTTACTTTGAACTATGTCTTCTCTTTATAAATAAAGATGGATACTTTTAAACTCGTCCCCCCCACCTCGCCACCCTCTGCCCCCGCCCCCACCACTGCTGATGATTCATGGTAAGTAATTGTGCACTAATCCTCTGTCTGTACTTTGGAGAGTGTTTGTCTCTTAGCTTTCCTCTTTAATTAGAGGTGTCCCTGTATGATTGACAGAATTGGTTATTCAGTTGAACACAAATCCTGTTGGAGCATGAACGGTTTTCCTGCTTAGAAAATGTTAACTCATTAGACACACAAAACTGACAGGTTTCCGCATTACCATCATCGACTTGATCTAGGGTTAAAAAAACAAAAAAAACAACAAAAGCAGTATTAAAAAAATTGAGCTAGTAATGATACAGATCAGGTTTAAAAGACAGAAGTCAGGCGAAGGATTGAGAATTACATCAGTAGCTTAATAGCATTATAACTAGTCTTTTTAAGCTCATGGTTCCTCGGTCTAGTCTGCGATAATTAGATGAGCTGTTTGTACAGGAACTGAATAGAGATGTTCTTCAAACCACAGTGATTTCCCCAGGGCTTGGTAATGACATTAGTCAAAGATATTCCGCTCACATTGAATGGTCTCACATGAGCCGTGGATGCAGCAAAGCTCCAGATAATGACATCAGCAGTGGGAGAGTCTTGAATGTACTATTGAGATGCTGATAGTGTGGGGCCTGTGGGTGTACAGACCGAGTGGTAAGAATAGATCAGGCCACTCAAGGGGAGTTGTGTGAGGGCCCTCGGGCGCAATTCATCCCACCCCAAGATGCCAGCATTCATGTTCACGCTTACTGTCAAAGAAAGCCACTCAGTGTCTGCCAAAGAAATTTGACAGCAGTTTCCAGACAGGGACAATGTCTCTTTTGTTCTCTAATTATAAAACAGGGCTTTTCCAAATACGCTTGTGTTTTATGAACTTTAAAATAACAGCCCTGTGTCTTTTCTCCACACTTTCTCAAACCATAAAGACTAGGCCTAATTGGTTGAACACGGTCCATCCATGACACTTTAATTTTCTACTTAAGAGTTGCAACACTTGTCTATGTGTAAGTATAAAAAAAGAAGATTTAAAATAGCATGTAGCAGGGAATTGTAATTTTTAATTGTGTCTTGCAGGTATGAAGAATCAGTGTCCAATTGTATAAGTAAATTTGAAGGTTTGGGATTTAAAATCCCTGGGCTGATATAAAGCCACGACATGGCATTTAACTTTCCAAAGCTGATCTCAGTGTTTGGATCATATCCTGTCTTGACTTTAAATTGCTTTGGAAAGAAACATTCGCCAAATGAACATATGCAGATGAAGATCTCAACAAAATCATGTTTTGTTATCTCTCAACAAAACATGATCAATGCATGATTAAATCAATAGATAAATATTATTTATTATGACTATTATAACATTATGACCAGTAAGTAAATAACACTGATCTCTTTATTGTAGCACCTGTTAGAGGGTGGGATATATTAGGCAACATGTGAACATTTTGTTCTCAAAGTTGATGATACAAGCAGGAAAAATGGGCAAGCGTGAGGATTTGAGTGAGTTTGACGAGGGCCAAATTGTGATGGCTAGACGACTGGGTCAGAGCTTCTCCAAAACTGCAGCTCGTGTGGGCTGTTCCTGGTGTCAGTGGTCAGTATTTATCAAAAGTGGTCTAGGAACAGGAGTGAACCAGTGACAGGGTCATGGCCGGCCAAGGCTCATTGATGGACATGGGGAGCGAAGGCTGGTCCGTGTGGTCTGATCCAACAGATGAGCTCATGTAGCTCAAGTTAATGCTATCTATCTATCCATCCATCCATCCATCCATCCATCCATCCATCCATCCATCCATCTATCCCTTTATCCATCCACGATTTTCTAGCAACACTCAATGAGTCTTTTGAGGAATTTGTAAAAATTACAGAGTCAAACAGTACAAACTGATCCATAACTACACATATGAACATTGAATTGCAAAAAGGAACATTACAATAAACGGAAATAAATTCAGCACTTTTGGAATTAATTAACTAAAAAACACGTGTAAACCACGAAGACTTTATACGCGTGCGTTGTTTCGGATCTCCACGTTTTCACGCGTTAATTTTTGTTATTATTTTTTTATTTTTTCCTGCACGCTCATTGGCCCATCGTCAAGTCCGTCACGGCGCTCCTGACTAATCCGGAGCCTCGTTTCGGGCGCCGAGTCCCCCCTCCCCTCCCGTCCCCTCCCCTCCTCTCCCCTCCCCTCCCCTCCCTTCTCTTCGCTGCCTTTCCCAGAACTCGTCCCCGCCTGCGCGCTCACGTTATTCGCCTCCTGCTAGCCTAGCGACCGTCATATTGGCTGTCAAGAAAGGAGGAAGACACCACCGACAGAGACGGAGCCTGCAGAAAAATCTGGACCTGGATCAAACGGGCATTCCAGAGCGCCCAATTATATACAATTAATCGTAAAAAAAAAACAAAAAAAAACTTTCCCCACCCTCATGTATGTGTGAAAAACGGGGAGCTCAGGAATGACCGGTCCGGATCTCTCGCGTTATAACCGCTACTAGAGCGCTGGTGTAGGAGAGCCGCGGGTCTGACATCTTTCCATAGCCATCTTTATACAGACAAAAGAGTGCTTCTGGAGCCGCCGACCAAACTGTCCGAGGTAAGAGACCTGACTATTTGATGTATATCGATTCAAAAAGATACTTTTCAACCATATTTATTTCTTTATTAGTGTGTGTGTGTGTGTGTGTGTGTGTGTGTGTGTGTGTGTGTGTGTGTGTGTGTGTGTGTGTGAACGCGTGGAGTCCAGCCTGTGGGAAAACTCCGCTCTGAATGAATGTAACGGAACGCGAGCGATGTGTCACTCAGATTTGCTGTGTGTGTGTGTGTGAGTGTGTGTGTGTGTGTGTGTGTGTGTGTGTGTGTGTGTGTGAGTGAGAAATAGGGTCCACTGCCCGGACACATCCCCTCTCAGGAAGTCAGACTCCTTTCATTCGGAAACTTTTCCATTATTTCCACTATTTTTCCACTGTTTTTTCTTTTGCTAATATTAGAGCACCACATTTTGACGTGCAAATGTGTGAAAAGAGCAGCTCTTTAAATCGAATTTCTCAATAACCAGAACTTTAGTTCACATTCGGAAATATTAAAACCGGTGTATATCAGAGCTGTGTGAATGAACCGTTTATATGTTCATGGATGATCGGAAACCCTATTAAAGCCCTCAGATGAATCACAGCTGACTCAGAATCCGGCATCATTCATCTCTATAAAACTTTTTCTCTCTTTATATCCCAATAGAAATAAATGTAGCATAAATAAAAAAAAATTAATTTCTTATTTATTAAAGCTTTAAATATCATTACAGCATTTCTGAGTCCTCCCAGTTCTCGATTCTCAATTTTATTTAATTTATTATTGACATTATCCCAAAGCAGCTTGATCTACAGAGATAAACAGGTTATAAAAAATAAATACATTTATTAAATTTATCCCTTAAAGTTTATCTCTAATGAGCACGCCATTTGTGACAGTGGCAAGAAAGAAAAAAAACCCTGAGATGTCAATGAACTTCTATCCGGTTGGATCGAAGTCTGAAGATGCTGCTCGGATGAAACGTTTCGACGACTAAACTTCTAGATGACCGCGAATCTTCACAGAACCCTGAGATGGTTAGAGGAAGAAACCTTTAGAGGAACCGGACTCATCTGTGTGACACCGAATGTCCATTCATTCTAGTTCCATCATTGTTGAGGTGAACTGTTCAGTGGCAGCTGCTTCAATGTCAAATTGTTTATGAAAATGGCCTAAACCATTGTAGTAGTCTGTTGATATTAATTACAGTCTAGATCCACCTTCATAGTTCTTTAGTTGCTCAGTAACTTCATGGATCTTTGGGTTGTTCAGGTGGAACCATCCTCAGCTGCACGGCGGTCTATAATTATGAATAATGGATTAGGGATGAATCAGGCAGATCCGAATAGAAGAAAGGGAGAAGAATCACTGGTACCTCAGGTGCATGTTTGACGAGATAGAGAGAGTAGAGAAGTGCTGCTTTAGTATACGTGCTCAGCAAAAGACCGTTTCTGTATCCCATCCAAAACGAGACGAATTTACCCAGCCTCTTACAGCAACTCCTCCAAAACGAGAAAGGCTACCACAAACATCTCATTTATCCTCAGTGGAAAAAGAAAGTGATTACGCCCTTAATGTTGTCCGAAAGCCAGGCCACTCATCGGGACCCTGCGAGGGAAGGTGCACTGAGCCGAGAGAAACAGCAGAGAAGTTTTTGGGGGGGTTTAATACAGTAGAGCATTGCAGCAGTCTTCCTGTGCCCCCTCCAGCTGAATCACCACAGCTTCATCGATGGCAAGGTCTCTTTTTTTTTTTTGCCATATGTGGGCTTTTTTGATTTGATTGTTCATCCAGCGGAAATGACTCACCGCAGTCTCCATTTTGTTGGTGACAAATTCATTGTTGCAGAGTGGCTTGAAGGCACATGCGCTTTTTTTTTTGTATCGTGGTCAGTATAAGAGATGGGCAGTATACTGGATATTTGATATCGGTATTAGATAAATAGGCAGTAAATGATCATTACCGTCCATGTCAGCAGGACAGTAAGTGGCAGAAGAAGACACGAAATCCAATCTAGGAACATCATCATTTTTGCTGACTCAGACCTGACCTTGACTTGCTCTTTGAGTCTCACAGCCACCGAACTGAAACATTCAGTGAAACGTTGAGTCGGACCAAACACAATTAAAATTCACCTGGGCAGAAAAGTCAATCCACTAAAAGCAGGGTAAATGAAGGGCAGCTGTTTGATGGGATTGTATGGTGGCTTTGAAACTCCTAATTTTTAAAACGTAGTCACAGGAAAAAAAAGCAAAAAGATCACGCAAGACCCAACATTCTATTGATCTGAGAGGGAAAAAATGAAACGGGATACCAAATGCATTAGTGAACAGTAAAGAGGTGAATGGAATCGGTTACTGTACTTAAGGAGATTTTTCACATATCTGTACTTTACGCAAGCGTTTCCATTTGGGGAGACTTTTACTTCACTACATTTCAAAGTCAAATATACTTTTTTACTCAACTACATATTGTGAAATCAGTCGTTCCTTTTTAGTTACGAGCGATAAAAACGTATCTGGCCAAACCCACAGCAAGCAACCAAACAGGGTCGAGCGCACGCTCTGTTTTAATCTTGTTTTGATTAGCGCTTGGTGGCATCTAATTATCACCAACATACAGTTCAGCATCAGTTCAACAGCAAGCAGAACATTTTGAGAGAAATAAATGATGAAAGACTCGAACTCCCCACAACACCCGTGGACTTGCGTGTGATTCTTTTTTTGTAGTAGGTTTTGGCCTCATGATAATTGTAACAGATATCAATCAGTGTTTGACTCATTAATATCATTCTATTAATAGACTGTTGTGCTGAGAGTAACAGAGTCTTTTCACATAAACTGAGTCGATTAAGTAAAGAGTCTCTTGACAAAAAGGATTATAAGAACATTCTGTGCTTTTACTGTAGTGATATTTCACCTACTGTATCTCTACTTGAGCAGTACAGCATTGTACTGTGTCACCTGCTTAATTTAAAATAGGTTAATATGTTTACGTGGATTTGTTTGACTACTTAAAAAAAGTGTAACCACAGATTACACTGTACTGTGCTTTGATTCCAAATTGCCAATTCAACAAAACACTTATAAATCCAAGCATGTCTGCGGATCAGCTGATCTGTTATGCGGCCAGCATGAACTCTATGAGCAAAAGAACGTAGACACTTGACCGTCACACCCGCATGTTCTTATGAAACACCCAGATTTAGTCATCTTCTGCTATTATAATCACCAGCACCCTTCTGGAAGACCGGATTTCGGAGTAGTCATTTACTTTATCAGCTACAGGAGCGTTAGAGAGGTCAGGTACTGATGCTGGTACAAATAAAACAATCTAGTTTATCCCAAAAGGTGATCAGAGAGGTTGAAGTCAGGGCTCTGCTACATCCTGTACAATTCTGTGTTTCAACCATTTCGAGAAGGAGCACATATGGACGCTACTGTGTGTTCAGCAAACCACAAATAACAAAGTGCTTTTATTAAACCAGTGTAAGTGAAATGCCCTGAATTCAGTGACACGCTCGGTTTAAATAGATCAAATTCAGACAAAATGAGGATTTTTGTACTAGAAACACTGTAAATGCTAATGCTAATATGCACGATGTTACCGGAGAAATATTATCTCATTGTCCCACAAATGCTATATCTGACCTCCCACTCCTTCGCGCATGACAGTAAAACAACCCACGCCTGAGACTTACAGTAATAATGCACACCACATGCTGCTCTCCGCATTCAAATGTTGTCTAATGTTTCATGATTTTTAGTATTCAAGTAGTTTGAGTATTTCTATTTATTGAACTATTTAGAAATAAGTTATAGGATTTGCGATGAAAAAATAACTAATCAGCTATCACATTAAAACAACTGATGTTACAGTGGATTGTGATTGTTACAGTGGAACTTGTCAGGGAGTCAGATTAATTAAGGGCAAGTGAACAGTGATGTGTTTTAAGTTGGAAAAATGGGCACATGTAAGAATCTGAGCCAAATTGCCACATTGTTTTGGCTAGGCCACTGGATCAGAGCATCTCCACGCAGCCGGTCTTTTGGGGGCGTTCCCTGTATGCAGTGGTAACGACCTACTAAAGTGCTCCAAGGAGAAACAAAAGGTGGATCGGCGACACCATCATTAGCGCCCGATGCTCACCGATGCGTATTTTGAGAGCTTGTCGGATCTAAACCACGGTAGAGTTACTGTAGCACAAATTGCTGAACCACCAATTCCACAGGACACCAATTGCTGTCCTGGGGAAAAGAAGTGGCACTAGGACGCACTATAGGACATGTAACACCTACACGCAATGCCGCATCCAATACATCGAGTCCATAAAATTGAGAACAAGATGGTTTTCACTTGAGGTAATAATGCAATGAGCTGATTTGTTTATTAATGCGGTATGTTCGTAGCTTAGCGCTCAGCATGAGTAAATACTTCAGGGGTTTCAGAAAAATATCCGATAGGCCAATAGGATATTACTTAGGTCGACATTTTAATGTGTAGTCAATTTTTCACTATAATGTTTCAGTATAATAATATAAGATTTCACATCTTGGCGTATTTGTTTCATACATGTCATCATTGTAAATGGGCAAAACAAAAACTATATATCAGACGTCGCCTTATCACACGCATCGTAGTACAAACTGTATGTAGGTTAAGGCCCTAAGGTTACTACTCTATTTTACTAAGATAGATTATATCTTAGGCTGGTCTGAGCCCACATTCCATGTGTTTGACAATTTGTCCACATCATAGTCCCTAGTTCACAATTTCTGTCATAGCACCCCTCACTGATCTAGCACACTTTAGATCACTTGATTTACACAGATAAATCATTGGTAATGAAAGAATGTATGTTTGCTCATTGTAATTGAAAGTTTGTCCCTTGAGAGGAACCAGACTTAAATGGGAAACCAATCCCCATCTGGGTGGTACCAAATGTCTATGCATTACAGTTCCATCATTGTTGACATAACAGACTGTTGACATAAAAACTTCACATTTCAAATAGCAAGTATTTTTATGTAGTATAAAAATACCAGTAATGAATCTTTCTTGTAAAACTCAGATGTTTTCATTGAGGTGAGATGATGATTATTACTTTATTATTACCCTCTGATTGGTCACATATATGAATGTATTGTGTGTGTGTGTGTGTGTATATATATATATATATATATATATATATATATATATATATATATATATATATATATATATATATATACAAATTGTCAGTATGTCTAAAGAATTTTGAAAGAAAGCATAGCATAATGTACATTTTATGTACCCAAGAGAAACATTAAAAAAGTACAAATAACATCTTTTATCAGGTTGCAATTGTCTGAGTAGGTTTACATTAGAAAAATGTACTAATGAAATAATTAAAAGTGTGTGGATCCATAATAAGATTTTCGGCCATTTACACCAGGCATGTTTCCTACTTATTCGTACTCTTGCATATGAGTAACAGTCACACTCCAAATTTGAACATTATGAGGCCTGTGTAAGGGAAGCATAAACCATTATACAATTGCACTTTACCATAAACGTAAAAGTTCACGGCAAGTCAGAAAAAGGATGAATTGTAAAAGATTACATCTCCATCGGTGATGTCATGTTTCTGCGCTCATATCACACTCTAAGGTCTCTACATCCTTTCCAGAGAAAGATCAGATTCTGGTTTTTTTTTTGTGTGTGTGGGACGTATGACATACTATGAAATCATTCGCAACTACAGAATGTGAAAAGATCCCTCGCTTAGCTCATCCGTTCTGGAGAACCAGAGCTTTACTTTTTTTGTTGTTTGTGTTCGTAACCACGACTTGTAAAGTTAGTTTTTTTTTTTTTTTTTGGGGGGGGGGGGGATTTGGTGGGGGGGGGTAGCGTAATCATAAAAAAGCACAATTTCTTAGGATGCATCTGATACACTGTCATATTAGACATGTGTTTTGAACACCGAAGGTCTGAGGAAAAAAAGGGCGAAATAAAAGCGCATCGTATCCCTCGTGTGTGGATCAGATCAGGTTTTTTCCAGTTTATATAAAACGTCATGTGCACAGCAAATCCTGTTGTAGTCAAGTATTATGTAATTCAGCTCTAGTACACATTTCTCCTTTCCGTTAGCTTTAAAGCATTAAAATATGGCGCTCACTTAATCACTCTCAGTAAGCACTTTATCCTGGTCACAGTGGATCTGGAGCCTGTTACTAAGCATGATGTGAGAATTACACCCTGGTTGGGATGAGGAAACCCACAAAGACTCCTAGAAAACATACACAGACTGTAACCGTAGCTCATTAAAACGGTTCTGTGCCTTATTTTGTTCATGCTAGTATGATTAGTTGTGGACAAGGGACAGTTTTTTTTATAAATGGCTATGGGTTTGTTTGTTTGTTTTTTTTATTTCCTGTAGGTGGCATTTTGTTGTCATGACTTTGTGGGTTTCCTCTGTGAGGGAAGGTTTAAGGGGAGTTACAACTCGTCGAATTTTTAGTCAAATACATTGTGTGACGAACCATTTGTATCAGATGGATGCATTCTTCCATCACCCTATAGTTTAATGGTTTGGTAGGTTTAATGTAGAGATGGACCACTCAGTGTTTTGTGTGGTTGGGGCCAGATCTACTCTTGGCTGGGCTAGATATACTGCAACACTCATCAAGACGACAAAGGTGGTTTAAATTGATATAGTGACATTTAAAACAATTGCATGACCTAAAACTTGACAGCTCAGAATGAAAAAATTAAAACAGCAAAATAAAAACATTGAAATAATACCATCTGGCCCTATTTTAACTTCGTGCCTGTATACCAACAGGCACATGCAACCTATTCAGGTTTTACTGTCAAGGAGCAACAGCAGATCAATGGACTGAGCTATTAAGCTTTACACAGACATGGGACTGACTTTGGAACAAAATATATTGCTTGTAAAGCCTAATTAGGTAATGTTATTGCTCAGATGCGGTCTATGTGGGCGTAAGTCGTTTGATAGAATTGAGGAAGGGCATCGTCTGAAAAGTGTTTCCAACTGGAGAGCACATGGAATAGCTGCACGTGAGATGTTACCTATTACTAAAAAAAGGCCATTCGGGTCAGTCAGGAGACCTTTCAGCTTCCAGACTTCTGCTATTGTCAAAATGTGGTCTGCACCGTTTTGGTGGTTCACTGTTGCCGTTGCGCAATCCATCGCCTAGTTCTGTTATAGTGCATTGTTACTGAGACACTTTTTGTATAGTAGAACCCTTGTGGTATGTAGGTTTATTCAGCTGCTCTATACATGTCATGGATATAGAGAGTTCTGCTTTTTTCTGATATTCAAGGACTTTCCTTACAGAAATGTTAATGAAAATCAACCATGCTTCAATGCAGGTTCCACAATGTTCTTGTCTTAGATCTGTCTTTTGAGGAAAAAAAAATAAATACTCTTCCATTTTTTACTTTAAATAGAAAACTAGATCAGTGTTGACTAACTAGATGGCTAGAATACTGCAGAATTTGGTATACTATGACCACCTTTAGATACGTCTGTGTAGACAGGGGAATATAAACGTTTATTGTCTGAATAGTCAATTTCATTGTCTGACTTGAGGCTCGAACAAATGGCCGAAATAAGCCTTAGTCTTACCCTCATCTGACTTTTCTCGCCATCTGTGCCCGCTCTTCCCATTCGTCTGTATTGCTCCCTAGCATGCATCTGCTTTTATGACAGGGAAAGTTCTTAGTCAGGTCTAGACTGGCTCAGTAATACATTACATACCAGCAGATCATCTGGGAGTAGATGCTCGGGTTCATTTATAGCCATGGCCTTGCATCTCCGCATATCTGCCTGGCAACTCTATGCTTATCGTGTGGCTCTGCAAGCCTCACAATTTTTCATGCGTGTGCTCCACACACGCGCATGTTATGCACCCCGTCTTCATCTGGCCCATCATGCCTAACGTGTTTCACATGTCCGGTTTCACATGTCCGGCTACTAGTACATCATCACAGTGAATTTGCAGTTTTGCTTTATTAACCTTCACAAACCGTCAGAAAATAAATACTTCTTTAAAAATGCTAGTCGCTGGTTCTACAAGTGTCAACTTGATCGTTTTCACTAATTTTCCTTATCTATTTCCAAAATAGTTACTCGTCTTCAATCCGTGGAGGAAGTGGGAAGGATGTGGAGTAACTTCCGAAGCAGATGTCAGACCCTCTTTAACCCCAGTGGCTCAGACGCAAGTGTATGGAATATGGACATGGATCATGTCCACTGTGTGGTGGACATAGGTGCATCTTTTCATGAAACCCATCCAGGTGAGTCCCAGGACGATCGGGGCTCTGGTTCTTCACACGTCACCTTTAGAGACAGGGGACATAGAGGCCACAACTGTGTAGCAGATAGTCCACAATTTGTTGAGATCACAATTGACAAAGAAAGTGAGGATACACAAAGGGTCCCACTTGTGCGTAGAGATTCTTATTCCCGGCATGCTCCTTGGGGAGGTAAGAAGAAACACTCTTGCTCCACTAAGACGCAGAGCTCTTTGGAGGCAGACAGGCGGACAGGACGATCTAGAGGTGGCTCAGGCAGGAGGGAACGTTGCTATGGTTCCAGCTCCATCCAGGAAGTGAGCGATACTGGAGGAGGGGTCAGTGGCCGGAGTTTAAGCGTCCGGTCTGTGCGGCAGAGGCTAAAGGACACTGTAGGCTTATGCTTACCCTTGCCATCGCCTCGCCGCCCTCGGTCGGCCAAGAGCCAGGTTTCCTCTAAGCGCAAGATCCACATAACAGAGCTGATGCTGGAAACTTGCCCCTTCCCACCAGGCTCTGATCTGGCCAACAAGTGGCATCTTATCAAGCAGCACACAGCACCAGTCAGCCCGCAGTCCACCACCGTATTGCTGGACGCTTTTGATTCAGCACATACTTCGCCAGAGGACGAGGAGGAGAGGCTCCGTGAACGGCGTAGATTAAGTATCGAGGAAGGTGTTGACCCCCCTCCGAATGCACGAATTCACACACTGGAGGCCACGGCACAGAGAGCTACGCTTTACAAGCTGGGACCAAAGATGGCCCCCTGTGCCGGAGAAGGACACGGGGAGATCAAATGTTCGGGGGCTGGAACGGCGGGTTTCTCCGGAATAATTGCACAAGTCGGGGCGAGCATGGCAGTGCCACCCCAGCCTGTTGACTGTGACTCAGAGGAGGACTCGACCACGCTGTGTTTACAGGCGCGGAGGCCTAAGCAGCGACATGCTTCCGGAGATGGACACTCGTCTAGGCAGCCAGGACCCTGGAAGGTTCACACACAGATTGACTTTATCCATTGCCTGGTGCCTGATCTACTGGGCATCACAACACTCCCCTGCTACTGGGGAGTGATGGATCGCTACCAAGCAGAGGCACTGTTGGATGGTCGACCAGAGGGCACCTTTCTTTTACGCGACTCTGCCCAGGAGGATTATTTATTTTCCGTCAGTTTCCGCCGATACAACCGCTCTTTGCATGCGCGCATTGAACAGTGGAACCACAATTTTAGCTTTGATGCCCATGACCCCTGTGTCTTCCACTCCTCAACAGTCACAGGTTTGTTGGAGCACTACAAAGATCCAAGCGCCTGTATGTTTTTTGAGCCGTTACTCACCGTCCCCCTGCACAGGACCTTCCCTTTCAGCCTGCAGCACCTTGCGCGTGCCGCCATCTGCAATCAGACCACCTACGATGGCATTGGTGCCCTGCCACTGCCACCAGCTATGCAGGATTTCCTCAAGGAGTATCACTATAAACAGAAAGTACGTGTTCGCTGGCTAGAAAGAGAACCGCCTTTCAAGTTTAAATAAACCCTCGCTTTTACGGCTTATCAAGGCTGGAGCATTGACTACAAGAGATTCTGCCAGTAGTGTTGGATCAGAGCAGCATATAGAATACATACAGTTTTCCAATAGTAACTACTTGCAATACATACTTGGTCGGGAATAATCAATATGTGCTATCAGACAGCATGTCATTTGTTGATCAGGACTGGATCAAAATTACTTCCTCAACGGATATGCTTCAGCCTGCCTGCTAAAATGTCTGTATACCGCCGCATTCTCACTCCCATTTTACCTTATATGGTCCCATGAAAATGGAAAATGTCCTAGATGTTAAATGCTAAAATATTTGTTGTTGTTTTTTTTTTTTAAATGTGCTTACTCATAAATAACATTCCTTCAAACTAATATATATAGACAAGTCCGTAATTTTACCAGCAACATATTAAAAAGACAATAATGACTCCAGACAGTCAGGTTTTATGTGGCAGAGGTAACAGAATGACCGTCAGCACCTTTAAACACCGGGCTTTGCCTAGCACAAGAGTACAACATGAAGAGGAGGAAATTACTAGTAAAAAATATTTCCTGTTGTCCACCAGCTACACAGAGACGACATCAGCGCACAGACTTGTATGATGTACTGTATGGCAGAGGCTGCTTTTGTCAACGTTCAGCACGGTCCTAGCCTGTGTTTATTTTCTTGTGAATGTGGGACAAAGAGTCACCTTGTCTTTCGAGCAGTAAATGTTCAAACTGAAAATATGCATTATCAGATCACGAGTGTTATTTCTTTGACCCTCCGTGGGTTCATACGTGTCCGTCACTGTCGGCTCCCGAACTGTAAACCGGTGGTCTTTTTTTTAACACTGATCTACGTTGTCCTTTTTGTTCGTTTTTTTTTTTTTTTTTTTTTTTTTTTTTTTTTTTAAAGGTTAAATTTGCCTGTGGTTTTTATGGCGAAGAAATGGGTTATATTCAAGGCATGTTGCCTTCACCTCACTATGACCGTCTTCGCTATAGACACAGCATATAAAGGTGCCATTTGTACGCTTGTTATTAGTAACGATGGCCTTTTCCCTTATTTTGTGGTTAGTTCCACTTGCATTGCACTTTTACCCATTGTGGAGCATATCATACAGCCTAAAGGCGCTTCCACAACTAATAGTCCGTTTGCTGAGCTCTAATTTGTTACTTTTGGGTTTCACAATGTTTATCAATTAAATACACCAAAAAGAACACCCTTTGATGAAGAGGTGTGTTGCTGAAAGGTCACTTGTAAACCTCTTTCGGTCAGAAATATGCATATTCTCATCACAAATAAAGTAAAAAACTATTTTCTAATTGTAGAAATACCATTTTGTCTTGCCGGAATTAGCAGCTTGCAAAAAATAAAAAATTAAATAGTTACCCACAATTTATACAACACAGCACGTTTGGGTTTCTTCCTTCAGTCGGTCAATTCAGGGTTTTTTACAGCAGTCAAACCGTACTAGAGTTTATTGCAAAAACGGATTGGGACCATCTCCCTCTTTCCGGTCCAAACCTGAGGTTGACTGCTGTGGTCTCACCCCTCACTGCCTAAATGAACCTCACAGAGGGAACCTCATGAAAATACACCAGTGCTCAAATTAAACAGACTCAGTGCTGCATTATGTGAAAGCATAATGAATAATTTTGGTCTTGTGTCAGTGTAATGTCATGAGTTACTACTATATTACTATCTATGGAAAGCTGCTCAGGCCAACTCAGAGGTTATATTAAGCATGATGCTATGCTACAATAGAAGTGATTGTTTTAGTTGTTGTGTTTTTGAGAATCGTTGACCAAAGGTGTGCTTGTGAGCTTTACCTGCAATTCTTTATATCTCTTGAACAATTTATACCAATGCAAGATTTCAAAAGCTTGCTCAATGTGTGGGTGAGGATTTTAGGCCACGTCCATCTTAATACATTTTCAGGTTCGAAAACGCATACATTTCTCTCTGTTTTGACCTTCCGTTCATACCACAACAGCGTTTTTTTTGTTGTTGTTGTCAAAACATAGCTTGATGAAAACGCTGTACAAACTGGATAAATTTGAAAATGCCGCGAAAACGGATGCTTTCGAAAAACATTTTTAGTCACGTGACGTCGGCAAGTTGCCACGTAGCCTCGAAGAGCCGGAAAGAAAAGAAAAGCCGGGGTGGAAATGACGCAGGTCGAGGCGACGTTTTTAGAGGTTTTCAGTGTAGACGAGCAACTTTTGGGGAAACGAAAGCGGTGGAAAGCGAAAAAAAAAAAAAAAAACAAGGTTCTGTATTTAAACATTTCCAAAACTGACTACAGTGACTCAGCGAAAAAATCTGTGACACTTGCGTTGTGCGTGTTCGGGGGATCGTAATTGAATAAGGTGTTAATGCGAGTTAGACCCTAAATTCTTAATGACAACCCGTGCCTTATTCCTCCCATCTCCTGCTTTCAGACTCAGGTTTTGTACTTTCAAACGATGTGGCCTGCTCACACATACACATGGGCCTTTCTGTGCTACCACTCAGCAAATGAGTCTCTCCTGGCAGAGTTACACCCTGCCCTGCCCTCCAGGCTCTAATCACAGGCTAAATTTACTAACCTGGCCTCTAAATTTACCACCTGCTAAAAGGACCGGTCTGTGTTTCTCGATGGGTTCTATAAAAATACACCCCGACCCCCCCAATCTCACCCCCCATCTAACCACATCCTCAGCATCACCCTCATTTCGGATATGTCGAGCCAAAAGCAGAAATTCTCTTGTTTGTGTAGTGTGCTTGGCTTCCACACTAAAGTTAGCATTAGCAACAGGCTAACCAGGAAATTGAAATAGTTTGGGCGCCTGTCGTCATGTTCTAAGGAAAAAAAAAAAAAAAAAACGCAATAAGCCATTACTTGGTTAAATCTTTGTGCTTTTTTTTTTTTAGTCGCTTGTAAATTGTGCCTCATAATTATGATCTAAAACTGTGGGGTGAATCTGAAAGCAGCTTCTCTGTACTGGGGAAACTGTTCCTACACTTTGTTCCCTATGGG
The DNA here is from genome assembly GCF_946808225.1 of Silurus aristotelis. NCBI lineage: Eukaryota > Metazoa > Chordata > Actinopteri > Siluriformes > Siluridae > Silurus > Silurus aristotelis. Next base: position 12,429,547 of record NC_139577.1, on the reverse strand, counting down.
AAAGTTCAGACGTGGAAGTGCCACATGTTGCCGTTTCGAACTGTAAAGGAGGCCCTGTGCCGTACTTACAGAAAAACAGCGGACGTCGGCTTCCTGCCTGTGTTACACAAACACATCTATATAATGTTTTATTTAGCCCTATAAAGTGAAGTTGGTATGAGATTTGAAAATGTAATTAAGAATATGTTTAAAGATGTAAAGACTACAGCGCTATGTAGATCTCTGGAAAATCTCAGCCAACCCTTACTTGTGATCTCCGCTCAACTTTTAGCTTGGCTTTATACACTATATCAACAAAAGTATTGGGACACCTGACTTTTCCAGACATATGATATTCACACCACACAATTATATAGGAAATGTTACATTTTCCATTCACTTGAACCAAGAGATTCAAACCTGCTCCAGCATGACGGTTTCCCACGGCGAGCTGGAGTCAAGGACAAGTTTTCTGCTATGGTTTACACGGTTTGGAAGTGGACGATCTTGAGTGGTCCTGCTATAGAGCTCAAGTCTTTGGAACACCTCTGGGAGGAATGTGAACGCTGAATGCACCCCAGGCATCCTACAATAGGACCTGACCAAAATCTAGTGGATCATCTTCCCAGAAGAGTGGAGGTTATTATAACAGCAACAAATCTTAAGGCCAAGTGTCCGCAAAACTTTTGTTCATATAGCATGCGTGTGTGTGTGTGTGTTTGTGTGTGTGTGTGTGCTCAGACCTTCCAGACTTTGGATTTGTACATTCAAATTTAGTGTCAAGAGAGTTGTGTAATACCTTTATGCAAACACATTTAACAAGATTATTCTGTTTACATAACTCTTCTCCCTAATATGCAATGATTGTGATGTAAGCGTGGTTGGCTATAGTGTCACTTTAACGCTCTGCATGCGCATTCGCTGCTGGATGAATGCAGGCAACGTGCTGACAGGGCTTGACAATGATGGGTACTAATGGTTGTCATTGTGCATCCCAGAACGCTTTCTGTGTCCTGCCCAATCGCAAAGTCACAATCAAAAGAAACAGGCTGGAGGAGATCTCACTAGACAAATATAGACTAACTCTAATTATATTCCTCCTTTTCTTTCTTTCTTTCTTTCTTTCTTTCTTTCTTTCTTTCTTTCTTTCTTTCTTTCTTTCTTTCTTTCTTTCTTTCTTTCTTTCTTTCTTTCTATCTATCTTTCTTTCTATCCATCTATCCATCTATCAGCTGAAGAGGATTGGAGTGTTTCAATTATGAAATGTCTGTGTTTACTCCTGGACCCTTTTGGGGGAAAAAAATATATATATATTTTCCACTTTCATGCTTTTGTCTTTTTTCACTTTCATACAATGCTCTTTTTTTCTTTTCTTTTCTTTTCCTTTTTTTTTTTTTTTTAAGCCAATGAATAAAATGCTTGTAGTCATTATTGGTGCTTTGCAAAATGCTTGTCTTAATATCACCAATAAAATCATCAAGTGTATTTCATGCTGTGAAACAAAAACTTTTATTGAATCTTTTGTACTGTATGAGTAGCTTTGGTTTGTTTTTGTTTTAAGTTTTTTTTTTTACAGATATGGATTCCTTGCGAGATTAAACGTTTTCCAAAAGGGTAGACCAAGCACAAGAAAAACAACAATTGTTTCAGTTATTCATTTCTTTGGTTCTAAAGTGAAATTCATATTTATTCAGCAGGGAATCTTCTGGTCCAAGGAAATGTTTCTGAGCTGGTTCAGGATGTGCCGTCTTGTATTTATTATAAACAGTATTAATGGTCTAGACCAGGGGTCACCAACCTTTTTGAAACTGAGAGCTACTTCTTGGGTACCGATTAATGTGAAGGGCTAACAGTTTATATATATGTTTGACTTCTGGTTATAAAGTTGTGACTTTAAATCCCAGCACCACCAAGCTGCCACCCCTGGGCCCTCAACCCTCAACTGCTCAGTTGTATAAAAATGACATGTATGAAATGTAAGTCACTTTAGATAAATACGTCTGCCAAATGCCATAAATGTAAGTGTAATAATAGATCTAAAAGTCTATAAAAGTCCCAGCAGTGATCTGTTTGCTCCAGACCCCTTTACCCCTTTATGAATTCCAGTGGTCTTTTTTAACCAAATTTCAGCTTGACTAGACTTTTTGACAAATTAAAAAAAGACTGACCTGAATTTGCTTCACCTCATATGAACAGCCAAACCCCAAACTTTTTTTTTAATTTATTTCTCTATATGCCTTTAATGTTTCCATTCATTGTAACATTCATTGAGGTCCAACTGTAAATAAGGTTCTAACGCTCTGGATTCCAATTATTTCAATTAATTTTATTTTATATACCACTTTAACAGTGTGCATTGTCCCAAAGCAGGTTTGCAGAGATGAATAGGTTATAAAAAATATACAGTAGTGTGAAAAAGAGGTATAGTCTTATTTTTTTGCATGTTTGTCACACTTTAATGTTTCAGATCATCAAACTAATTTAAATAATATTAAATACAACACAAGTGAACACAAAATCCAGTTTTTAAATGAAGGTTTTTATTATTGATTGATATTATGGCCCTGTGTAATAAAGTGTTTGCCCCCCCTGTTAAAACTGTGGTTTATCACACCTGAGTTAAATTTCTCCAGCCACACCCAGGCCTGATTACTGCCACACCTGTTCACAATCAGGAAATCTCTTAAATAGGACCTGCCTGACAAAGTGAAGTAGACCAAAAGATCCTCAAAAGCTAGACATCATGCCGAGATCCAAAGAAAATCAGAAGGAGGATGTCTGGTCATCTGTTCGTGACCTCAAGCTGAAGCAAACTTGGGTTTTGCAGCAGGACAATGATCCAAAACACACTAGCAAGTCCACCTCTGAATGGCTGAAGAAAAACTAAATGAAGACTTTGGAGTGGCCAAGTCAAAGTTCTGACCTGAATCCTATTGAGATGCTGTGGCATGACCTTAAAAGGCGGTTCATGCTTGAAAACCCTCCAATGTGGCAGAATTACAAAAATTCTGCATAGATGAGTGGACCAAAGTTCCTCCACAGCTCTGTAACAGACTCATTGCAAGTGATCACAAACGCTTGATTGCAGTTGTTGCTGCCCAACCAGTTATTAGGTTTAGGGGGCAAACACTTTTTCACACAGGACCATGTAGTTTTGGACTTTGTTTTCCCTCAGTATTAAAAACTTCATTAAAAAACTGCATGTTGTGTTCACTTGTGTTCTCTTTTACTAATATTTAAATTAGTTGGATGATCTGAAACATTAAAGTGTGACAAACATGCAAAAAAAAAAAGAAGAAGAAAGAAATCAGGACCACTGTAAATACATTACTGCCTATAAATTTAGTGCCACAAGCTAATCAATGCCACTCAAATGAGGACAGGTTCTCTTTTGTGTCTGGATCCTCTCAAAGTGTTCCTCGTCATACGATCTTAGGGAGTTTTTCCTTGCTACTGTCGCCACTGGCTCGCTCATGAGGGATAAACTCATAGGCACTAAATTTATAGGCAGTAACGTATTTACAGTGGTCCTGATTTCTTTCTTTCTTTTTTTTTTTTTTGCATGTTTGTCACACTTTAATGTTTCAGATCATCCAACTAATTTAAATATTTGGCCAGGACTCCCAAAGGAAGAAGAGATTTCTGTTAATCTCAATGGGACCTTCCTGGAAAAATAAAGGTTAAATAAATATAAATATTGTTTAGACATTTCACACGTTTTAATAATTATTGAATTTCACACTCTCTTGAGTAGACACGACATTTATGAGCAATTCTAGGACTAGATTGCAAACCAAATTACTGTGCAAGTTGGTAAAAAAAAAAGTATTTTAAGGCATTGTTTTGGTTTGGGAGAACCCAATGATTTAGTGGAGAAATTAATTCGGTTTTTAGTAATTACTGCAATTGTAAATTACAATTGCAATTAATGTTGCTGCACTATAGAAACTATTGAATCGTGTATCTACAACATACAGGTCAGTCTGCATAACTTATTTCTGGGGAAGAAAAAAGAAAAGTAAAAAAAAATTTTCAATCATATATGCATCTATAACAAAAGGTCTAAAAGGGTCTAATTTGATTTTTACCAAAAATTCTGCTTTGCTGCCGTCATGCCGGTGCTTGAATACCTAATAACCTTGGTGTGATATATCAGGTACAATTGATCAAGTCTGTCATAAAGAACAAACTGTGTCTCACTTACAAAGGTCAGAATAACATTGTTTGCATGAATTCCTTTCATTCTGTCTGTGGTCTTGTATAACACACAGACGAACCCGAATCATTCTCACTACTTAATACACACTCCACTCATACCACTGCATATCACCCTCAACCACTGCAGGAGAAACTAAAGAGGGAAAGCCTGCTGCTACTCTCCCTCTGGATGACTTCCAAGTCTTTGGCGGCAACGAGAGAGATGACCTCTCGCTCACCTCGTCCTTAACACATGCACTCGTGCGCACACACAGACTCCCATCTATATTTCATACCCGAAATATATCCCCCAGACAGTACTTCACACCCACTGTGGACGACTGCAAGCAGAGGCTGGGTGGAGGAGGAGCCAGGAGCCTAAATCAAATTCCAGTGCGCCAGCTTGACTATCGAGGGCCAGGAGATCTAGCCCTTGCCGTCACACCATCATCGGCAGAAAGGGTTAGCGTGCGATATGAAGAGATAAAGATAAAAGTAGCCTTACCAGATTTGCTTACATGCCAAATCCTGTAAAGTGAAAGATATGATTTACCATGGCAGGAAATATTAATGTAAAGATTATACAAATTAATATTTGCATATAAAATTTGTCTCAATTATATTAAGTGTGAATATATATTAAGAATTCCTCACTAGAAACCTCAGAGCTATATTTGTGGACTCTTTAAAAAAAATTCATCCATCCATTCATTCATTCATTCACCTCCAATAATCCTGATCAGGGTTATGGTTAGCATGAAGCCAATCCCACTAGGCCTAGGGCAGGAATAGACCCTCTTAAAACACTTGTTCAGATCTAAGTGCAATCTAGCATACTCAACCCACAACATTCATGTTTTTCGAAGCTAGGAGAGAACCAAAAAAATAACAAAGATCACAAGTGGGCACAGTTGCGAATATAAGCACAAATATTCAATATTCAATTTTACATTGTTTGTTTAACAGGTGTCTGTTTTCAATAGTTGAAATTGCCCTCACTCTTCCTTGTTCGCTCCACTCTGCTTTTTTCGAGTCTTCACTATGTACTGGATCATTGCTGTTTGGCTGGCCTTTCTGTAAACTCTGGGCCTGTGAGCTCTGTTCTCTCTCACCTCCTGCCTCCAGCCGGCTCTGGAAAGTTTTCCTCAGTCTGAATGCTGGCACTGAGTTTCCACTCTATATACATGTTTATGAAGTCCTGACAAAACCCTTCCCCTTCAGCCTCTCCCTCTCTCCTTCACTTCCTCTCTCCCTCCCTCGGGGACCTGACAGGCCGGTATTTAATTTCAACTCTCTTCCCCAATAACGACTTCTTCGGGCTCTGCAGGCTCTGTAATTGAGTTGTGGGTAGACCATTTTGTGAAGTTCTGTGACATCTGTGGACAAGAGCATAAACAGGCATGAGTTATCTTTGTGTTGGAGCAACTGGGGAACTCTGCTACCCCTGTATCAGAATGGGATTTGGGTCCGTGTTTGTACCCTCTTGGTTTTTTTAATGGACTTAATGGATCTAGGGTGCAAGCCTTGTTGAGCTGAACGATCCAGTGCAAAAACTATTTAGCATTTATATCATGCACATTGTGCTGCTAAGGTGTTACTTCTAGCCAGTGTCGAGTGATCAAACTGTGGAGTCCAAGGGTGAAGCACACTATTGCTTCTCTGCCCCAGTTAATTCTGTGCATGTGCATCATGGAGATCTTCAGACCTGGAATGTCCAGAGTGTTGACCCTATTTTTTAAATGTATGATTCATTAAATACACATTGGGGCATTTTATAGCTTTCATTAACAGGATGTAACCATCTTGAAAAATCTCTCAATGGATAGACGTCATAGTGCTTTAGATGCTTTTTATGAGACAAACCAAGAGCAATGTCTTAAGGCTTTCATTTTCTTCATCCGAAAAAAAGAAAAAATTAATTGTCAAAATTCCCAACACTCATATTAGTATGCGAAGAATATTTTCACACATTTCCATTTACCATTTAATCATATCTGATTGAGTTTTTGAGCTCAGGGTACTGGCAGAGTTTCAAATAAATTGCCCTGTGATTGTGAAATGTGACTGGTTTCCCATCTTGTGTTTATTGTCTCATGTCCAGGATGTAGATGCACTGCAATCTTGACCAGGATAATGCAGTTACTGTGGGCAAAAAAGTTTTATAAATGCAGCATTCACTGCCATAGTGTGAGCATTACACCGATCCGCAATGACAGTAAAACCACACTCTTAATATTGCAGGTGTCTCGAATAGAATAGAATAAAATAGAATATTATTTGAACAGAGTTGGAAAAGAATAGAATGAAACAATTAAATTTTATTCTATTACATTCTATTTTATTATATCATAGTATTTACTATTACACCACCAGGCATAACATTATGACTGGTGAAGTGAATAACACTGATTATCTCATCATCGTGGCACCTGTTAGTGGGTGGGATATATTAGGCAGCAAGTGAACATTTTGTCCTCAAAGTCTATGTGTTAGAAGCAGGAAAAATAGGCAAGCATGAGGATTTGAGTGAGTTTGACGAAGGCCAAGTTGTGATGTCTAGTCGACTGGGTCAGAGCTTCTCCAAATCTGCAGCTCTTGTGGGGTTTCCCGGTCTGCAGTGGTCAGTATCTATCAAAAGTGGTCCAGGGAAGGAACAGTGGTGAACCAGTGAGAGGGTAATGGGCGGCCAAGGCTCATTGATGCACGTGGGGAGCGAAGGCTGGTCCGTGTGGTCCGATCCAAAAGACGAGATCCTGTAGCTCAAATTGCTGAAGAAGTTAATACTCGATGGGTGAGGACTGTTTTGGCATCAGAAAAGGGACCAACACTATATAAGGCAGGTTATGCCTGATCGGTGTATATCCATTACATTCTGTTTCATATTGTTCTCTTACTTCCTATATGATTCTGTGTTATTACATTCTATTAAATTGTAACATAATAGAACATATTAGAACATGGTTATTATTGTAATCACATTAATGTAATGCAATAGATTAGTTTCTGCTAAAATCTATTCTGCCCTGTTGTACTTTTTCAAATCCAATTCAATTAGATTTACATTCAATCTTATTTTAGATTCGGTTCTATTCTATTACAGAATCTAGAATAAGATTGAATGTAAATCTAATTGAATTTAATTATAAAAAGTAGAACAGGGCAGAATAGATTTTAGCAGAAAATAATCTATTGTATTACATTCTAGTCAATCTAATTTTAATACATTCTTTTCTTTTCTGTTCTATCCATTTCTGTTTTATAAGATTACATTCTATAAAATGCTATTACATTTGTTCCCCTTCTGTCACCATATGAGATCTGACCTAATAAAGCATGGACTCCACAAGACCTCTAAAGGTGTGCTGCAGTATCTGGGGTATCTGGCACCAAGGCATTAATTAGCAGCAGATCCTGTAAGCCTTGAAAGTTTTGAGGTAGTGCCTCCATGGATCTTGTTTGTCCAGAACTTCTGGGGGATTTGCAGACCTATTTAACAACCTTTTGTCATGTCCTTCACTATTCCTGAACAATCATTCAGTGTGGCAAGGGACATTATGCTGCTGTAAGAATCCAATGACATTAGGGAATAATTAGGGAAGTAGGGTATCATTGCTTATGGACTAGTTCTTATGCGTGCATATCTGTTGTAGGTTCTTTCTGTGGTGGACAGTAGATCTGGCCTTGTTGGAGATATTTCGATATTCCTTTCATCACTCAGATCCTAAGACTTGCCCATTTTTTCCTGCAGCAAGCACATCAACAGCTGCCAATGTAATGGCATCATCAGTGATCTTCACTTTACTTCTCGTTGCTTTTAACTTTCTATCGATTTAATGATTTATTCTAACAAGGTTCTCAAGACATTTGGAGATACAAAAGCTTCACATTATTAAAGATGAGAATTAGGTTCTTTTCTCACTTACCATCCTTATGATTACAACAAAAGGCTATATTTTTATGTCATCTCACTATATATCCTGGCTTGTATTAGTGTTCCAGTAGCTTTGATGGAACTCCAGGCACATGTTAATGGTTAGATGAAAGATAAGTATTTCTTGTTGTATGCCTTTTATATATTTTTTTATTTCCATAGAGGTGATTGTAAATGAAAACATTTTTTTAAATGTTGCTACTTCAGAAAATATTCTGAAAATTTCCAGCCATTAACCCATAGGAAAATGTTTTCATGTTAAAAGACCTTCTTCATAGTGTATGGGGGGTAAATACACTTGTGTCCACTTCCAGGAGTTTTTTAATTATTATTATTATTTTTTACAGATTTGCTATAGTATTTCTTTTGATAAAGGGAACATGGGTCTTTTATGGAGTGTTTTGTCTCAATCGCTCTGTTTATTTATTTATCTTCCTCATTTTAAATGACTGACTAAGGGAATTGTGCCTTAGTGTTTCCAGTGAAATGGGAAGTCACTGACCCCATTAGATTTTCTACGCACTCGTGTCTAAAAAAGTGAAATACCAATGAGTTATATGTTGTTCCTTGAATAATTGTGGTGTTTTTTTAAAACGATAAATTTTCTTAAAATTAGTTTTCTTCCATTTTCTTAAAAATTGATTCATCTACTTTATTCAAAAACGTTTCTCTAACATTTTTACGATGAGGTTATCCACAAAAATGTTTTTTTTTTCCCCATAAAATTTGTTATGCAACGTTACTAAGGGTGCCACTGATTCTGAATTTGACAGTAAAATTAAAATAACCTAAAGAATGAACAAACAAAAAGTTTGACTTATAAGAGCAATCATGCTCTTCAGTTTTAGCTTTGACACTTAAGGAATTTTGTGTTTTTTTTTTTTTTTAACTTGCTGTTCTCTTTCCCAGAAGGATGAATCAAAAAGCGGTGACCGCTGAGTGGTCCTGGCTTCTTTCATCCCTGTCTTAAATCTCCCAGAACACTGAAGGGGGTCCAGGACCAAACCATCTTTTTCTCCCAGGGGTGATTCGTTGGACTCTCAGACTCAGACACAGATGTCTGGCTTGCTCTTGCCAGGATTTCAGCTCATGGGTAAAGTGTGTAAAATGAACATGCTCCTACGTCCAAATGAGTTTTGAATGTTTTATTTTTAGTTTTACAATTTAAATTCAAAACCATTTTCTGGATGGACTATTCTGTGATGGACTGGTGTCCTATTCAGGCTGAAATCTGCCCTACAACTGGTGTTCCTGGGAAAGTCTCTGGATCCACTGCAACCCTGATGAGAATAAAGGAAAAGTGTTTGTGAGAAGGAAGTGTGTAAAAAGAAGTGGATTTTGGTTATTTCTTAAGGTCAGAGTAACCTTTTTTTTTATCTTTTGGAGTAAGTGAGAGTGTGAGTCTGTTTTCCTCTGGGTCTTAATTACTGATATGTCTGCTCATGACCTACTGTGTAACTGAGGCTCCGCGTAGAAGTCGCTGTCTCGACCCTAGCTTTAACCATTGTTTCAAAAGCTTCAAAACAGTTCTCCAATCAGCACATGATTACAAGGACGCCTTCTACCCACACTGGGGACTGGAATTGCCTCTACCACGTCCCAGCTCCATAAGGCTCTGCATTGCACCAGCAGCAGGAAATGACCAAACCCTGACTATGGGCTAAAAATAAGGCTTGTTGTTAGAGGAGAATAGGACCAGGAAGGCAGTAAAGTACAACAAATATTATTCGCATTAAACCACTGGCCTACTGCAAACCTGAGGTGGCAAAACAAAACTAAAAAAAGCAGAATAGGGGATACAGATGGGGATACAAAGAGCAGGGTTCGAAGAAATAGGTATCTGACCAGGCAAACCACAGAAAGCAGGGCAAGGGAAGGAAAAAATGAGTAAGCAGCGTTAGACAGCAGCTGCTTTTCTCACTTCGTTAAAAGAAACAAGAATGATACACATTCAAACCTTGAGGATCTAATTATAATCTCCAGCAAGAGCTGAGAAGCAAAAGAAATTGCTGACTGTAATTCTGTCTGTGTTTTCTTCGTCTTTGTTTCTGAGCGGCTGCTTCGCCTTTTTATATTGTTAAAAAGGGGGGAAAAAAGAAAACCTTTGCCAAGCTGTAATGTTGGCACCGAACCCAAGTCACTGCCCCCTCCTCATTCGTTGGCAAGCTCCACGCTGCCTGGCGCTGCACAGAGCTGAGCTAAGAATGGAGCACTTCGTCGCCTCACGCAATGCGGTGTTCTGAAATTTCCTGCAGTAAAAGCCTGATCGGGAAGACACCCGTTAAAAAATGTAAGGAAAGAGCTCCAGGCTTGAGAGAAGAGAGGAAAGGAAAGGGAGGGAGGGAATGAGAGTAAAGGTAAAATGAGAAGAGGTGAAAAAATCTGAAATCAGAGGAGTGGAAATTGCTAATTAAAAACAAAAAATAATTGAACTATCAGAACATGTCTATATCACACCACTAGTAATACTCTCAAACCCTATTTTCCTGTCTACCTCCTAACACCCCCCCCCCTCACACACACACACACACACACACACACACACACACACACACACACACACACACACACACACACACACACACACACACACACCTCCTTTCCTTTTTTTCCTCAAACCTTGTTTTTATTTAAACTGTGGCAAGGCTCCCTCTTGCCATGTTCCCCAAACCAAGAGCTATTTCCTGCTTTACTCCCTCTTTTATATAATTATTCTACAATCTTATGTTTTCTTTTTTTTTTTTTCTCCCCCTTTCAGCTTTCTTTTATATTGCTGCATGTTTTCATTTTGAAGCGACATCATGGCCTCTTTAGGGCAGAGGTTCTTTTTGTGGCCTGGCATACATCCACCAAGGTCAAAGTTCACCAGGGATTTAGGAGAACAGAAAAAGGAAAATATTTGAGGAGATTTTGGTTTGTTTAGAAACGCATGTAGATATACTAAAAGAAGGGCAGTATTTTCAACACTGACATCAAACAGATGTTGGAAAAAATTTGTGTAAATGTGGTGGGTTGATGCTATGTTCTGCTATCAATTAGAATACTTTTTTGTTGTTGATCTTTTCCTTTATTATTATTCAGGCTGTAATGGTATTGTGGTTTATCAACTTGGATTCGGCTACTTTCTCTGTTGGAAGTAGCTTTGAATAAAACAGTTCGCTGTAGTTCCTTATTTTAGATTTGGTACATTGGATTTTGAGGATAAACAACCTCTTAATCAATACTCGAAAAAAGTTCTAAATATGCTGTTTTTCCATCATTGGACATGTAAAGTCTCTGGCATGGAGGAGTTGGTGTTCAATATACTGAACTCAGATGTTGATCTAATTTCTGACTTGCTCAGGAGCACCTGGTTCCACAACTATAGTACAACTGACTGTAGAAGACTGTAGAAAGGACATTACTCATAATCACACTCATGATATTTCTTACTCTCCAGTGTTTGTAATGTTTTAATGATTTATAGTCACACTCGTTGTGTCACCCAAATGAGCATGGGTTCCCCTTTTGAGTCTGGTTCCTCTCAAGGTTCCTTCCTCATACTATTTAAGGGTTTTTTTTCTTGCCAAGGTTGCTCCAGGCTTGTTTATCGGGGATAAATACACATCAATTTAAATGTAAGTCAATTTTGTTGTGTAATTCTTACATTCTGTATAGCTGCTTTGAGACAATGTCCATCGTGAAAATAAACGAGTTGAATTGATCTAAATATATATAAAACAACTACCAATCTACCAATTCATATGGTGGTCATGCTAAAATGTTTGGACATTAGGGACAACAGAATGTCCCCTTCATTTTACTTAAAATAAAATGTTCTAAAATAGAAGAAGTTAAATATATTGAGTCCACCCACACTGGGCAGAGAAACAAATGGTTCAAACCCAAAATGGCAACATAAGAAGCTCATAATGGTCTTTGAAAAATAAATCATTGGTCAAGAAATAAGCAAATATGAATCAATAGATAAAGCAACACAGAAAATGTAGTTTAATTTCCTTTTGATTGACTTTTGAGATCCGTATTGTTCCGTTCAATGCTGATGACTTCAAACTATTTTGTGAATTCAGAACTGATAAAAAGTTTACATCACAAATTATAACCATTACCATGTTTTTTTTATCTTTTTGTATAAGATATATATTATATATGTATAACTTTCCCGAAATAGTTTACTAGAGCAAAAGATAAAATGGTGGCACATGAGGTCCCAAGACTGCATTTGCTTCATTCTTCTTAGATTTTTCCAATGATTTGTTGTTCAGAATCAGAATACTTTATTGATCCCACAGGGAAATTGTTAGGCTGCAGTTGCATACAGTAAAATTTAAGTAAAGATGTAAGAAATATAAGAAATTTTAAATAGAATTTCACATATAAGGTTATACTCTAAGTATCGATGCTGTACAAACAATGAATTTTATATATTTATTTAAACATACTGTATGAAATGTGTAGCAGCAGATAAATAGATGGCAGAAAAAGTCAATGATACAGTTAAACAAGTTATTGCACATGTAATAATTATTATTGCACTGAAATTATTGCACATAATTTGCCCAAAATATTAACATTATTTAAGTGTGACATGAAAATCTATAACTATATCTTTATCTATATATTTATAACTATAACTAAATCTAAGACTAATAAAAGCATATTTTTGCTTCTTTGGGCTTGGTGCTTTGTTTACAGACAGGAGTGTAGGATTAGCATGTGTTACTTCATCAGTTAATAACTTTATATATAAACTGTATGTCTCAGATACTGGCTCTTGAATTCCATCGTACAACAGCTTTCTCAGTTACATCTATGACTGTGAAGCTGGCACTCCCGTGGACTTCATGCAGACTCCTGAGGCTATGGATTCAACACAATCGATTCATTCATTCCATGTGAAGCAGGACACCTTTGTTAAGAAAAAAGATTTTGGGGCTCCCAAGTGGCATGACGGAAAAAATCATCACCCCATCGTCAAGAGATATCATCAGCAAGTGGTTCAGAGTCAGAGGGAGCAAAACTGGTCTTGCACTCTCGAATGCGACAGACAAATTATGTTCCTTCCTTCCTTGTTTTCATCTGCTCCCTGACGTAGCATGAGTATCAGTTCAAAAGGATGCGACGACTGGCTTCATGTGTCCTGGTGAAGCTGTCATTTGATCCAGTGGGTGGGGATTGTAAAATGACCAAATTGGGAGAAAACAAAGTTTTGCCCCAGTCAACCGTCACATGTCTTATTTTCTTTCTGCTAGTCATTTAGTACATCAAACAGAAGGTCTTATTATGCTCATATGCAAAGCATTTCATAACCACTTTGAAAACGTTGTGGCTGAATAAACCACAAAGCCACACTCAAACACGGTATTTTATGTGATACAACTAAAAGTTGTCCATTCGAATAGAAATAATTTAACCTCAAAAAAGTATGCTTGTTGTGTAACCACATGTCAGAGATGTTTGTGAAATAGGGCACAACAATATGAAATAGAAAAAGAATATTCCACTTACAGGAATTCATTTCTTGATTTAAAGAGTTTTTTCAGTTTGAAGAATTAACATTAGGAATAAAGCATTTCATATGTTATTTGTAACGATTATGGTTCTGGAATAATGACATACACTATATGGACAAAGGTTGGGGGACGCTTATCACAAGATTTATATGTGCTAATTTTTAAACATCCAATTCTACATTTAGTCCCCATTTTCTGTTCTAATAACTGCTATTTAAAGAAATGTACATGCTATTTAAGTCTTTGTCGTGACACATTCCACTAACAAACACAAGTTTGTGGCTATCTGACCATAAGATTCATTTGTGGTTTCTGAACATCCCTTTCTACAATTAGTCCCCATTTACTGTAATAACCATTACTTATAATAACTTTCATTCTTCTGGGAAGATGTTCCACAACATTTTGGAGTGTGCTTGTGCTTGGTTAGGTGTAGGGGCCTGGAGTGCAGTCATGGTTTCAATTTACCCCAAAGGTGTTCAACAGGGTTCAGGTCAGAGCTTTATAGAAGGCCATTCAAGATCTTCCACTCCATCCCATGTAAACCATATCTTCCTGGAGCTGGCATTGCACTCATGGGACAGGAACAGGTTCAGGTCTCCTAGTTCAATTAAAAAGAAAATTGAATGGTAGGTTTCAGTGGTTGAATTGTGTACCTTCAACATGTCAGATCTTTTCTTCATTTACAGATTTATAGATGAACCTAAAGAGAAGCAGCCTCATAACATGGCGCTACCACCACCATGTTTTACCATGTGTATGATATCATTTGGATGATTAACTGTCTTGTTTTCTCTGTCAAACACATGTTTTAGAATGAGGACTAAAAGGTTCTACCTTGGTCTCTTTATTTGGGTTGATTTATGTCTGCAAAATTTACTTATTTATTTATTTATTTTAAAAAAAGGTATTTGATGTTTTGTGTTGTTTTTTTTGTTTTTTTTACTTCAGTTTTGTTGATTACTATATCAGTAGTAATATATAGTGTGCTGAAGTATAGCAAACCTGGTGCTAAAATGGCAAATGTTTGTTTTCGTGGACTTGGGGTGGGGGTTGGTGAAAAATCCCTGCCAGTTTTGACCTTGTGGAGATGATTGGCTGGTCCCCAGGAGGAAAATTGTCTGAAACTAAGCAAACACTAGAAGAGCCAAGAGGTTATGGGTAGGGTTATATTTAGTTGTAGGAGTGGTATTAATTGTCTGCTTATAAAAATAATGAAAGGTCTTTACACAAATAGTATGACAGTATTAACGTGTGTGTGTGTGTGTGTGTGTGTGTGTACAGTGTTCTAATATAGATTATATTGCTGAATTCTGACTGAAAAGTTTTAAAGATTCCGATTTATTAACCATAAGCAATGCTCATTTTTGTGTGTTAATGTGTCAGCTATACTACACCTCATACTACACCCTCCACAATACTAGTATTCTAATTCTATCCTAAATGTACTATGTTCTCCATATTTTCTTTATTCTTATTATTTTCACTAAAGTCAATGCATATTTTTCTTTAAAGCTGGACCGATGGAAAAAGGTCAGTGAGAAAGGTGATCAGGTGAGACATCTCTGTTGACAAACTGCAACTGATCTCTTAGCTGTAATTAAAATAGCTCCACCTAGTGGTTAGTTAGAGAAAATTTCTCATTTTATAGTAAGAATGTAGGTAAGTGTAAAACTTTTCACCATATATATATATATATATATATATATATATATATATATATATATATATATATATATATATATATATATATAGAAAGGTTAGGTGTCCCAATACTTTTATATTTATATTGCACCCATGTTCTGTAGTTTGTCTGCTCCAGTGTAACAGGGACAAGAACCAAAATTACAAGCAAGATACCTTCACAATTTTTTCTGAAAGAATGGACAACCAGCAGAACCTGAAATATATAAGGGAAGTTAAGTGAAGTCTGTTCTCTCTATTTTGGACAATATTTATTTGAACGCAATTATTTTTAGTCATAATCTAAATCCTGTAGTAATTAAAAGAAACACAGGCATAGCTATTTATTTGCTCTGTCACTGGAGATAGATGCAGACACAGCGATTTTTTTTGCTGTTAAGCTCCTCACAATAAAAGTAAGACAAACATTGTGTGTGCATGTGTGTGTGTATTGTTGGCAGGTGAGCTAGGCAGGGTGGATTTGCAGAGCTGTTGTCTGGATGCTTGTGCGGTCCAGACGGTGGCGGTGTCTTCTTTCCTGCAGGGCCACTGCACCGCCTGTGTTATGCATTTACACATGCACAGTAACAGCCCACACATACACACACACACACACATTTTGCACACAATGCCACACACACATTCATTTACACGCCCTGATTCTCTCTTCTGACTGGTGCACCAAACATTTGAAACTTTACTTTTATATCAGAACAAGCAGAACAAACATTATTGGAACATTCCCTGTAACTGTTGGGTGGTGACATTGTGGGCATCATGCACACAAGATATGAGGGTGTAAAAGTGTTCCTTTTTTATTATCCACAAACCTGCAAAGAGAGGATGTCCTTTAGAAAGTACATAATCCTTAAAGACAACTTTTGTCTATCTGTGTATGTCCTTTGAGTCTGCACACACAGGTCACCAGTGCAGTATGGGGCAGGGGGGGAGTTGGGTTACATTCCTTCCATCAGCGCTGTGAAGCTGCCAGGCAGGTCACTCCCAGCTCAGTTCCCAACTCAAAACACTTTTTATCCCGTTCTCTATCTCTCTGCTTTGCTGTCTGTCCCTCTCCTCTTCTTTCTCTCTCTCTCTCTCTCTCTCTCTCTCTCTCTCTCTCTCTCTCTCTCGTTGTGCAACTTCACATGTGCTGAGTGGGCAGTGATGAAAAAGAAAACAGCAGTGCCATATGTACTCTGTGACACATGTGTCTCTCTCCCTGTTTCTGTGTGTGTGTGTGTGTGTGTGTGTGTGTGTGTGTGTGTGTGTGTGTGTGTGTGTGTGTGTGTGTGTGTATTTGTGTGTAAGACAGAGAGAAAGAGTATGAATGTGGTTAAATTTTGGCCCTCACAGGCAGAACCTCCACCCAGTACTGTTTCGGTCTGACTCAGAACTTCTTAGACTATTGGAAATTCCCAGAATTCTTCGGGCAGCCTGGCCACAGTGTTCAATCAATCCCCATGATTCGTCTCTGGTGAAGAGAATTGCAGCCTCATATAACTCTACCCAGTCTCTCTCTCTGTCTCTCTCACTCTCATTCTGACGCACACACACCAACACGGTCTTATCAGCAATGTGGGAAGAGTCTTTGCACCAGGCGAGCACTCTATTTTTGTCACGTTGAATTATTTAAAGGTCGGGGGCGATTTCTAATTCATCTAGATCATTCCTGAAGCAACATTTTCGAATGTGACCTCCTGCCTCTATAACTTCCATAACTCCATCCCTTTTCATCTGTGCACACTGGAATAATCTGGGATTATTTACAAGATAAATATACAAGCACAAAATGGGTAGCGTTACACAGGACATGCTTGGACGACTCCATGTGTAGGAAAAATCGGTTCAATCATGCAGCAAAGTGGCCTTAATTTCACATTCCAGCTGGTCAGAATCAGAAGCTCACCAGATGTACATGGTATAATGTAACTGGACTGCAATTCAATTTGACACACAAGAAAAAGCAAATCCACCAAACCACTTTATGTATATAATGACTAAATAAAACATATCGACTCGACACTGGGCCATGCAGGTGGAAGAGTGAAAGATTATGGAGGTGAATACGGCGAGATAAACAGCAGTGTGGATGAGGCTGATGAAAGGCAGACGGCGCTGGCCGACCCTACTCCTCACATGGCACTCAGATGACACACAGGCTGCGTCACTCAAAGTTAAACTGTGAACAGAATCGCTCCATTGTACTAGTCACCCACTGCTTTAATCTGGTTTAGTCCCTTGCCAACTATTTGTTCATGCATCATGAAAATCTAGACTTAACAGCCTTGTACTCATCAAACCCTTTATTTATAGAGTTCATGCGACAGAAACAGGGACGATTTCACAGGGCATATCTGAAGTGATGTCAATAGTCTGTTCATCACAGGCAAAGAAGGGATAAATATCTAAAATATTAAAATTCCCTGCTGTCGAAATGGAGCTTCGAGAAAGGATATCTCGGAACGTTCATAATTGGTCAATTCAATATGAAAATTAGGCTACAATTAGATCATGATGACTGCATGTGTGAGAACCGTGTTTAGAATAGAATAGCCTTTGTCACATATACATTACAGCACAGTTAAATTCTTTTTTTTCCACATATACCAGCTTGTTCAGCTTCAACCCCCGACCTTTTGAGCAGTATCCCAGCACCTTAACCACTGAGCTACCACTCTCCCTCTATCCTTAATACGGAGCATTTACACACACTCACTGGTATGGATTGACGAATTCTGGATAGGATCATGTGGCTTAGGGGTTCTCAGGCCTTTTATCCATCTATATAAGACAATAAACCATAATCCTTCCCATATATTAGAGAATATTTCCCATATCCTAGCTAGAAATGTGTTAAAGCTTGATTTGTGTATTTGGTATTTTTTTTTTAAATTAAGAAAATAAAGTATGCTTTAGCTCTTTATCTTGGATTTATTCTGTCCAGGTAAGGTAGGATTCTGACTTTTGGGTACTAGTAGACTTGAATGTGGACATTTGTCCCAAGAACTGGGACCCCTGACTTTATCAGTCATATGTGTTTTTTTCTCAAATTTGTTACCACAAATTTGGAGGCACACAATAGTACATGATGTCTTATGATGTCACAAAGTCAGTTTAATTAAGACTTTTATGGGATGGAGTAAAAGAGAGTGTGCTGTAAAGCGCTGACCTTGACCCTGCTGACCAACCTCTGAATGAGCACAAATCTCCATAAGCACACTCCAAAATCTAGTAGAACATCTTCCCAGAAGAGTGAGGGTTATTATAAGTAATGGTTATTACAGTAAATGGGGACTAATTGTAGAAAGGGATGTTCAAAAACCACAAATGAATCTTATGGTCAGATAGCCACAAACTTGTGTTTGTTAGTGGAATGTGTCACGACAAAGACTTTAATAGCATGTACATTTCTTTAAATGGACGATAACAAATTCTGCTTTCAGTTAGACACTATTTGCATTATTGATTTGTAAAATGGCTTCTTAGAACCATTGCGACCACTAATTAGAGAAGCCTTTGTGTAGAGTAAACTGATTAACAGTTCCTGAAAGTGTTTTTGTTTTGGTAACATTATAACGTTATATTCGGGGAGGTGGTAGCTCAGTGGTTACTGCTCAGAAGGTTGGGGGTTCAAGCGCCAGTATCGGTATGCTGCGAATCTTGGGGCCCTTGAGCAAGGCCCCTAAATATCTGTGCTCCAGTGGTGCTGTAACATGGCTGACCCTGTGCTTTGACCCCTTTGCCAGGATATACAAAGAAATAATTTTCCTGTGGGATCAATAAAGTATAATAAAAAAAGAAAGTACACTTGTTTCATGCAGTGTGTAAATAAATATAGAACCTACAGATAATATTTTGTGCAAAATGCTTCTTCAACACTGACACAGAAATCAATCTGATAAATATTGTTCTTTTACTAGTCTTTTGTTATTTCACACCTATAAAGGTGGCAAGTATTTAAAAACCTGAAAAGAAATCCAGTTAAAATTTTATTATGCATTGAAGTAGTGCATTTTGGAGCAAGAGAACAGGTAACGAGGGGTGTGAATGCTCAATGATGTCACTGCGGGTGGTCATGAAAAAGTTCAGGTAAGCCCACCGTGTCACTCCTCATACCCGAAAGACTCAGAGAGGACCGGTCATGGAACATGCAAAACCTCATGCACAGTTCTCCGACGTGTATTCTGAAGTCATCGTCAGCTCAAGTGCAGGTACGAATGCGTTATTAACAGTTTTTGAATGTGGGTTTTAATAGTGCGCTTTCAAAAAACTTTTTTCAAACTCAAATCCATCTACAGTGATGCTTGATGTACTTGATGTGCCCCTGGCTCAGCACGTTCTTCTTAGTATGTATGAATATATATTACATGGTACCAGTAGACATCAGTTCATAAATAAATGTGAAGAATCTATATACAGTTCATATTTACATAAATTACATGAAAATATGATGCTGTGTCTTTAAGGTTTTTTCTATTCAAACACTTTAATATTCCTGAATTTGGCTTTTTTTGCTGCTTGTATATACTTTTTTAAATAATCAGTTAAACACAGCAATCGGAAGATAATTAAACTTAGATTAGATTAAGTCCAGCACTGCCTTTCCTCTACCTCCCATACTGACATTGTGAGAAGAAAACTTCTATCCAAGTTATGTGATTTGACAAATTAGTCATTCTTTTTTCCCAACTTTTGTTCGCTTAATCTCGTCTCAATCCTTTGGCCTCTGCTATCCCTCTCTCTCACGATATAGAGTTTAAGCAGCAAAGCGTACAGCCGATTGGGTTCCTGGCCTTTTGTTAGGAAACGTTAATGCTCTTAAACCCTTTCCCCCTCGGAGAGCTGCCATTTCGTTGAAAAGTGTTTTTTTGCAAACCAAATTCCTCCAAAGTTGTGTGATGAATCTCAATCCATCCCGTAACCAGAGAGGAGTGTGAACACAGATATATTTTTTTCATTCAAGAACATCTGTGACACAAAGGTTCAAATTTTCCCAGTTTCTCCCCTTCACTTTGTTAAATGCAGATGTTCAGGGTCCTCCTAAGAAGGAGTCCTCAGGGCCTGAAAGCAGTGGGGATGTGGCGGGTCGAGTTAGACTCCACCCATCTTCATCTCGCAGGAGACATCGAACCACCTTCAGCCATGAACAGCTGGAGCAGCTGGAGATAGCCTTCAGACACAACCACTACCCTGACATCTACTGCCGCGAGGAGCTGGCTCAGCAAACTAAACTCAATGAGGCCCGCATCCAGGTCAGAGCATTTCACGTTTATCCAGATATATTTTTGCTGCAGTATATGAGACCCCTTTAAAAAAAATAATAAAATCCCAAAATCCCCCCAAAAATACTCTACATGAACTATGGACACCTGACCATAAGAACTACATTTGCTTTTTGACCATCTCATTCCACATTTAGCCTCCATCCATCCGTAAAGTCTGTAAAGTCAGGTACTGTTGTAGAGTGAGGAGGCCTGAGCTGCAGTCAGTGTTCCAATTCATCCCAAAGATTTAAGCTCTATAGCAGGCCACTCAAGATCTTCCACTTCAATGCAGGTAAACCGCTTGGAACTGGCTTTGTGCACAGGAGCACTTTCATGCTGGAACATGTTTGGGTCTCTAAGCTCAAGTGAAGGGAAGATTTAATGTTACTAAATCAAAAGACATTCTTCAGTATACAATTGTGGGCCTCTGACAGTTTGGGGAAAAATAAAATATGCTGGAAAAGTCAGGTGTCCCAATACTTTTGTATTTTTGTATCCATATAGTGTAATCTATTGCCATTCTTGCTAAGCTAGGAATAACACACAACTGGGCATGTTGGTAAAGTAAACTAATCAATGGTAAAGCAGAGAGATACACTTATATTTATACACTTTATACACAATACAAAGTATATTGCAAAAGGTGAATTTTCTATTATGATTAATGTTATATTTATTTAAAGTAACTGCCTTAGCTCCCTAGTGTCTCACCCCTCACTTCTCTCCAGGTTTGGTTCCAGAACCGTCGTGCCAAGCAACGGAAACAGGAGCGGGCCACTCAGAAATCCCTGCAAGGAGGTATGCTGCCAGGACGTGGGGTTCTCCCAACACACTTCTCCCAAAGTGCACGTGCTGGTATAGCAAGACAGTACCAGTGCTCTCATTCCCTGCCACACATACCCAAATTTTCAGCAGTGCTGCCCTCTGCTGATTTCTCACCACACACAGCAGCCAGTACTCAGCTGGCCTGCGCTTCAGGTCCCACCGCAGCCCAGCCTTCCAGACAGCACGAGGACTGGTACTGTCAGCTGAGGCACATTGGAGGTCCGACCACTAGCCTGCCCCATGCCTCTGTGTTTTCCCTGACCTCTGTGCCAGCTCTGGAGCCAACTGTGCATTGGAACTAGACAAGAGCGAAGACCTAAATTCTTTTATTTACATTTTTTTAGTTTATACTCTTGGTTCAATTAGGTTAATGACTGATTTAAAAGTCTGTGTTTTGTGTGTTCGTGTGTTCACATCTACACAATTTCTCCAATTTAATGTCCAGGCAAAAAAAAATTAAGGAAATATTTTCACACATTTTTATTACAGCTCTTGAAGTAATCTGTATGCATTCTTTCAAAAAAAAAACAAAAAAAAAACACAACAACAACAAAAACTAATAATTCACACTTCATTCATAATCCCAGAAGAACTAATATTTGAAAATATAATAAATCAGTAAAAACTCTCGTTTACATTCTGAATAATCTGGTTTCACTAGGTTGGTGTTTGGTCTTGTAGAAATTAATTTTTCATGTGTTCTTAAACAATGCTACATTTCATATGATTTCATATGAAATGTATATATACACATTTATAACCATACATTTGTTTAGACATCAAATGTCAGGCCTTTTGATAGAAATAAATTAGACTTGGTATATGGTGACTGTTGTCTATTCTCCCTGCTCACAAATAAACTCAAGTAAAGTCAAGATTCTAAACAGCAGCAGCAACAATACATGACAAGAATATGACAGGATTGGATTACATTCGAGTTGTTTAACAGAAAAAAAAAAAAAAAAAAAAAAAAAGTCTAGAAAAAGTACCTTCATCAGCCTTAACTGTTCTTTAATAAACAATGATATACCCAAGTCTGAAATTCCTATTCCCAATTACTGCTAGAATATGCTGCACAATACAAATTAGTAGCTTCCTGGTCTCCTATTTATTATTTTCTATCCTGTTTATTTGTTCAAAAAGCAAGAACAGGTTCTGGCTTAGCAATGTGATGGATATGGCTGCTTGGGGATTTTTACATCCAATTTCAAGCTAGCTGCTGGTTATCAACATTAAAGCCAGGAAGGAAAGTTTCAAGCTTGACAAAAAAACATTAAAACTGGGATTTTAATAGACATTTCATATCACGGTTTCTTATTAAGTAAACTACTTAAAATACCCATGGAATGTAAAAAAGGATTACATTGAAAAGTTATTAATATTGACAATAGTTAATCAACACAAAATTAATAGGTTTTTTCAGTAAGGCAAAGAAAAAAAAATTTCTCCCTCCATTATTTTACATTCGAAATGTTGCCTTAAGATACACTAAAGCAAACATAATAATAAGGGAGAACTTTTTTCCCCAGCAGATACATTTGGCAGCTTCATTCTGACCCAATTGAAAAAAAATTCAGACCTCATAGATCTCAGGACTTAATACAATCTGTTTAACTTCATCCCACATTTTATTTGTTTAAAGTTTATATATGTTCAGTCCAATCCTGGACAGAGATGACAGCTGTATTGTTGAACTGGAAGTGCTTTAGGAGTTTAATTAAAAGAATTAGAAGAAATGTGTTGAATAAAAAAGAAATAAAAAAAAAAAAGAAAATTGAGTGCGCTCAGGGTCGCTTAGTCTAATGGACACTGTAACTTTGCTGTGTATGTGAAATGCATACACCCAAATCACTGATACCATACAATTAGAGGTAATCAGAGCTAGTATCACAGTAAGGCAACACACACACACACACACACACACACACACACACACACACACACACACACACACACACACACACACACACACACACACACACACACACACACACACACACACACACACACACACACACACACACACACACACACACACACACACACACACACACACAAACTGCCCTGACTGTTACTGAAGAGATTTCGCAAACTCAGCATAGTCGATGTAGCCATCATTGTTTTTGTCATCATCCCGAAGGACCTGATCGATAATATTGATGAGGTCCTGCTCTTTCATTGGTGGGCTGTTCTCACCCTTCTCCTAGAAACCAGAAAGACATGACAGTAGGTGAGAATCATGTTTAAATGCTGAAACTCTTTGCCAGTTATTTTTATATAATTTGTGTGCAACCTCCTCCCCCCCACACACACACAAATTCTGTCTGTTTGACGTGCATGTCAATCATCTGCAGGTTTAAAAACAATAAATAATAAATAAACAGACCTGACAAAACAGAACAGATCAATAAACAACAGTATGAAAGAAAAAGCCGTTTTACTACTACTGTATTCCAAGTTATTACAAGGCTTTGTTAAATATGAATAAATTACCATATTCAATTAATTATTTAGTGCTTGGCTTAGTGGTTAAGGCATTAGACGTTGGAGCAGAAGGTTGCGAGTTCTAATCCCAACCATACCAAGTCACTCCTGGGCCCATAGCTGCTCATTTGTATGAATGAAATAAATGTAAGTCGCTCTGGCTAAGGGCATCTGGCAAAATGCCAGAAAAAAAAACAATGATATGATTAGATAGATAGATAGATAGATAGATAGATAGATAGATAGATAGATAGATAGATAGATAGATAGATAGATAGATAGATAGATAGATAGATAGATAGATAGATAGATAGATAGATAGATAGATAGATAGATAGATAGATAGATAGATAGATCTTACACTCTCTATCTTTCTCTAAATATACATACATGAACTGTCATTTGTCAAGACTGACAGTGATGAGTCAGTACACGCAGCTGAATCTCACCCTCCCTGTTAGGATTAGCTAATGACATGGTGGCGCAGGCGTGTGAACATTACGTTAGCAAACAGCAGTGAGTGTAAAAAAAAAAAAAAAGCTTTAAACCACCCACCTCCTTGTGTACATGTGTAATAGCAGTGGCGAGCTCAAGCCCATCGAGCAGGTTATTACCGTCGTAGTCGTGCATTTTGAAATAGTGAAGCTGCAGTTCTTGAGGGGTCATATCCGCCTCGGGCTTGTCGATCACGCCGTCTAAATGCTCCATGATGTGGCTAAATGGCAGAACAGGTGCATTAACAAATGGTGTCTGTTTTCAGTACAGACAATAAAGTAAGCGTGTGTGTGTGTTTTTACACAGTGTAACATTTGTACAGTGACTTCCTAAGTGTTAGAACGCATCAGTGTGCATTACATCCTTGTTATAAAAGTAATCGTTTTACTTTATGTTAATAGTGTCCAGGCAAAGAACAGTCCAGCATTTTTTTACTTTGCAGCTTGTTTTGCACCAAGGTCATTTTGTAAAGGGATCAAAGTCCCATTTTAATACAAATATAACACCAAGACCTTGTGTTTCATGCGAGATCACAGTCACCCTTGATTATTCGGCACTCAATCTGTTACAAAAAGTCATTTATTAGACACATTGATTGTAAAAAATAGACAAAACCAAAGTTAAAAACGAAAAACAAGTAGCCGCGTGTTTGAATAGAATTTAGTGAGCCTGTTAACAAACAGCTGTGTTGCACATCAGGTCACTAATTGAAAATGAGCAGTGTTTATAAAGTATGTGAAAGATGCATGAAGCTGAAATCCAATTTTAAGGAGGTTCCAGTACATCCGTGTACCCACATTTACACGCTTATTTTACGCATCCGAGTAATTTAGCGTAGCCAATCCACCTACGTATATTTTAGGAGGTGTGAGGGAACCAGAGAAGCCACAGGACACCTACACAGACGGGAGGAGAAAATGCAAAAGTCCATGCAGTATTCAAGCTATGGGTCACGGGGCTGTGAGAGGGCAACCAACTGCACACTATGCCTCTTGTTAATCAGTTATTCAGATATTTATTTATTAATTCATTATACAACCCTATTTCCAAAAAGAAGAAACCCTATATTTTATTCACAATAGAAAACATATTAAATGTTGAAACTGAATAAATGTACTATTTTAAGAAAAAAAAAAATATTTTAAATTTGATGGCTGCAACATGTCAAAAAGTTGGATCGGGGCAACAGAAGTATGTAAAATGTAAATGTTATTACAATGAAACAGTTGGAGAAACATTTTGCAACTAATGAGGTTAATTGACAACAGGTCAGTAAGATGATTGGGAATAAATAGTATATCTTAGATCAGCAGAGTCTCTCAGATGTAAAGATGGGCAGATCTTCACCAATCTGTGAAAGACTGTGTCAACAAATTGTGGAAGAATTTCAGAATAAACATTAAATTGCGAAACAATTGATTATCTCATCAAATAATAGCATCCAAAGTTTCCAAAAATCTGAAGAAATCTCTGTGCACAAGTGAAAAAGGGGCAAAAATTTATAGTGATGCCCGTGATCTTCAACCCTCAGGTGGCACTGCTTTTAAAACGGTCATGATTCTGTAATGGAAATCACTGCATGGGCTCATTAACACCTCCAGAATGCATTGTCTGTGAACACAGTTTGACATGTCTGTCGCAAATGTAGGTTACATTTTTATCATGGAAAGAAGAAGGCATGAGTAAACATGATCTAGAAACGCCACCATCCTCTCTGGGTCGAAGCTTATTTAAAATGTACTAAAGTGCAAAATTGTTCTGTGGTCAGACAATTTTTTATTTTTTTATTTTTTTTTGGAAATCATGGACACCATGTCCTCCAGACTAAAGAGGAGAAGGACCATCTGACTTCAGTAAAAAATAAATAAAAATGCATCTCAGCATATGGGAGTGCATTTATGCCTGTGGAATGAGAGGCTTCAACACTTGGAAAGTCTCCATCAATGCTGAAAATTCACAAAGCAAAATTCTGCCTGGTGTCTTCCATAGTCAACATTGAAGGAAGAGAGGATGGAAGGAAGGAAGTTAAGCAGACAGGCAAGCAGCCAGACAGACTTTAATCTTAGTGTTGAGTCAAGCTTTCACACCACTTGAGCAGAAAAGATTGGAGGGGAAACTCACTCTTTGTCCTGCACCATGTTCTTGTCCAGGCGGGTGATGGGAGGTTGAGGGTCTCTTTGATGATCCCCGACCCCTTGACCATGATGTTCTCCATGTGAGTGAACATGAAGCACACAGCAGGACAGCAGTAGTAGCAGCAGGCAGCTTTGTAGCTGCCCCTTTGTGAAGCCCATGATAATTGTGATGATGTACTGCTGAAAGAAAAATGGGCATTATATATGACAACACCACCTTTATCTTCCCAAGACCCTTTTTAATGGGCCATGGAGCTGTTAGACGGCAACCCACTGTGCCACTTTTTAATCAGTTAAGCATTGATTTATTTGTTGTGTGGATTACGTCTATATTTCCTCCTAGAAATTACCCATCTTGCATGTCCTTTGAACATGTCCATATAATCATAACATATCATATGATGTCATAATGTCATAATATAAAACGACACTAAGCAAAATGTTGCCTTGTATAGTGAACACTGAAGAGAGCAGGAAAATAAAGACCATTTCTAGAGCATTTTAATAGTATAAAATGAGTATCTACAGGTTTTTGACAGGTTAATATAATTCAACAATTATCAACATTGATGTCATACTAGATCTTAACAACAACCGCGCTTAAGTTCAAAAGTGTGTATAAATGAGAGCATTGCAATCCAGATGTTTCAATCATTTCTGCTTAAATCAACCTGTTTATTTGCACAAATGAAACAAAACAAGTGATCATCTGCATTTCTCCTGAAGCCACACATCTACAATAAACCCCAAATAAACAGCGGCACAAGCAAAAACTGTGAGTTAATAAACACATTCGGCAATTAAAAAAAAAAGGAGATTTAATAATTATTTTCTTTTTTTGCGTGCATATTCCTCGTAGAAAGATCGCAACTCACATTCCCTCTCCTGTTTCACCTGAAGGTCGGGTACAGTCATGAACTGATTGCAGATTTGAACATAAAAATAATCAGTAAAACATCACTACCATACTGACTGTACCTTTATAGTCCACTTCGCTTGCCGTAATTCTCTTTCCCCTTCTGGACACGACAGCTAAATCTGATTGGATGCTCAGTAGCGTATCGTTCCGGTCCAAACTCCACCATGCTCTTTTTTCCCCTAACAAATAGCCCGCCTTTTGTTTCTATGATTGGTCAGAAGTTTGTACGTACGATAAGCTGATTGGACAATTTGGATTGCCGTCGAAGTAATTTTAGCCAATTAGAGCGCAACAAAACGGAGAATCGCGTTGGAGGTGGTGAAAGGGGGCGGGGTTAGAAGTTACTACGACAGTCCCTTTTCAATGGTTTGGTGGCTCGTTTTATAAATAAACAAATGCACATTATTGAATGAATAAAACGCTAGCAGGTCTAAAGTGACTCGTGCATTTTAATCCCAATTGGGTCATTTATGTTAGATGACCTGAATGTGAAGGACTCATGCAAATGGCAAACTTGTCCAAAGAAAACGAGACTGCGAGATCAATGTTCCGCCGCCTGAAGGATCACTTTTACAATGTTGTATGCATTATATCTGTATAACTGTGCAAAAACCAGTACTTTATTCTAACAAAGCCTGTAGCTACCCCAACAGTCCCTTTAGTACCCTATAGCATGGGGTCCTTAACCCTTTATACACCAGTTTCACGCAAGACCATTTTTCCACGTATTGATGGTATAACTATAACATGTTTATTATGCATGCATGTTATTATTATTATTATTATTATTATTATTATTATTATTATTATTATTATTATTATTGTTATTATTATTATTATTATTATTATAACCCAGCCATTAGGGTTGCACAAGCCAGTGCACTCTTAGTGCCGGTCCCAAGCCCGGATAAATGGGGAGGGTTGTGTTAAACATGTGCCAAATCAAATATGTGGATCAGGAATCAGAATTTCATACCGGCTCGGTCGAGGCCCGGGTTACCAACGACCGCCATAGGTATCGTTAGCCAACAGGGTACCGGTGGAAATTGGGCTACTGTTTGCCAAAGGAGAAGAAGAAGAGGAGGAAGATATCTACAGAGAGGAAGAAGATGTCTGCCAGGAAAGTAGAAGTGTAGTAGAGTGAAGGTTATGGTTGGTACTTTAAAAGGAGAGAGGTAGCTGATATGATGGAGAGGAGAGAGGTGGATATGTTGTGTGTTCAGGAGACATTGGAGGTTCTATCATGGTGTAGATGGAAATAAAATCGTGTAGGGGTAATCCTGAAGGGGGAGTACAGTAAGAGTGTAGTGGAGGTGAAGAGAGTTTCTGATATATGATATAATAAATGTGAAGCTGGAAGTTAAAGGGGTGATGATAAATGTCATCAGCGCTTATGCTCCACAAGTCGGTTGTGAGATGGAGGAGTTAGATGAAGTGGTAGAAGGTGTATCTAGGAATGAAAGATTGGTGATTGGGGCAGACTTTAATGGGCATGTAGGTGAAGGGAACAGAGGTGATGAGGAGGTGATGGGTACGTTTTGGAGACAAGGTGAGGGAGGCGAGATTGAGATAGTTTGGACATGTGCAAAGGAGGGACATGGGGTATATCAGTAGGAGAATGCTGAGGATGGAGCCAGCAGGAGGGAGGAAAAGAGAAAGGCCAAAAAGGAGGTTTATGGATGTGGTGAAGGAAGACATGCACGTAGTTGGGGTGAAAGAGGCAGATGTAGAGGATGGGGTGGTATGGAGACGTATGATAAACTGTGGTGACCCCTAATGGGAGCAGCCGAAAGAAGAAAATTATTATTATTATTATTATTATTATTATTATTATTATTATTATTATTATTATTATTATTATTATTATGCATATTATTCACCAATCAGGCATGACACCTTTTGAGCTGCAGAAGCTCGTTTGTTGGATCGGACCACACGTGCCAGCCTTAGCTTTCCACGTGGTTCACCGGTTCACCACTGTTCCTTCCTTGGACCACTTTTGATAGATAAGATGACCACTGCAGACCAGGAAAACCCCACAAGAGCTGCAGTTTTGGAGAAGCTCTGGCCCACTCGTCTAGACATCACAATTTGGTCTTTGTCAAACTCGCTCAAATACTAATGCTTGCCCATTTTTCCTGCTTCTAACACATCAACTTTAAAGACAAAATGTTCACTTGCTGCTTGATATATCCCACTAACTATCTCACCCACTAACACGGCCCATGATATATTAAAAATCCGTGTTATTCCCTGTATCATAAAGTTATAATGCCTGGTCGGTGTATAAAGAACCCTATAAACCATAATGCAGAATCAGTGCATAAATGCAGAGGGGAAAAAAGATTTTTAAACAAGTGCTGGAAATTGTCCTAGTCAAAAATAGTTTATTTTACAAATAAAACACCATTGCAGACCTTGAAGTCAATAAAATAGAAAAAAAAAACCTTAAACCCTTTTTTTTGTCTTACTGTGCAACCTGGTACTCAATGATCCTGATTGATGGGAACCCTGCCCTATAATTGTAGCACTAGGTCTATGCTACTCCTATAACACCAGAATAGTATTTATAACTTATTCATTTTCCAGATTCTTGTAAACAAAACTGTGAATTCAGGTTTTACATTTTGCAAGGACATTTTGCTAAAAGAAAAGAAAGTTATAGTTTGTCCACAAGATGGCGCCAAAACCAAACACCGATGTCGTGCTTATAACAATGCGTTCAAAAACAAATATGGGATTTGGATTCGTAGGCTGACTTTTATCGAAATGATAAAGAAGAAAAGAAAAACGATATAACGTAATGGGGTCCCATTAGGGGTCGCCACAGCAGATCATCTGTCTCTGTACCCCCCTGTCCTCTACATCTGCCTCTTTCAAACCAACTACCTGCATGTCTTCCCTCACAACCTCCATAAACCTCCTCACAACCTCCATAAACCTCCTCCTTGGTCTTCCTCTTTTCCTCCTTCCTGGTGGCTCCATCCTCAGCATTCTTCTATTGATATACCCCATGTCCCTCCTCTGTATATGTCCAAACCATCTCAATCGTGCCTTCCTCACCTTGTCTCCAAAACGGCTTACATAATACAATCGTTTCTAATCCTGTTCACCCTCGTCACTCCCAATGAAAATCTTTAGCTCTGCTATCTCCAGCTCCACCTCCTGTCTTCTGCTTAACTAATTTGGTTCCAGAGTTGTAAAAAGGAGAAAAAAGTGTGCTATAATGGCTTTCAACAGAGTTTTAGGCTAATGGTATCCTATGCTTGCAACCAAGTGAACCAATTTTGATTTATTCATTATTAGAGAATTCAAAGAGAATTGAAAAAAGAATCTGGTGTGTAGTCTCTGTTTAAAAACAATATAAAGATGTACACACCCTCAAGGTGTGTATAAGATGATCTAAAGAGGTGACATTTATCACAAATAGGATATATATCATTGTGTGTGTGTGTGTGTGTGTGTGTGTGTGTGTGTGTGTGTGTGTGTGTGTGTATAATATATATATTTATATATATATATATATATATATATATATATATATATATATATATATATATATATATATATATATATATATATATATATATATATATATTTATATATACTCACACACAACATTACAATCAGTATCTGTACATGTTATTGCTGTCCACCCTGATCCTTCCTGTTATCTTGTCTAATTTGATTACCATTATCCTGGTAATTAGCTTAGTTTACAACCCCATGGAAACCTCAACACAGTGCAGCAGTTTGGCATTTCTTTTAGCGAATGTAAAAGTTGTTATTTAAGAGAATATAAGGAGTGTGTAGATCGCATTGCAACAATAAACGCACTCAGTGACCAGGTTATAATTACGTACACCAAATTTACAATTACATTTTTTGGTCCTTCTCTCAACACCTACATTCGGTATCTGTGTACTTACAGTGTACATATCTGTCACTGCTATAATAAATGGTGTGTTTTAAATGCATGCACAACAGTGCAGAGCTCCCTAACACTGTGTAAGATGTGTACTGATATTGGGAATGTGTAATTAGTGTTCTTCCCCAAATAATGTGTATGTTCACTTTCTACAAAAATGTAGATGCTAGGGGTCACATCATTTCAACTACATTACCTTGTTGAAATGCAAACAATAAAGCTGTCCAACAGAGTGGGACTCTACTGCCACTGGCACTCAATAAAGTCTTATTTGTCTCAAACAGTATGTTTTTAATTAATAAATTCCACGTGATAAAACACTTAGGTAAACTCACACATTCTTATTTTTACCGTAGAAAGGAAAAACAACAAGAAGAATGCAATGTTTTGATTGTTGATCAATGACTGTGACAGCAGCTACGCTAATTCCTCTCCACTGCTTCTCTCACTTTACCCATCCCGAAGCATCCTGAGGTTGCGCCAGCTCCAGTCATGTCCCACCTCATAAAGATTATAGACCTTTAAAGAAGTAGATGCCGACCCCGCAAACATCCCGAAACATATAGAGACGTACCATCACCATTTGTATTTCACATCATGTGGAGTTTGGACATTGGACCTCTTTGAGTGTTTAAAGATTCTGGCATGGAGAAGCTGGTGTTGGATCTATGATGATCCCAAATGTTGAGCTGTTTTATGAGTTGCTTAGTAGCTCCTGGTTCCATTTTACATTCCAGTGCTCATGTTAGTTCTCACTCTCCAGTGTTCTGTATTGTTTAAAGATTATAATCACACACTTGATGTCACCCAAATGAGGATGGGTTCCCCTTTTGAGTCTGGTTTCTCTCAAGGTTTCTTCCTCATAACATTTAAGGGAGTTTTTCCTTGACACAGTCACCATGACTTTCTCATCAGTGATAAATACACATCGTTCACCTTAACTGTTAAATTCTGTAAAGCTGCTTTGAGACAATGTCCAGTGTGAAAAGCTTTATAGAAATAGACTTGACTTGACTTGACTTGAAACTTGACTTGACATGCCTGACCATGCCACAGTCACTGAAATAACATTTCCTCCCATTCAGATGTTCGAAATAAACATTAACTGAATGTTCATATATCTTAAACTTGTCTGCATGACTGCAGGGTGTACTTGATAAAATGTCCAGTAAGTGTGGGGTTAGTACAGT
Organism: Silurus aristotelis; assembly: GCF_946808225.1. Taxonomy (NCBI): domain Eukaryota; kingdom Metazoa; phylum Chordata; class Actinopteri; order Siluriformes; family Siluridae; genus Silurus; species Silurus aristotelis. The sequence continues at coordinate 12,397,004 of NC_139577.1, read as the reverse complement.
AATCTGTCTTATGGGAAATTTGTCAAACTTCAAAATGAATTGGTTGTTTTGTGTGACTTAATACAACCCCCATTTCAAAAAAAGTTGGGACGCTGTGTAAAATGTAAATAAAAGCACAATGCAAATCTTATTAACTCATATTTTATTTAGTATAACCCACAAAAAACATATCAAATGTTTAAACTGAGGAAATGTACCAGTTTATTGAAAGATTTGATGGCTGGTCTTAATAAAGTACCCTATAGTTGCTGAAAAGAAATGATTGTTAAAACTAATGAGGTTAACTGGCAGCAGGTCAGTAAGATTAGGAAAAAAGTGTGTTAATGTGGTAGAGTCTCTCAGAAGTAAAAATGGACAGAGGTTTACCAGTCTGCAAAAAAAAAAAAAAACTGTCTCCAAATTGTGAAGCAATTTTTTAATAATGTTCCTTAACAAAATTGTGAAAACTTTGAATATCTCATCATCTACACTACATAATATTATGAAAAGATTCTAAGAGACTCTGCCTCCCTAAGCATTTTTTTTTTATTTACCCAACCATGTTACAAAGCTATTTTCAATTAACATCATTAGTTGCAAAATGTTCCTCCAGCTATTTTTTAAAAGTAATACTTACTTTTCCAGCCTTTTGTTGCCAATGCCCTAATTTTATGTTACGGCCATCACATAAAATTACCTTATTTATTTCTTAATATGGAAAATTTAAATGTTTACTATGATCTATTGTGAATAAAATCTGCACTTATGAGATCCATTTTATTTTTTCCTATTTTCTCCCATTGTGATACTAGTAAATGTCCAGATTCCATTACTTTAATGGTTTTATTGGTTTGATGATAATGATTTAATGATGTGCACAAACCGACTTTATACTGGAAACCATTTGGTGTTGGTTTATATGGGTTGCTGGCCTGTATTGGAAACCATCTATTGCTTTTTCAGCAGGGCTGATTCTTTAAATACCGCCTTATTTGCTTACAATTTCAAATGTAAATCAGTAGATGTCTAGTCCATCAACATGTCTAGTAGTTGTAGTGACCTTGTGCCACCCCCCCCCCCTCCCTTTTTTTTGACCCCCCCTTTATGTTCTCTTGTACTGAAAAATCAGTGTGATGGGCACTGTCTCAAAATTCGTAATTTAATAAGAAATGAAGATGTAATGAACAACAAGCATGTGCTTGAGGCTTCATTCTTTTTTGGGGTATGATCACATGCAAATCATGAGACATTGAAAAGTGTGACAGCATGCTACAGTGTAACGGATGATATATAATGTGCATTAGATTTTTTCTGTACCAGGGATGGGAAACTGGAGGCCCACAATATCTTTAAAAACGGCCCGCAGGACCATGACAGTCTGAAAAAAAAAAATGTTTTAATTATCCAACCAGTAGAGGACGCTAGTTTCTGCCGGTCAATTAAAACATACAGTACACTCACAGTTCACTCACCCATACAAATCATTGAATTCAGGTGTTTTAATCACTTCCATGGTTGTGTATAAAATCAAGCATGTGGGCATGCAGATCTCTTCTACAAACATTTATGAAAGAACGGGTTGCTCTCAGGAGCTCAACCTTGCAATAAGTCCAGTCATGAAATTTTCTCACTACTAAATATTCCACAGTCAACTGTTAATGGTATTATAACAAAGTGGAAGCGATTGGGAACGACAGCAGCTCAGCCACAAAGTGTTAGACCACATAAAATCACAGGGCGGGTCAGCAGATGCTGAGTCACATAGTGCACAGAGGTCACCAACTTTCTACAGAGTCAATAGCTACAGACCTCCAAACTTCATGTGGCCTTCAGATTAGCTCAAGAACAGTCTATAGAGAGCTTCATGGGTTTCCATGTTCGAGCAGCTGTATCCAAGCCTCATATAACCAAGCGCAATGCAAAGCATCGGATGCAGTGGTGTAACGCTCGCCTTCACTGGACTCTAGAGCAGTGAAGACGTGTTCTCTGGAGTGACGAATCACGCTTCACTGTCTGGCAGTCCGATGGACGAGTCTGGGTTTGGCGGTTGCCAGGAAAACGGTACTTGTTTGACTGCACTGTGAAAAGTGTAAAAGTTTGGTGGAGGGGGATTATGATGTGGGGTTGATTTTCAGGAGTTGGGCTCGACCCCTTAGTCCCAGTGAAAGGGATTCTTATTTTTTCAGCAAACCAAGACATTTTGGACAATTTTTATACTTTCAACTTCGTGGGAACTGTTTGGGGACGGCTCGGTCCTGTTCCAACTGGGCACCAGTGCACAAATCAGGGTCCATAAAGACATGGATGAGTGAGTTTAGTGTGGAAGAACTTGACTGGCATGCACAAAGTCCTGACCTCAACTCGATAGAACATCTTTGGGATGAATTAGAGCAGAGACTGCGATCCAGGCTTTCTCGTCCAACATCACTGTCTGACCTAACAAATGCGCTTCTGGAAGAATGGTCAAAAATTCCCATGAACACACTCCTAAACCTTGTGGAAAGCCTTCCCAAAAGAGTTGAAGTTGTTATAGCTGCAAAGGGCCAACATGATATTAAACCTTATGGATTAAGAATCAGATGTTACTCAAGTTCTTTTGCATGTGAAGGCAGACGAGCAAATACTTTTGGCACTTTTGGCATTTGGTGTAGTAGGATATGAGCGCTAGAACCTTCACCAAAATTAGTAAAAGAGAAAATAATAATTGACAATGAAAACCGTGTTGATATTTTTAGCCACAGGTTTCTCATTGAGACTCTTTGGCAGTAGCAATGTTGTCTGAAATGATCTATAAATTAATGTGTTTGGAGAAATGCTTGCACTGAATTATTTTCTTATATTCACTATTTTATTACTATTTGAATTTTTTTTTTTAAATGTATAGTTCACACATAAATGAAAATGCTGTCAGTATTTACTCACCCATATATTGTTCTAAATCTTTACGAGTTTCTTTCAGTTTCTTCCAAACAGGAGAAAGAAACTTATACAGGTGTGGAACAACATAAGAGGTATAGACCGAGAAATTTCTCTTGGCTACATAACTTGCACAGGTTTTATAGTTATTAAACTAATTGCAGGAATCCCTCTATAATAGTTATTAAAAAAAAAAAAGGTAAATAACTGCTGTATGACTGCTGTAGTTTTTCCCCCAGAGTAGCTTTGCGCCGTTGCAGTGCGCATGCTCAGTGCTCACTGCGCTCTGCCCGTGCGCCAGTGTGCAGTCAGTCCGCGGGTGTCGGAGGGACCGCGGGAACTCGGAGGCATGTCTGCGCGCCTCTCGCTGTCTCTGTACCGCTTGGAAGCCGAGATCGAGCGCTGCAGAGCCGAGTGCCAGTGGGACAGGATCCCGGCTCTGGTGGAGCAACTCGCAGCTGCTCGCTTTCACGAGGACGGTAAGTGATGGACAGAAAGATGAAGATGTCATGGGTGGCACAGTGCTCTGTGTGTGTGCTGTGTTTTTCTTTTACATTCTTCCGTGTGAACTTTGTACTGTATTGTTGGGAAACTCCTGCCAGGCGCAGTTGCTTCAGTTTTCCGGTCCCCTGTGACGCAAGGGCGAGTTAAAGTTGATGCATAAATACTTTTATGAATGTTGTCTCTTTAAACATTGAACGAACTATTAGGTGACACTTTCAATGAAATTTCCCAGTCTGATATGATGCACACATGCATATCACTGTACCAAAGCCATACTTATAACCATTATAATGATATACATTACGCCCTCATTTGTAAAGCATGAAAACAGAGATAAAGGTGGACAGGTCCAGCAACTGGACTTAAAAGGAAAGGAAATGGTGTCAGGACATATTGATGCAACGGTGTTGCAAATGCTTGACTTGATTCAACACAGTAATTTTGAATGCGGCCATAGACCTGGAGCTTATCAAGCTGCATCCACTTCAGTGATGCTGTGGGAGGACTGGAGGAGTCAACGGCACATTCCGGATGTGTTAAGTTTTATAACAAAATATTTAGCACAGAACACCAGGTCAAAAAGTACATAATGCCTTTGCAAAAGCGTAATCCGAATATATGAACATGACTTTTTCAAATTACTTTACAAGGCAGTCGTGCAACATAGAGTCTTTTCCCAATTTTTTTAAAAATTTGCTTCTCATCTTCGGCAGTCGTTTAGAAATCCAATAATGCACACATAGCACAGGGTTGAATTCTGCCACCTCTTTTTCATCGTCTTGTTCTGCTTAATAAATTGTTTACTTCTCGAAGAAGCAGTCAGTTGCTGTTTTCCGCTACGTCCATGGTGCATGATGTGACTGATAATACACGTATGCTCAGATTACTAGTTACAAGTTCGTCATTATGGAAAGTCTTACAGAGCTGCATTTCTTCATGGGAAAATTGTTATCTGGTTGTATCCTTTTGGGGACATGTCATACTTTTATTACTATTTTGGTGGGGTATTTGCATTAAGTATCCTGCTTGTACTACTCCCGTTCTCCATTTCTTTGCATTTCCTTTTTGTTAAAAATCTATTTCTTTAACATTATACCAAGTAAATGTCAACACAAAGGCAACTCTGTCATATAATCCTTGCTGTAGGGATATACTGTCGGACAAAGTGCTGAATATGTATGCACAACACACATTCATGGGCATGACCATTCAATTCACATTGCTAAAGTAAACAACTCTAATATGATTAGGCTCAGCAGTGTTAATATTTCAAACAATGAGATGTAGAGCAAAACCCACAAAGTATACACACACACACACACACACACACACACACACACACACACACACACACTGCTTTTTCCTGCATTGTATAAAACATACACACACACACACACACACACACACACACACATATATATTTATATATATATTTATATATATATATATATATATATATATATATATATATATATATATATATATATATATATATATATATATATATATATATACACACACACACACAGTATATCACAAAAGTTCAGCAGCCGTTTTCTCCTCTCCATCACTTTCGCCTTCATTTTGGCAGTGTGTTTAGGATCGTTATTTTGTTGGTAAACTGCCATTCGGCCAAGGAAGAGCATCATGTTCCGCTTTAGAATGTCACAGTACATGTTCGAATCCATGTTTCCATCAATGAATCGCAGCTCCCCAGTACCAACAACCCTCATGCAGCCCCAGACCATGATGCTACCACCACCATGCTTGACTGTAGGCAAGACACAATTTTCTTGGTACTCTTCACCAGGGTGTCACCATACATGCTGGACACCATCTGAGCCAAACAAGTTTAACCAAGTCTCATCAGGACATGGTTCCAGTAATTTATGCTTTTGATCAGGTTGTCTTCAGCAAACTGTTTGCGGGCTTTAGAAGAGGCTTCCTTTTGGGATGACGGCCATGCAAACCAACTTGTTGCAGTATGTGGCGTATCGTCTAACCATGGACCTTCCACCTTTAAAGCAGCACTTATGCATCTGTTTTCCAAAGCCAGCTTTTGCACCTGTCGCACATCATGAGGACTCAACAAGAAGTTTTAGGCTGATTATCTTAAGTTGTAATCTGGTGTATCAGTGTAGATTTATTCATTGCTAGAGCACTTTTGTATGTCGCCCTTGACAAGGTCATCTGCTAAATGACGTAAATGAAAATGTAAACTTCTTTAATGGACACTTGTGAGGTCTGTTCCGAGTTAAACCTGATTTTGAAAAAATCTGTATGACCCTGGCCACTATACTGTAACTCAGTTTCAGGGTGTTACTGATCTTCTTATAGCCTCAGCCGTCTTTGTGGAGAGCAACAATTCTAATTCTCAAATCCTCAGAGATTTCATTGCAATAAGGTGCCATGTTGAACATCCAGTGGTCAGTATTAGAGAATTGTACTCAAAGCACCACATTTTAACTACTCTAATACAATATACTCAAATTTGTATGTTCCCGTCAAGCAGACAAAACATCCACATGATGAATATGACATGTGACTTTGCATGTTTAAATGACGTACAGCTGTTGTCATTTAGGGTGTACTCGGTTTTGTTGCCAGCTATTTTGACAATAATGGCTGACAATGTCAAGTCATGTCTAATTGTCTAATGCAAAGCACTAAATTACCATAATGCTTTATTCAGTTTAATTTGCTGTTAAAGATGCAGTATGTAATTTTTAGAGTCTTTGCTGACAAGAGAATTGCAACGTCAGTGTACTCTGACAAGCCTTTCTTTTTTTTTAAATGTACACAAAAGCTTTAAATGGAGAGACTAGAGAAATCAATTACAATGCCAAATATTGACACAAAAATTATCATTAATTTTATATGTAGGTTGAAACAGTCATTAACTGAAACAGAAACAGCTGTGTAGGAGCTTAAAACAGGGTGAGGAACAGCCACTCTGCTACTAAGGTGAAGTTGTGAAAGACAGTCACATGTTACAGGTCATACACCATGGCAAGCCTGAGCACAACAACAAGACACCAGGTACTGAAAGAACTGGCAGAAAACAGTGGGACAGAGATACACCAATTTACTGCAGAGAGAAGTCTGGCCAGACATGGAAAAATTGCAGCCAAAAAGCCAAACACCTTACATGGAAACAAGGCCAAGTGACTCAATTATTTATGAAAACATAGGAACTAAGGTGCAGAAAAATGGCAGCCGGTGCTCTGGATTGATGAGTCAAATTTTTAAATATTTATCTGGATAAGGTGGCAGTTTGTTTGCCAAAGAGCAAGTACAATAACTAGTGTCTACAGGCAACAGGGAAGCATGCTGGAGGTTTTTTGCAATTTTGGAGCTGCATTTCTGCAAATGGAGTTGAAAATTTGGTCAGGATTAATTTTGCTGAGAAATACAGACAGATGCTTATACATCTGCAATACTATTAGGGAGGCTTCTAAATATTCCCAGATTTCTTCTGCAGCAGGACAATGAACCCAAACATACAGCCAATGTCATTAAGAACAACCTACTGTATCTGCCGAGTACTTCCAAAAACTGTGTAAGTGTATCTAGAAGAATTTATGCTGTTTTGTAGGATAAAGGGTGGTCACACCAAATTTGATTTGGATTTCTCTTTTGCTCATTTACTCTCCATTTTGTCAATTGTTAAAAGTAATCTATTAACACTTCTATTTTTTAAAGCATTCTCAATTTACAGCATTTTTTCACACCTGCCTAAAATGTATACACTGTATACATATGCATACATATGCATAATCTCGAAACCTGATTAAATGTCAGCAGGTCAATTAGTAGTAATTCTAGGCAGTTATATACGTTGATAACATTTCCAGGCCATGAAATCGTCAGGAGTATTTACAGACACACTAAGAGTTTGACTAAGCTGATGATTTTTGAAGTGATTAAAGGATTCTGTTCTGCTTCACTTCATTCACTTGTAAATTTACTATATGCAGTTGGGTGATATTCAGGTTGGTGGCTCTAGATAAGTGGTTTATGCTTTTAAACTGAAAACTAAAATAAACATTATATAATCTTGATCTTTTACCACCCAACTTCAAATACTACAAGATGCCTAGACGTTTTAATATCTGATTTTTTAATTTGGTGCAACATTTTTGTTCTGTAAATGTTTATGAAACTATTGGAGAATGTTTGAGGTGATATTAACTTGATTTATAACATTCTGCCCTGTCTGAATTGCCCGAGTTCTCAGACTTCAGTAAAGAGGTGTAAGAAGTCAGACACAAACAGGAAACCCAATATGTATACAAGATCTCTACAAAAGGAAAAAGAACATTTCAAAGTTTCTTCGGGTTTAACTTTGTATTTGTGCTAAAACAAACACAACCAAGTCATTAAAGGTCATTAGAACATTAGAAGACATTCTCAGCTTCGAGATATCATGAAAGAAATTAAAGCAGCTTAACGGCCAATGTGTTTTTTGTAGGGTGATGATTTAGATTCAATATTTTAAGTCGGATATATTAGGTTATGTTACATGTATATATAAGGTTAATTAGTGTGTGTGTGTGTGTGTGTGTAAAACCAGCATCAGTAAAACAAATGTTTAGTAATTAAAAAAAAATTTCTGTGAAGTTGATTTTAAATGTATAAATGTACTGTATGTATATATATATATATATATATATATATATATATATATATATATATATATATATATATATATATATATACAGTATATATATAAAGTATATATATGAGTAAAGAAAAGATGTCATGAATAGATAGGTGTTGCATTGATGGTTTTAATTTTTTATATTTATTTATTTATATTTGTAATAAAAATGGTCTAAAATTCTGGAACAGAAATGCACGCTGTAAAATTCATTTGCGTTAACGTGTTATTAATGTGTTAATTTTGACAGCTCTAATATATATATGTATATATATAAATATAAATATATATATATATATATATATATATATATATATATATATATATATATATATATATATATATATATATATATATATATATATATTCTGATGTTAGTCTGATATATATAACTTTGTTGCTGTATGGTGACAAAAACCTATAGCATTTCTGCTACTCACTGTCAGAATGCAAAGCCAAAAAAATGTTTCTTAGAAAATTATATTGAATTTGTTTATATAATATATTAGAAATGTTTTTATGATTGAAATTAATTCTATTACATATATTTAAGCGTGTTTAAAAAAGTGTGCATTAAAAGTAAATGCATTCTTCTTACGTTTAAACTTAAATTACCTAATAATAAATATTGCATTCGTAATCCAAAAATTTGTGAAAATGTTTATGTATTATACATATGTAGTATGCATTGTATGTGCTCTGTACTGGTTCATTAATTTATGAACCCATTTTTACCCATTGATTTCATTATTGCAATCTTGTTTTGCAATAAATATCAGTACGCAAAATAATTGATAGATTGTATAGCCTGCCAATTTTTTTTAACCTTTTACATTTTCACGAGACTCAATTCAGTGTATGATTTTGTCTTTTAATGGAAATGGTTACTGTTTGTAAATAAAACTCAAAAGTTCTTTACAACTACAATAAGAACATGTTCAAATTAGGATTTTTCTCTCTCTTTCTCTCTCTCTCTCTCTCTCTCTCTCTCTCTCTCTCTCTCTCTCTCTCTCTCTCTCTCTCTCTCTCCCTTACATCCCCCCTGGCAATTGCTCACTCTCAATGGGGTGTGAAGATGACTACGGGCTGCTGCTCCAGGCTGAAGCTCTGTTGGAGGAATGCCTGCTAGAGAACGTGGCTCTACTTCGGAGCTCTACCTGTCTGTCTGAACAAACTCAACCCAAACTAGCTCAAGCCAAAAGCCATTTGAACAACCTACTGAGCAGAGGACGCCTGGAGGTGTGTTACATCATCTAATCACTTCTACATACAGTTTATTTGTGTGAAGCAGTATTTATAAAATGTAGTAAAAATGTCTTATCTATAGCTTTTTTTAAATAATTATATTACTGATAGTAGTGGACAGGCTTTTACTCAATTTGTCCATTTTTACCTGCTTATAGCATAAATGAGAAAGAAAACGGATTTTAGAAAGTGGTCTCTAAAGCTTTTGTTAACGTGTATGTATTTTTATTTTGTTTCTCCCTAGCCACGCTACCTAAATGAAGCATTACTCCTACAGGCTAAGGTGCACTATGCACAGGGTCACTATCGAGATTCCCAGGGAATGGTTGCTCGTGCTGGCATTGAGGAATTCACCCAGGATGAGCAGCCCCTTTACCATCTGCGCCTGCTGGCTGAGGCATTTGTCATCAAAGGTACTAACTGTAGTAATGTGGCTTGGTTTTGTGTAGAAGGGTGTATTTTGCTTATTCTGTTCATTGCAACTTTGTGAACATACACTCAGTTTAAATGCAATGTTTTGCCTTATTTCGCTGCATCCAGCTACAGAACTCATCCAGCACTCATTATGACCAAAGCTGGTCATAATAGAAGCTGGTCATCCATAAAGCTGGATGTTTTTCTTTGCAAACTTTATCTTGTCTCGGATGTTATTTTTAGTTTAAAACAGGTCTCCATCTTGCCACCCAGACATATGAAAAATTTGGTAGATTGTTGACAAATGTAGGGAGCAACCAGTTCTTGCTATCAGTTGTTGTAATGTTGATTTATCCTTCTTGACAGCTTCCCTGAATGGTTTTCCCCAACTTTAGATTGACACTTTGTTCTTTGTAGTGTCACAGTGTCATACTTTGTTTACTTGTTGATTATTGTCTTTTTAGTGTTCCATGGTATCTCCACTGAAATCTGAAACTGGAATCCAATATCCTATTTCTGCCTTGTAAGCTCTTTGAGCCCAATGGCCTTTCCAGTTTCCAGTTTCCAAAGGTTCCAAAGAGATGTATCCTATAGAAAAAAGCTATACTTTATTTGTTGGTAAATCAATCACTGTAATTGATGGCAGATGTACATAAATTAGAAGAGACTGAATCTGATTGGTTGATTCTAAACGCTGATACAGTTCAAATTATAAAGTAGTTTGCACACTTTTCTTTGTATTTCATCCTTATAATAATACTGGTATTTTGTCCATGCATTTTTATATACAGTGAGAAAAATAAGTATTTTAACACCATGCTATTTTGCAAGTTCTCCCACTTAGAAATCATGGAGGGGTCTGAAATTGTCATCGTAGGTGCATGTCCACTGTGAGAGACATAATCTAAAAAAAAAAATCCAGAAATCACAATATATGATTTTTTTAACCATTTATTTGTATGATACAGCTGCAAATAAGTATTTGAACACCTGTCTATCAGCTAGAATTCTGACCCTCAAAGACCTGTTAGTCTGCCTTTAAAATGTCCACCTCCACTACATTTATTATCCTAAATTAGATGCACCTGTTTGAGGTCATTAGCTGCATAAAGACACCTGTCCACCCCATACAATCAGTAAGAATCCAACTACTAACATGACCAAGACCAAAGAGCTGTCCAAAGACACTAGAGACAAAATTGTACACCTCCACAAGGCTGGAAAGGGCTACTGGGAAATTGCCAAGCAGCTTGGTGAAAAAAGGTCCACTGTTGGAGCAATTATTAGAAAATGGAAGAAGCTAAACATGACTGTCAATCTCCCTCGGACTGGGGCTCCATGCAAGATCTCACCTCATGGGGTCTCAATGATCCTAAGGAAGGTGAGAAATCAGCCCAGAACTACACGGGAGGAGCTGGTCAATGACCTGAAAAGAGCTGGGACCACCGTTTCCAAGGTTACTGTTGGTAATACACTAAGACGTCATGGTTTGAAATCATGCATGGCACGGAAGGTTCCCCTGCTTAAACCAGCACATGTCCAGGCACGTCTTAAGTTTGCGAATGACCTTTTGGATGAACCAGAGGAGTCATGGGAGGAAGTCATGTGGTCAGATGAGACCAAAATAGAACTTTTGGGTCATAATTCCACTAAACGTGTTTGGAGGAAGAAGAATGATGAGTACCATTCCAAGAACACCATCCCTACTGTGAAGCATGGGGGTGGTAGCATCATGCTTTGGGGCTGTTTTTCTGCACATGGGACAGGGCGACTGCACTGTATTAAGGAGAGGATGACCGGGGCCATGTATTGCGAGATTTTGGGGAACAACCTTCTTCCCTCAGTTAGAGCATTGAAGATGGGTCGAGGCTGGGTCTTCCAACATGACAATGACCTGAAGCACACAGCCAGGATAACCAAGGAGTGGCTCTGTAAGAAGCATATCAATGTTCTGGCATGGTCTAGCCAGTCTCCAGACCTAAACCCAATAGAGAATCTTTGGAGGGAGCTCAAACTCCGTGTTTTCTTAGCGACAGGCCAGAAACCTGACTGATCTAGAGAAGAGTGGGCCAAAATCCCTCCTGCAGTGTGTGCAAACCTGGTGAAAAACTACAGGAAACGTTTAACCTCTGTAATTGCAAACAAAGGCTACTGTACCAAATATTAACATTGACTTTCTCAGGTGTTCAAATACTTATTTGCAGCTGTATCATACAAATAAATAGTTAAAAAATCATACATTGTGATTTCTGGATTTTTTTTTTTAGATTATGTCTCTCACAGTGGACATGCACCTACGATGACAATTTCAGATTCCTCCATGATTTCTAAGTGGGAGAACTTGCAAAATAGCAGGGTGTTCAAATACTTATTTTCCTCACTGTATATGTTGATTTTTACAGTAAAGGTGAAAACAGTTTGGTTTAATGGTTTAATTGTTTAAACTATTATTATTTAAAACATGGTTCCTTAATTTTTTTACTCCACAAAAACCTGACATTTTTGTGTTTTTTTTATATCCACCCTATTTATCATCAAAGAAAATAATTTGCATAGGGTGTCACTTGGCAACACATCTGTTGTGCTAATTAGTTATGAGTAATGTCATACCTTCAAAATACTTTTCCAAACACAGTCAGGTTTTTAAGTTTTGGGGGAAGGACATTTATGTCCATATATGAACCTGAAATCTTTTTGGCTGTTTGAATGAGGTGGGGAAGTGGTCCTCTCAGGAGGCTCTGAGTCGACAAATTACCAACTGGCTCAGGTATGCTCACAGCTGGCGGATGGGAGCCAGGACATTTGAGATGAAAATATCCTGTGGTTATTCACGTCCAATTCTGTGTACGCTGCTGCGTGCCAGTTCCTCCGAAATAAAAACGTATAACTCTGAACACAGGAAGAAATGCGTAGAAATCTGCGTCACTGTCTGAAAGAAAGGGGCTATATATAGTTGTCCCAGAAACTTCTGCTGAAAACAGATTTGATGGAACGCTGATCATGAGTCATTGTGTTTAGCATGATGGATGATCAGAATTATCAGTTGTGCCCTGACTGTAGCAGAGTATAAATCAGAACAAATTTCACTAATTGACAGTAAATTCAGAAATTGATTTATATGGTTTTTAACCTTTTGACCCCTAAAATATGCCTATAAGCATGCTTCAGGACATATTTAGTTAAAATATGTCATGAAGCATGACATATTTTTTGAAGTGGGGGTGGATGAGCAAATTTCGCAAGATGAGTTTTCTGGCTGTGTCTTGCTGCATCTGTGTTGGCGGTTGTTGCTGATTTGATTAAGCCTCATGTCTGCTCCCCTCCTCCCTTCCTGCTGCCTGGAAGTTGTAGACGGATACATTTGTATATTAATGACCTTTGCAACCTCCTTTTGTGATGGCCTGACCTCTCTCTCTCTCTCTCTCTCTCTCTCTCTCTCTCTCTCTCTCTCTCTCTCTCTCTCTTTCTCAGCACTAGCAATTATTATTTACATGTTTCCAGGACACCGGAGCTTAAATGTTTTGTGTGTTTGTGGAGGAGGGGGTCGTTTCCTATCCTAATCTTTCATCTAAATGCCCAACAGTTCTCTCTTGTTTATTCTCCCCATACTTTCTTCGCTGCTGAATATGTTATCAATGGCAGATGAGATTCCAAATCCTGCATCTGTGTTTGCAGGCCTGTCTCTGGACCATCAAACGGTGTCTGCTGCTTCGCGTGTTCGTCTCTCTGAGCGAGAGGAAGAATGTCTGTCCTGTTATCTCCGGGCTTGTGATACTGCTCTGCTCTACCTGCAAAAGTTAGACAAGGTCTGTTTGTTTTTAAAAAAATAGCTTAAGTTGAATAAAGTCTATTATATCAGCTACAGTGAGGAAAATGAGTATTTGAACACCCTGCTATTTTGCAAGTTCTCCCACTTAGAAATCATGGAGGGGTCTGAAATTGTCATCGTAGGTGCATGTCCACTGTGAGAGACATAATCAAAAAAAAAAAATTAGAAATCACAATATATGATTTTTAAACTATTTATTTGTATGATACAGCTGCAAATAAGTATTTGAACACCTGTCTATCAGCTACAATTCTGACCCTCAAAGACCTGTTAGTCTGCCTTTAAAATGTCCACCTCCACTACATTTATTATCCTAAATTAGATGCACCTGTTTGAGGTCGTTAGCTGCATAAAGACACCTGTCCACCCCATACAATCAGTAAGAATCCAACTACTAACATGGCCAAGACCAAAGAGCTGTCCAAAGACACTAGAGACAAAATCGTACACCTCCACAAGGTTGGAAAGGGCTACGGGGAAATTGCCAAGCAGCTTGGTGAAAAAAGGTCCACTGTTGGAGCAATCCTTAGAAAATGGAAGAAGCTAAACATGACTGTCAATCGCCCTCGGACTGAGGCTCCATGCAAGATCTGGGGTCTTAATGATCATAAGAAAGGTGAGAAATCAGCCCAGAACTACACGGGAGAAGCTGGTCAATGACCTGAAAAGAGCTGGGACCACCGTTTCCAAGGTTACTGTTGGTAATACACTAAGACGTCATGGTTTGAAATCATGCATGGCACGGAAGGTTCCCCTGCTTAAACCAGCACATGTCCAGGCACGTCTTAAGTTTGCGAATGACCTTTTGGATGATCCAGAGGAGTCATGGGAGAAAGTCATGTGGTCAGATGAGACCAAAATAGAACTTTTGGGTCATAATTCCACTAAACCTGTTTGGAGGATAAAGAATGATGAGTACCATCCCAAGAACACTATCCCTACTGTGAAGCATGGGGGTGGTAGCATCATGCTTTGGGGGTGTTTTTTTTGCACATGGGACAGGGCGACTGCACTGTATTAAGGAGAGGATGACCAGGGCCATGTATTGCGAGATTTTGGGGAACAACCTCCTTCCCTCAGTTAGAGCATTGAAGATGGGTCGAGGCTGGGTCTTCCAACATGACAATGACCCGAAGCACACACCCAGGATAACCAAGGAGTGGCTCTGTAAGAAGCATATCAAGGTTCTGGCGTGGCCTAGCCAGTCTCCAGACCTAAACCCAATAGAGAATCTTTGGAGGGAGCTCAAACTCCGTGTTTCTCAGGGACAGGCCAGAAACCTGACTGATCTAGAGAAGATCTGTGTGGAGGAGTGGCCAAAATCCCTCCTGCTGTGTGTGCAAACCTGGTGAAAAACTACAGGAAACGTTTGACCTCTGTAATTGCAAACAAAGGCTACTGTACCAAATATCAACATTGACTTTCTCAGGTGTTCAAATACTTATTTGCAGCTGTATCATACAAATAAATAGACCACATGACTTCCTCCCATGACTCCTCTGGTTCATCCAAAAGGTCATTCGCAAACTTAAGACGTGCCTGGACATGTGCTGGTTTAAGCAGGGGAACCTTCCGTGCCATGCATGATTTCAAACCATGACGTCTTAGTGTATTACCAACAGTAACCTTGGAAACGGTGGTCCCAGCTCTTTTCAGGTCATTGACCAGCTCCTCCCGTGTAGTTCTGGGCTGATTTCTCACCTTCCTTAGGATCATTGAGACCCCATGAGGTGAGATCTTGCATGGAGCCCCAGTCCGAGGGAGATTGACAGTCATGTTTAGCTTCTTCCATTTTCTAATGATTGCTCCAACAGTGGACCTTTTTTCACCAAGCTGCTTGGCAATTTCCCAGTAGCCCTTTCCAGCCTTGTGGAGGTGTACAATTTTGTCTCTAGTGTCTTTGGACAGCTCTTTGGTCTTGGTCATGTTAGTAGTTGGATTCTTACTGATTGTATGGGGTGGACAGGTGTCTTTATGCAGCTAACGACCTCAAACAGGTGCATCTAATTTAGGATAATAAATGTAGTGGAGGTGGACATTTTAAAGACAGACTAACAGGTCTTTGAGGGTCAGAATTCTAGCTGATAGACAGGTGTTCAAATACTTATTTGCAGCTGTATCATACAAATAAATGGTTAAAAAAATCATATATTGTGATTTCTGGATTTTTTTTTTTAGATTATGTCTCTCACAGTGGACATGCACCTACGATGACAATTTCAGACCCCTCCATGATTTCTAAGTGGGAGAACTTGCAAAATAGCAGGGTGTTCAAATACTTATTTTCCTCACTGTATCTGTTGCCCTAACAGTTACGTTTTAATTCTTTTAGACTTCCTTCAGAGAAGATAACAGTTATAACAGTTGTGCAATAGAATGCTCCTGTTGTTTAACTCTCCAAGCGTTTTGCTGCTTAAACAGGCTGTTTGCTCAGCGACTAACAAGGCAGCCAAAAGCGGTGGATCAGCTTGTCCAGCAGAGGTGGACCCAGGTTACTTCCTGCAGGCTGCCCTTCAGAGCGCATATCTTTGCTTGCTACAGAAAGGGTGAGAGTGTGTTTGTGTTTGTGTGTCTGTGCAATTGTATGTTCTGTACTCATCATTTTGTTTGTGTTAATCTCAAATCTAAAGGTTATAATACCTTTTTTTTTTATTATTATTGCTGCTATACTATAAAATAGTTTACAGCCCATGTTCTGTGTATTTATTGTTTTGCTCTGTTATGACTTTTGAACTTTATGCAGTCTTAATGACTATTCTGCATACTGTCATGTGACCCGGGAGAATACACATGTATACACGGAATGTCAATAAAACCTTATTCGGCATGTAACAGTATGAGTGAGACATGCAAACTTAAGTCAAAAGTTTCAATTCAGACTTTTTATAATGTCAAATCTAAGTTGCAGTTATTCAATAAAATTAAATTATAAATCATAGAAACTTGGACTTATAGTAAGTTAGACATAATTACATATTGCAGCACTGTCTGTGTTTGAGTTCTCATCCTTTGTTGAGCAGCAATAGAGGATTTTACTGATAGCTAGGTTGGATAGTACTTGCCGATAACCGATTAATTACCTGATAGCTAAAAAAAAAAAAGGATACTGTATATAAAAAACAAGCAAACGTAACAACGTAGGAACTTTATTACTAAAATAAAAAAATTAAAAGCAGTTCTTAATCATGAAAATGTGCTAAATGCAATAAATATGTATATATAAATTATAGTAAAATGTGCTTTTAATGTGCGAATGAGTCATACGTCTAAGTTGGAGCTAGATAAGATATTTTACTTAATGTCCACTAGAGGTCAGTGGCTCCCTATTGATAGTGTAGGGTCAGTTGAACATGCTGTCCATACTTCAGTTAGACACCAGGGGGAGTTTAGCCTGTTCTGCATTCATCTGCTTATCAGTACCTTGAATGTGATTCATTTATTGCTTTCATCGTCATCATTGCTATTCTTGTCTTCCCGTCTTGACTCACAAGAGCAGTGTTCCATTTAGCCTACTATAAATCCCCCCTTCTGTCATTTTGTGTGTGTGTGTGTGTTTGTCCGTTAGTCATTTGGTTCAGGGGACTAACCAGTTGCGTCAGGTCTTGAGGGTGGTGGACAGCCACGGGTCTCAGAATTTTCGTAAGGTGAGATGTATTTGATCAGGCAGCATGCTCAACAATAGAAAACACAAAACATTTTCCCACAAAACATGTTATTTTTACTTGGGCTATTTTCCATTTCTCACACAACACTGTTGTTATTGTGCAGACAGTAGCAAGGAAGCTCGCTGAAGTGTTGTTGAGTTCAGTCAGTGAGGAAAGCTACTGGGGGCCGTTGTCACCTCCACCCCCTACATGGCTGCACAAGGAAGGAGCCACACACCCAAAAGATGCCATCTATCCTTCCTCCAGACCACCACAGTACTACAACACAGAGGGGTGAGACTCTTACACACTTTTTTACGTATACACCGATCGGGAATAACATTATGACCACATGCCTAGTATTTTGTTGGTCCCCTTTTGCTGCCAAAACAGTTTTGACCCATTGAGCATCAACAGCATTAACTTCAGCAATTTGAGCTACAGGAGCTTGTTTGTTGGATCGGACAACACGGACCAGCCTTCACTCCCCACGTGCATCAGTGAGTCTTGGCCGGCCATCACCCTGTCACCAGTTCACCACTGCTCCTTCCTTGAACCACTTTTAATATATACTGACCACTGCACACTGGGAAACACCCCACAACAGCTGCAGTTTTGTAGATGCTCTGACCCAGTCGTCTAGACCAGTGGTCCCCAACTGATACCGGGCCGCAGAGAAAGAATACATTACTAACATTATTTCCGTTTGATTTATTAGTGATTCTGAAATATGTTTTATTTTGGAAAATGTGAAGATGCTTGGCCTCGGTCACATGTCTTACATCCATCCACTACCTTCTTAAAGGGGCTCGGGCCACTAACACATAATACATTACCGCTAAATTCAAACCCCCAAGCTAGCAAAATGAACAAAAAACAACACAGTGGATTCACGTTTATTATTATATTTAGAAAATACCAGTTTTTATGCTGGTCGTATCATTTTATTTTTTTGCATTTATACCCCACACCTTAAAGGCCGGTCCATGAAAATAATGTCTGACATTAAACCGGTCTGTGGTGCAAAAAAGGTTGGGGACCGCTGGTCTAGACATCATAATTTGGCCCTTGTCAAACTCCCTCAAATCCTTACGCTTGCCCATTTTTCCTGCTTCTAACACATCAACTTTACGGACAAAATCTTCACCCAATATAACCGACTAACAGACGCCATGATGAAGAGATAATCAGTGTTATTCACTTCACCGGTCATAAAATACGAAAAGCCAGACATTAAATTGACTGGCAAAGGAAAACACCAGTACCGCACCAGTTGATGATAGAAACTTTGTAGGAGCTTTCAAAAGAAACTCAATTGAAACAGCCAATTGAGCTGAATTTTACCTCATAATGTGGAGACTGAAAACAAACAACAGCTAAAATAAGATGCAGTAAAGTTCAAGAAAAACAGAAAAACATCAGAAAGGAAGCAGTGATTTTAAGTAAGAGTTATTTAAACATATATTTTGTTTAATTCAATTTACTTAATTTTTTTGCTCCAATACCTTTGCTCATTTACAGTTCTGGCCTGCCATTATAGCTGGCATGTTGTAAGTTGTTTACCACTTCTAGATGAATATATAAAAGGATATTATGGTCTATTGTCTCATAATCATATTTTGTCTCATACTTAATCTTTTTACGTGTTTAGCGTATAGCAAAAACAAAAGAATTGACCTTGCTGTTCTAATACTTGTGGAAGGGAACTGATTGTATAGAAAGTATTGCCTACAAAATGGATATTTGAATACAAACCAAATCTTTTTTTGACCTCTAACCAGCTGTTTTGAATATGCGAATAAGTCAGACATACTGTTTGGAGACATGTGGTACTGTAACCATTTTTTTGTGAGCAGAAAATTCAAGGTGAGAGAACCTGAAAAATATATATAGCATAGTAAATACAGGAATAGAATTCTCCTTGTTGAGGAGGTTCTTTGATTCTAATTTACAATATTTTAGCTGCTGATCTGTAGCTAAACAGGATATTGGTGGGAACAGGTAAGATATTTTTAGACAGAATGTAGATGCTTATAGACAAAGCATGCAGAAAGGATGCTGAAAGGAAAAAAAACTTTAAAGCCTCCAGAATGGCATAGAGGCAGTCTGAGAAACAATAGGCACTGTGTGAAAGACACCTGAGAGTTTTCCATGACCAACGGAGCACTTCTCTATTACAGACTGAAACATGCAACCACACACACACACACACACACACACACACACACACACACACACACACACACACACACACACACACACACACACACACACACACACAATTGCATGACGTCTTCTTCCTGTTTCCGGCCTGCAGAGTGTTCTGTCCACAGGACGTGGTGGAGGAGGCTGTGCTCCTGCTGCTCATCACAGAGTCAATGGTGAGGGACATTTTCACACTCTTCTCTCTGTCCCACTCCTTTGTGTTGCACTCTATTACTTATCCAACTTCTTTATTTTTATGTTTATTTCATTTGCAAGAGACAGATAAAAATCCCTGTTTAGTAGTAAAGAACAGTATCTGATATCAAATAAAAAAAACTTGTGTGCTTGTCAACATTTATGATGTAGGATAGAAGGACCATGTGACAGCACACCGATAACATTCGCCTACTCACCTTAACTTAACCGTTATAATTGTCACCTTAAGAAAAAGTTTATTTATCTTGGATCATATTTCTGTACTCAAATATTAAAGCCTACAAAGTTTGCAAACACATCTGGCCAGCCCAGAGCCTGTGCTTCCTTTGCTGATCTCGAGATATTATTTTATAAAATATATTAACATACATCTTTACTAGTTACTGTTGGACTAAATGTGCTGTCTGTCCTACTTATGTAGGCCAGCGGTGAGGCAGTGATCAGCCGCACCCCAGAGCACAAGGAGGCACGTGAGGCAAGCATCCATGATGCCTCCACTGTGTATGACCTGCTTAGCATCGGCATGGCCAGAAGAGGGCAATATGCCATGCTTTCTGAGGTACAATAAACAATCTCACAGCTCAGGGATGACCGTTTAGTAGATACCTATGGACACAAGAAGTGTGCTAGAGTCTTGATTTTCAGGGTTAATTTTAATGCTAGTGTGACTTCCTTTATTTGCTTTTTCTTGTGTGCCAGATTGTGCTCTTCCTATTCTCTCTACTCTTAATCTTTCCGCCCTTTTCCTTAGGCTGTGTTCGTTGTAGACCAGGTGCATTCCAGCCCTCACAGGTGAATTCAGGAATACAGATAAAGAATCTTATCCTAACACAAATTGTCTAGGCATTTCTAATCATCCCGTCATGCAGTGTTTGTTTACTAACTTACTGTTTGTTCACTGCTTACTGTATATCGCTTCACATGCAGCCCTGTGGAACCCCTAAGTCATTAAAAATACCATAAATTCTTTTGTGACCATATGAAACAAATAATTTATATCATTAGCATTGTCACACCTTCGTCCACTCATATCATTAATGTGTTTTTTTATTGCATAATTGTTTGGTTAAAGATCCAAATAAGGAAGTTTAAATTGGAATGTGGGAATAACAGATAAAAACCTTTGGCCAAAATGATACGGAACAAAAAAACAAAGAATCAAGTAATTTGACTGAATTTCTAGAATTGTTCAAATATATTGTACTGTAATGTTTGTATTTCTTTCTTCCTTTTTTTATCAGTAAGGAACCCTGTAATTAAGGGTACTATGTTAATTATCAACATAATGTATATGCATAATAGTCTGAATATGCGTATACAGACATCATAATGTATATGCATAATTGTACACATGTATGTCTGTGTCTGTATCAGTGTTTGGAGCGGGCTATGAAGTTTTCCTTTAATGAGTATCATCTCTGGTACCAGCTGGGTTTGTCTCTCATGGCCTGTGGAAAGGTAAGATCTAAAACTAGGCCAATTCATTTAATTAAGAACACACAGGTATATTCTGCATGCTGGAGATTTCTCAAAACTCAAAAATTATATTGTACTTATTATAAGTAGATGATTTGTTAAATTAAATTAGATTTCCTATAGCTTTAACGACACTCTTAAAGTGGCTTAAGCCTGATGGATGTCGGAAAAACTGAAATTTCAGCCACTCCTTTCTGATGCCTGGAAAGTTATGCAAAGATACATTTGGTTCCCAGCCACCAGGAACGGCACATCATGTTTAGCCGTTTACCCTCAGATCCTGTGTGCCTATAGTTCTGCAATAACACACTGGGGACCAAGGTGTTCTGGGTTAACTTGTCAGGCATACGTAATTCTATTTAAGGTGGTGATTTTTAAGCAATTTATAATGTTCTGTCCTTGAAGCCTAACTTGAAGGGGAACAGTAGGTCGTGTTTATACTGTACATCAAACTATTATTATTGTAAAGCAGGGAAATATTTTGTTTTCAATAGTATGGGTCCTTTAATCCCACTTTAAACAGGTAATTTCCTGTCTGAAGTTAGACTACCTTTTAGACTAAACAAAAAGCTCACAATATACATGCATTTTATGTTTGTGTCGATATAAAAATGATACCGATTTTTACCACTTCGCATATAGTAATGCGACACATCCACAGTGTATAATGGATCGCTAAGTAGTCTGATGAGTATGATCATTTAAATCATCGATTGTTTCTGCTATAAATTATGCCACAGCCTTAAAAAACACCAAAGGATTTACATGTGAGCACTTTCGATACAACAACTAAGGCAATGTTCTTTCGAAAAATCATCCTTCCAGTACTGTTCATTTACAGTACTATTAATATGACAATAAGTTGTCAGATGTTGGTTTTGGTCTTTAAACCTCCCTAAATATATGAAACATTTTTCCAGAGAAAACAGTGAATATTGATTCTCTCATTCAGACCCAGATCTTTTTTGATTATTATTTAACAGACTGGTTGATCAACAGCACCACATTCCTGTTTCTCCTTATTAAGAAGACATCATAGGTTTGAATCCTGGCACTGCAACAGGCAATAAAGAAAGTGCATTTGCACCCTACAGATGAATTGTGTTTCATTACTAAAAAAAGTCACTTTCCTCTTTATTAGAGCCATATGGTCTCCATATATCATTCCCCCAACCCCCACCACCCCACCGCTGATAAATCAGCCAAGCTACAATATCCTGATTTTATCACTCAGCTAACATATTGGCCAGTCCCATGAATGAATGGGAAGGTTTCTTTTCAGATCAATAAGATAGTGTGTCACTTTATGTCACAGAATGAAGGTGCTGTGTCTGTGCTTAAAGAGTGCACCAAGATGAAACCTCAGGACCCTATACCACCACTGCTGGCAGCCAAAGTGTGCATTAACCAGCTGCACTGGGTAAGATACTTACACACATACCGAGAGAGAGAAAGAGAGAGAGAGAGAGAGAGAGAGAGAGAGAGAGAGAGAGAGAGAGAGAGAGAGAGAGAGAGAGAGAAAGAGAGAGAGAGAGAGAGAACAAATCAGTGCTTGTGTAAATTCCCCATTCTACAGAATGCCCTTTATGTAAACAACTCTACATAATGGTTCTATGCAATTACAATGGTTTTAGTACAGTATCCAGCACAAGCTCACCACAAAGGAGAGTTTTATAATAAAGAGATTAGTTCATAACTGCAGACAGAGCACAGTGCAGAGCAGAGAACAAGACATAAGAAGCTTAACAGTAGCAGTAGACCTCCACTTTAAACAAAGTGTGTGAATTAATGCGTCTTGCCAGACGACTTTCAGATCAAAAACTAGAATTCTGCTACTGACATTTTAGACATTCATCCAAGGACAAATAGAAAATAGTGGATTAAGCCAGCACTTTGTATGTGCTTTGACTAGATCCTGAGTGTGAGTTGTTAGCCTGCTTTGATATGTAGCTGAAATCTGCATCTCCATTTTACAATGTTGACATCACTGAAGATTAAAGTGTCTGAATGAGAGCCATGTGTCTCTATGTGCTTTGTAGCTAGATGAAGCCGAGACTCTTGCAAAAGGTGTAGTTGCATTGGGTGAAGGAGCTGAGGAGTCTCTTGCCAGAGCACACCTGACCGTAGGACTGTGTTATAGTCTACAAGCTTCAGATGGTAAATCTGTGCCTTCTCTCTTTAGTGAATTTCACTTCCTTTCATCTGTTCAATGCCGACTTCTGTGCCTGCTCCCATTTTCCTTAACGGTAATGTTGCCTTAACGGAGATGTTGCCACTTATTTTGCAGCGATGCTGAAAGGTGAACGAGATGAGTTCAACAGAAGAGCACTACAGGCACTGCAGACGTAGGTGTTATAAGTTAGAGTGATACTTCTTTGCTTATTTCTTTATACTCGTCATTGATGTGATACTGTGTGTGTGTGTGTGTGTGTGTGTGTGTGTGTGTGTGTGTGTGTGTGTGTGTGTGTGTGTGTGTGTGTGTTTACTCTTATTCTCAGTGCTCATTCACTGGACCCCCAGGACGCTCAGATTGCCCTCTACCTCGCTCTTCAGTTAGCCTTAGTGCGACAGGTGAGGCAGGCATTCTATCCACAGACAGCTTTTCACAATATGATATTTTTCACATTTTGGACAGTGTACAATGGCATATCTTTTCATGGATTGAAGTGTAGTATACACTTTATGGACAAAAGTTTATAGACACCTAACCATGTGATTCATTTG
This sequence comes from Silurus aristotelis, assembly GCF_946808225.1. NCBI lineage: Eukaryota > Metazoa > Chordata > Actinopteri > Siluriformes > Siluridae > Silurus > Silurus aristotelis. Next base: position 12,373,192 of record NC_139577.1, on the reverse strand, counting down.
TGCTTTTTGAACATCTCATTCCACATTTAGTCTCTATTTGCTGTTATAAAAACCTATTTTGTTCTGAAATGAGGTTCCAGTAGATTCTTTTTACAGTGTGCTTATGGAGATTTGTGCTTATCCAGCTACAATGCACTAGTAAACCCAGGTACTGATGTAGGTGAGGTGAGGAGGCCTGAGGTGCAGTCAGGTTGACATTCATCCCAGAGGTGTTTATTAGGGTTGAAGTAAGAGGCCTATATACATATACACTCATGGTTTACTTTGTGTGCAGGGGTATTGTCATGCTGGAACAGTTTTGCATCTCTGAGTTCAAACGTATGGAAAATTTTATTCTACTACATCCAAAGACATTCCATACAATTGTGTGCCTCCATCTTTGTGGTATCAGTTTGGGGAAGAACCATAAACAGTTGGAAAGATCAAGGGTCTGAATACTTTTTTCTATAAATACTATTCAATTCCATTTCAATTATTTAAAACGGCGGTAAAACAAACCAACAACATAAACAAAATTTATATGAAACAATCATATGTACTGTGCAATGCAGTCAGACGATGTTGCAAAACAGCTAAATTTTCCTATTTTTTATCTCCTGGTCAGCTTTATGCCTATTTAGTAGCTGTATTTTTACTGCGTAGTAGCAGAGTGAGGTCATTTAGACTTCACATTGGTGCAAACAGGTACACAGTCAGAATGATGCAATCCTGGTTATTGTGGCAGCGCTTTGGTGCAGTGTGGCCAGCCATTATAAGGTTGCAAGGGCCATTCCCCACAACAGTACACCAATATGTATAGTAGTGTGGTATCAAGTAACATTTCATACACATGCAGCAGTGGCTTTGCTCAACTGCAAAAGAACCATCATTTGAAATGTCTTTTTTTTTTCTCCCTAAAAGGTGTCAGCAGCGATGGAGCCTCTGCAGCTAGCTCTTAAGCTACGTAGCGATGATCTGCACTCCTTACATCTGCTGGTGCTTCTGCTTAGTGCTCAGAAACACTACCAGCACGCCCTCGACACACTTACCCTCACCATCAGCCAGTACCCTGACAACGTCAAGTATGTGTGATAATTCTAGCTGAGGGTGAATATCTATTATCTGCAAATACTATAAGCGCATATCGTGTCACGTTGTTTAAACAAACTACAGCAGTGTATGAATGTATTCGTTCTTGGAGCCGAAAGTGTTTTTTTTATTTAGACCGTTGAACTGTAGATTGATTTTAAAATGCCCTTATAGAGCATGCTTACTATCCAAGAGTTTCCATTATTTACGACAAAACAGTCCGAGCTGCAAAACTGGTTTTGTTGGACGATTATTTGCTGTTAGCTGTTGGTCTCTAGCACCACCCTTTTCACAAAATGATGAATTAAACATTGTTTTTCTACAAGCACTGCCAGCAAACATGTTTTTCATGCTTGTCCTTGAGCAAACTAACGACTAGAATACTCCTCAGTGCAGAATCATGGCTTGTTTGATGTTACAATGTCTTGATCCAGGAAGCTGTGTATGTTTGTTTCTGAAAGGAGAACCTGTAGCAGTAGGCAGAAGGTCTTACTGACTCTGCATATCAAATCCAAAATGTTCAGTTGTAGAATGTCTGTCCCTATTTTATTGAGTTTAGATTAGTTTAGCTGCTTAGAGGATGCTAATAAACCAAGATCCTGACTATGGTCTAAGGTGAGGCCTGGAATTAAAGATTTACGAAGTGATAAGGAGGCATGATAGATTTTCTTTATTACAAACTACCTAACAACACATCAAGTCATGCTAGTAGAGTCAGTTTTGTTTGTAAAAGGGAAGTAAATAAAGGAATCCCCCAAAATATAGCAGTTCAAAACAAAAGTAATGATATCACCCTCCAGAGTCTTTTCTCTCCTGTGCCCGTGTGAGTCATTTCTTCCTTTCCAAACACTTACTATTCTCTCGGGGCAGACATAATGTCTCCTTACTGGTTGCAGGTGGTGAAGAGTGATTACAGAACAGCGATTACTAACTCTGTAACAATAGGATGCCTTTACGAGTGGAAACTACAACATAGTGTTGCTTTGGTTGAACTCTGTGATTCATCACTGTGGTTGCCATAGTGTCAGGAGTGGCAAACAGTTGCACCAGAGCTCAAAGAGAAAGATTAGCTTTGCTGTTATCCTTAAAGCACTGGTGTTTACATGTTATGCACATTTTAGCCGTTTGGGGTCACTGTTGTTCTCTAGGGTTACAGAGGGACAAAGTGACAGGTAGACAGAGGCGGGAAAGAAGTGGGCCTAATGTAAAAATGCCAATACTTTATGGATGAATATTGAGGACCCTGTAAAGGAATAATTAAAACAATATAGAAGAAGTCTCTAGAAGAATATAGAGGACTGCATACAGGAATGATCAGAGTCTAATAAATGCATAGAAGACTGTATGGAGGAATACAGTGCAAGTATTCATACCCCTTAAATATTTCCAAATTCTTCTGGTTATAACCACAAACGTAGATGTATTATATTGGGATTTTATGTGATAGACCAACACAAATATGTACACAAGTATATCTTTACCAGCTTTGCACATCTAGAGACTGTAATTTTTGCCCATTCTTCTTTGCAAAACAGCTCCAGTTGAATCAGATTGGATGGAGAACCTCTGTGAACAGCAATTTTTAAGTCTTCCAAAGATTATCAAAAGGATTTAGGTCTGGACTTTGACTGGGCCATTCTACATGAATATGCTTTGATATCAACTATTCCATTGTGGCTCTGGCTGTTTGTTTAGAGTCTTTGTCCTGTTGTCCTGTTGGGCAAGGTGAACCTCTGCACCAGTCTCAAGTCTTTTGCAGCCTCTAATAGGTTTTCTTCCAGGATTGCCCTGTATTTAGCTCAATCCATATTCCCATCAACTCTGGCCAGCTTCTCTGTCCCTGCTGAAGAAAAGCATCCCCACAGCATGATGCTGCCACCACCATGTTTCATGGTGGGGATGGTGTGTTCAGGCTGATGTGCAGTGTTAGGTTAGGTTAGCATTTTGCATGTAGTGCCAAAAAGTTACACTTTGGTCTCTTCTGAGCACAACATCTTCTTCCACACGTTTGCTGTGTCCCATACATGGGTTGTGGCAAACTGCAAACAGGACTTCCTATTCTTTTTTTTTCTTTTTTTTACAATGGCTTTCTTCTTGCCACTCTTCCATAATAGACAGATGGGTGGTGTGCATGAGTAATAGTTGTCCTGTGGACAGACTCTCTCACCTGAGCTGTGGATCACTGGAGCTCCTCCAGAGTTACCATGGGCCTTCTGGCTTCTTCTTGGATCAATGCTCTCCTTGCCTGACCTGTCAGTTTAGGTGGACTGCCATGTCTTGGAAGGTTAGCAGTTGTGTCATACTCTTTACATTTTCGGATGATGGATTGACACAGTGTTCCGTGAGATGTTTAAAGCTTGGGATATGTTTTTTTTAAACCTAACCCTGCTTCAAACTTCTCCACAACTTTGTCCCTGACCGGTCTGATCTGTTCTTTAGTCTTTATGATGCAGTTTGCCTGCTAATGTTTTCTAACAAACCTCTGAGGCCTTCACAGGACAGCTGTAATTATACTGGGATTTAGGTACACACAGGTAGACTCTAATTACCAATTAGGTGACTTTTGAAGGCAGTTGGATTTTTTTAGGGGTATCAGAGTTGAGGGGGCTGAATTCATATGCATGCCGCACTTTTCAGATTTTTATACCATGTATCATTTTCATTCCACTTCCCAATTATGCGATACTTTGAGTTAGTCTATCACATAAAATCCCAATAAAATACATTTAATACATTTTAGTTTGTGGTTATAACATGACAAAATGTGAAAATATTTAAGGGGTATGAATACTTTTGTATTGTTTTTTTATTTGTATTATATGTATTTCAGACACTTCAGATATTTAATTTATAGATAAATATAAAAGACTAAATAAAGGAATATTAAAGATTTTACATTAAGGACTGAATTTGGAAATATTTTGGATGATATAAAGGAATATTCACAAGTATATGAAGGAATCTTGAGGATTTTATAGAATTGTTTGACTTTTAATAGGAAGAATAAATATTCTTCAAATTATAAAAGGAATATTCAGGATGACAAAAATAAATATTTCTGAAACTTTAAATAAATAGTTGAGAATATATAACAGATGCATAATTCTTCAAATCAATTTGTAGTATTCTCTCTGGGAATATTTCCTATTACTTTGTATTCTATAGAAAAACATTAAACTCATAGTAATAAATATATACTCACTGGGTCTTGAAATTAAATTTGTAATACATTTTTTTCCTTAACTAATATTTTACTTTCCTTAGCCCCATAGTATTTTTTCCAGCCCTTGGTATTCTGAAGCATGAATAGGACGTGGTGTTTGCTAGGTTATGTGTGAGCCCTTGCTGCAGCCAACCCCTCTCATATCATATAGCTCATATCACATGGCTCCTTTTGACACCAAGCTCAACCAGATACACTATGACTGGCAGATCAGGTTTTGTTTAGCAGGATCACTTTCTCTTTCTATCGACAAGAAACACAACCCCAGCTACATATGCTCTTATGGACGCTTTGTACACATATCCGTATAGTTCCATGTCTAAATAATTAGATCTCTTTTTCTTTGGTTTTGAATGTTTCATCCTGTATATGGCCAAAATGGCCAAAATATGGATTTTCTTTGACAGGGCACTTTAAGACCAATGTATATAACATTAATATCATCTGTGAAAGCATTCATCATCACAATGATTTCGAGTGACATTTGGAATCGAGTGAGATATTCATGTTTTTTCAAATATCTATGAATTATTTATTTTTTTTCTATCTATGTTTCTTGTCCCCCACTGCACATGCCATGCTTGTGTTAACTGATTGTCTGAATACGCTCACACTCACTCACGCACACACACACACACACACACACACACACACACACACACACACACACACACACACACACACACACACACACACACACACACACACACACACACCCCTCTCCATATATGGCCCTATCCACCCACTGATCAGCTGCTAGGGAGGCATGCTTTAGTGGGCGTCTGGTCCTTTGCTGCCGCAGTGTTGCTGTCAGCAGAAGCCTGAAAGAGGGTTTTACACACTCCAGGCAGCAGCAGCCGCAGCAGCACCCACACATGTACTCGTCATATTAGCACAGCTGAAGAGCTCATGCCCTCAAGCATATCACCGTGAAATGTTTTTACACTGACATGACTCACTGATCTTGTGTGTCCGGTTGCCTTGTCATCAGTCTACTTTATTAAAATTCTGTTTGTTTGTGTGTGTGTGTGTGTGTGTGTGTGTGTGTGTGTGTGTGTGTGTGTGTGTGTGTGTGTGTGTGTGTGTGTGTGTGTGTGCATTGTCTGTTGCAGCCTGCTCTTTACTAAAGTGAAACTGGAGGAGGCTTTGTTTGGTCCAGCTGTAGCTTTGCAGACATGTGAGGAAATGTTACACTTGTGGCAGAGTTGCTATGATATTGCCCGACCAAGGTAAATCTTTCAGTGGTTGTAAGACAGTTACTCGATGTATAAAATACCACGGTATGGAGCAGTGAACCCTTACCATTTCAGTGAGACTGATGACAGCAGCAGTATTCCTCCTCCTGAGCCAGGCCCATTAAACAGAAAGCCCAGCGGCCTACATCTCGCTCTACCGGATTTCCAGGAGACAGAAACCGGTCTGTATAATTGTGTTATGTGTGGGTGTGGGTGGTAAAATCAGCATCTACTGACCTATATGTTTATGTGCCTACTGAACATGATCTTATTTTGCATTTTAACTGTGTGTGTGTGTGTGTGTGTGTGTGTGTGTGTGTGTGTGTGTGTGTGTGTGTGTGTGTGTGTGTGTGTGTGTGTGTGTGTAAATGTCTTACATTAGGCTCTCAGAGTGCTCCATCCCTGGCTGTGTCTCGGCTGGAGCAGGTCATGTCAGAAGTGTCTGCAGTCAGCTCTACCCAGAGGCATGGTCCTGCCCACATTTGGACTACTCTGGAGCGCATCTGGCTGCAGGCAGGTAAAAAAAATTCATGGATGCTTTGTGAAAGTCAGTCACATGTTATTAGATGGAAGAAACTTGAGAAGTGTGTTAGGCCATTCATAATAGAAGACTGTAACTGTCAATAATTGCTAGATTAAAATCTACTAAACACTGCAAATTTTATAAAGCTATAATAATGTTAAATTATCCAAATAATCATTCCATAATATATAGCCTGTGTAACCCTGACATAACCGATACAAATTTTTGCTGATATTTGTATGCAGCTGTGTATGAAGTGCATTTTCCCAGGACTTCATCTCACAGTATCTATGCCCTCTCATTTCCATTCCCAAAATTCCTCTGGTGTGGGCTCATTTCCTGCCTGCAGTGGGCCACATATCTTTTTTTTTCCCAAAAATAATAAAAAAATTAAAATAAAACTACAGATCAATGTGTGCCAGATGATGTAATACAGGAGCTACACTAAATACAATTCATTTAGAACAGAGTATTACATTTAGAGAAATGAAAGCATGCATTACTGATCACTCACTGCTGTACAGTGCAGACTGTTACATCATACATTTTTTCCCATCCTCGGAACTTGTTTTATCTTGAGCTGATTGACTAATCCTGGAAAAATGTGCCGTGATGCGGTCTGAGCTTTGTTTATTCCAGAATTGTGTATAGAATATGAAATAGTTTTACTACAAAGCTTATTTGTGAATCCTGCTATTAAGTCTCCTCTTATATTTATAAACTTTTTTAGTTATTAAGGGTATTTTATTTATACAGTTTTAAGGGTATGTAGTTATGATTTATTGGCTGGTGGTAATGTACAGATAAGGAGAGTACAGATGTCTGGGGTAACTATTGCTCATGGCCTTATTTAGACATAGCGATGAACAACCTACATTGTTTTATATGTGCAGGTTTACATTAGCTGTGTGTACAACATGCCTTTTTAAAAGATCATAAATAGCAAAATATCAAAAATATATTTTTATACTTCCCATAATATAACCAGTTGTTTTAACCCATGGAGCAGTAATATTTTGACCTGGTATCACCTGGTATCATTTATAGGCATTAAAATATGTTTTTGAAGTAATGTTGTTTTATGTTTCGGTGACTGTGTTTGCCTGAAAGAGAGAAAAGAAAGTAAACCCTAATAGAAGATTTTTTATGTTCTCCAAAGACAAAGAACTTTTATTAGAAAGCTTAAAAATTACCCTTTATAATTCTAAACACATCAACAATTCATGTATGTTGTTGTAATATAGATAGACACATACATACATTTATAGACTCTTCATAGTCTCTCAACATTTCCTTTTATTTTACTTTCAAACCCGTGAAAGTTGGGACACTGTAGACAAAGGACACCCAGAACCATTAAGCAGCTATAATCGTGTATCAGACACATATGGGACATTTCTCTCCCAAAACCCATGGCCCTGTCCCCACTTTTTCTGAGACGTTTTGCAGCTATCAATTTAAATGTTTGCTATAAAATGGTACATTTCCTTCTTTTAAACATTTGATATGATTCCTATGTTTTATTGTAAATAAAATATGGTAATTGCATTGCATTTTTATTTACATTTCACACAGTGTCCCAACTTGTTTGGAATTGGTGTTAAAATTAACTGCTCCAGTTTATGTTCATGATTGTTGGGGATTAGTAGACCTCTGTAGACCTTATACTACAGTTTATTGACACACTTTATGACAAGATGTTGAAAGGTAGTTAAACATCAGCGAATCAGGCGATTGGCTTCAGTTTATAGACTTGCAAAGTACATCCAAATAAAGTGTAACCAGATAACGTGTTCTGCTTCTATTCATTATATTCAGGTTACATCCATTACTCATTATTAATATATCAGCTTGCACATTGTGTGTGTTGTAGGGGAGCTGTTCATGGCTGACCGACGGCTGAAGGAGGCTCAGTTCTGTGTGCAGGAAGCCGGAGCCCTATTCCCCACCTCACACTCTGTGTTACTGCTTAAAGGCCGACTTGCTGAGCGCAGAGGGAACGATACCGAGGCAAAGACTCTGTATGACGAAGCCCTGGCTATCAACCCCACGGGACATCATATACTTATTCACCTAGTGAGAAACTCAACTCAACTCTTTCTTTCTTTCTTTCTTTCTTTCTTTCTTTCTTTCTTTCTTTCTTTCTTTCTTTCTTTCTTTCTTTCTTTCTTTCTTTCTTTCTTTCTTTCTTACTTTCTTTCTTTCTTTCTTTCTTTCACTCATTCTTTCTTTCACTCTTTCTTTCTTTCACTCTTTCTTTCCTCAAATAGGATAGGATACATACAGCACATAAGACTATGGCCAAAATATATGTTTCTATTTCTCTTTTGCTTCATAGGTGTACAATCATTCCTTACACTGGGATGTGTATATAGTAGAAATAGTAAGATTCACAGATTCGCATCCATGCTTTGGCATATCCAATTCGATTTATTTGTTTATTGCTTTTAACAATGGACATCGCCTCAAAGCAGCTTTGCACAGACAATGCGGCAATTAAGAATGAATAAAATTATTCTTTATAATTGTAACTTTGTAATGAGCAAGTTGGTGGTCACTGTGTAACATAAAAGTTAGTGATGTGAAACATCCATTAAAACAGTATGCATAGGATATAAGCTTGTGTACATTAATTTGAACATATTTGCATAATAAAAAACAGATTTATTTCTATATAATTATTAGTAGATCTGCTATACTTTTATTATTTCGAACGTGAGCAATAATTTGTGACACAATATTTGATATGTAGATCGATTTCTCCTCGTTAAACTGTTTCCTAAGCACGTTCTTTCAGCAACGCTGCTGCTACATGAATATGACATATCACAACACTACGGAGACCGAGGCGTGTAATGAGAGTCGCATAGAATACAGATTAACATGGCAGAGGTAGAGCTGCATCTTTCTGGAGACAAAACAGGAAAAGAATGTCTGGTATTATTTATTTTTTTTGTACTACAAAGGGCTGTTTGTGAAAGGGCCATGCGTTAGGAGTCAGAGGGCACTTAAGTATATTGATGGTCTGTACCATATTAAACTGCATAGCATCATATTTTTTTCATTGCATCATATTAAATTGAAACACATTGTGTAGAATCAAATCGAAATCGGATCGCACTGCATCGTAATGGGGTGAATCGATACGCATTGGTAGCTGCTTTATAACTTTAATGTATGGTATTGTTGGCTAAGCATTGAGATGCGAATCGCATTGGCCTCAGTTATTACAGCCTGAATCAGCGCTACTTCTACTGTAAACGTGTACTGGAATTAAACCATGATAATCATTATAAACAGTTATAAACTATGTGTATACCATGCCATACATCATGCATTTTAAAATTAGTATTCCAAAAATGCTACAAAATAATTCAGACTGCTTTGCTTGCTGTTTTATATCATTTAGTTATGAGGAACACAAAACGTTTGTAAGTGGCTATGGTGTAAACGAGATAACACCTGCCTAAGTGTCCTGATAACAGGAAACAGCAAACCACTCTGCTTCATGTTTTCATGTTTTTCACCCCAGGCCTTCTTCTTCTGTATTGAAGCACTTGAATGTTATGTTTACATATCTAGGTGTAATGTCACATCCATCTCATGCCATCACACCCATATCGGTCCAGCTCTCATATCTTACATATAAGATAAGCATATGTGGAGTTGGGACGTATGCTTATCTTACATATAAGATTCCCACACTATACTCTTACACGCATACTGCATTCAGCTCCATAGCATGCCTCTATGAATCTGAGGTAATCCGCACACCACAGCAAATTGATGTTGCTTCATGAAATATGAGAGTTTGTGACACGCTTAGCACCACTGGTGGTGTCATTTGACACATCTGTGATGCTATCTGTGTAAATAAACATGTAAATAAACATTGTACTATTGAACAGCTGTTGCACTGCCTGATATAAAAAAAAAATGAACTCGGATATTATTAAGGATTATGGAAATAAAAAAACTGTACTGAATTTCAGAGAAAATTTTGCAACTGTGATCAACTGTGATCATATTGTCAGTTGTGGAAAAAAATCTTAGTACAGAGCTAAATCTTAAATTGCGCTTAAAACATATACTTATAAATAGCTAGATGTAGTGATAGTAATATAGTATATATAGCAATAATTATACACATTCTGCTGACTCTGGTTGTGATGTGAGTCAATTCTGGTTTCCTAGTAGCACTAAGAGCATCACAGTATGAATCCAGGAGCTGAGAATTCGAGTATTGTGAATATACTACACTTGCTGTAGCATGTGGAGGCTGCAGTTGCAACCCACGTGGAGTAGGTGAGCTATCATTAGCGCTGCCTCCACTCATTGTGACTCCATAATGTCAAGGTCTTCATTAGTCAGTGCTGGAGTAAGCGCTGCCGAAGCCAGGCCATTTTCTCCCTATATTTGGCCAATCAGAGCACATTTCTCTGCTATTTCTGGAGACCAGGCGTACTCTGTCAATCCCCAGAAGTAATAAAATCCTGAATCAGTGCCAGGTTGCTCTGCCGAACATCGTGTGCAATGTGTCTTCATTACGAATCAACAGCAGTGTCGGGCTCATAATAGTGAAAGAAGCAGCTGTATTGCCTCAGTAAGTGCTAGCAAATAGTGAAATTCACTGCATTCGAGCATTAGCCTTCCCCTTTTTTTGGGAGTGGGAGTAATGCTCAAACATGACTCTGCTTTTACAAGTGCCCGGCTATGAATATTTCAAGCATGATTCAACATGTCTGTGAGTCGGCAGAACTGTTGATGGTACGGTTGTTCAACCATTACAATAGTAATGGTCATTTTAGCTCATATGATGATGACATTGATGCACCTTCAGCAGTCACACACGGTGGTGGACGGAGTGCACAAAAAATATAGTTAAGTTAAGTTAAATACACCAGGTAATATATTACTTCAGTAAAGATAAAAGTACGTTTTTTTCCATCATTTATTCCTCTCAATATGTTCTGCTTGCTGTTGAACTAATGCTGAACTGTATGTTGGTGATAAGTTGACGCCACCAAGCGCCAATCAAAACAAAAAAAAGCGTGTTTAACCAGTTAAGTTTTTATTCGCTTATAAATAAAAATAAATAAAAATAATAAATTATTTCATAAAATGTAGTTAAGTAAAAAAGTAAGATATTTGACTTAAAGTAAAAGTCTCCCCAAACACTTAAGTAAAGTACAGATACACGAAAAAGCTACCTAAGTACAGTAACCAATGACATTTACTTTGCAAACCACCACTGGTCACACATTACTGCCAAACATATTTCTGTACATAATACTATAAACCGCATAGCTGTCATAGAGGAATACGTCTGTAGGGCAAACATGCAGACGTGCTACAGCATTTCAGAGCTGTGTAGAGAATGTTGTTGTCTGGGCTGGGTCTCTAACCTAGTCAAATCCATGGAAATTTTCTTTTTCCGAACTAAAAAACGATTTTCACTCAAGCAACTAAGCTGATAGACAATTTGAATATCCATTCTCTCGATTCATTCTTTCCATTCTCTGCAGCCCATCTCAAGATGAATTCAATGATAATGGCATTTGCGAGCACTGGACATGAATCAGAAGAACATAATACTTTTATTTCCTTGATTATTGAATAACTCTCTTTTTTTATTCTGGAGTACTCATTCACATGGTCTGTAGGGTTTTTATTTTACCATTGATACCTTGCTTTAGGGCCTTTCAAAGCCAATAAAATCTATATGGATTGTAGGTCCGTGTGTGTGTGTGTGTGTGTGTGTGTGTGTGTGTGTGTGTGTGTGTGTGTGTGTGTGTGTGTGTGTGTGTGTGTGCGCTTCATTGCCTTGTACAGCCGACTGATAGAAACTGAGTCCAGCATTATGTCATATGAGTTTAAACACATCAAATCAGCCATGTTGCCTCAGTTCACCATAGTGTGATTCAGCATGTCTCTTGTCTTCCTGCTCATCACACACACACACACACATACACACACACACACACACACACACACACACACACACACACACACACACACACACACCATACACAAACTACACCCCATCTTACACAAGCACAGTCTCTCCTTCTTGCTTTCTCGCTCTGGATGGGGTCGGCAGTGAGCTGATTAGATAATGCAAATACATTATTTATAACACTTCACTCCTTCTCAGGCCGTTATAGGATTGCCTAGCAACTGGGGGATTGTATTTCACCACCAAGAGGTCTGCTAATGAGGACGAGATAGTGAGACTGAGAAGTGTATGCGTGTTGCTTTGTGTGTCTTCCTTAACATTCACATGCATGTCTGCATATGCTTGCGTCTGAGTGTGTGCCCTTTATCCTTTGCAATAGCCCATGAGCCTGGCTCGAGTAATGGCAGCTGTGCCACACAGGGATCAGTTCAGCGTGCAGCAGGATTAGCACATTTAGATGCTAGCTGCACAATCTCTGCATTCGTCCTCACCATGTGCCAATGACCCGATAAACACCAACACACTACGCTGGATGGATGCTTCCTGTTTTACGTCAGTCCCTTTCATTATTTGTCAGGGCTCTCAGTGACTCTAAGACAAAGCTTTAACATACATAATCAAGGGGTTTTCATGTCTCCTCTGTGGATGGGGAGGGGTTGGTGTCGAGAAGTCCAATTACATACCAAACAAACCATTTTAAATGTTTGAACCGACCACTTTAAAAAGGGAAAACAAACCAGCCTTGGAACTGGCTCACGTGCATTTCCTTATTCAAATATTCCAGAGAAGCAGATCACTAACGCAACCAGTGATTGATTTTCGAGCAACCACAGTAGAAAAATAGTCTTAACAACTGTTAGAATCTGATGTCTCAGCCAGCTTTTAGGCTCCACTATCACCTGATTGTAATTTATCTCTTCCGTTGGTGTTGCATAAAAGATTTTTACACCTGTATGCAAATCAATTTGCTGTTTTCCTACTTGAAAATATATTCCAAAGAAGCATTAAGACATGATGAGACTGGAACATTAGCCGTTAATTCATCCCATTAACTGCAGGCCTGTTCTGAGAACATCAGCTCCTAGAACACTTTTGAGAAGCACCAAGCCAGCCACCATTCTCTGTTGTGTCAACACGCCTTGACTATCATGTCATACTGCTTTATAGGGGTGGAACTGTGCATTGTAAACTGCAGGAACCCATTACATGAACCGGATACCGGATAATAATTCTGTACTCCCTTCTAATGATTAAGAGTGAGTGCCTTGCTTTTCATCTTCTCCTCCTTCTCCTTCTCCTCCTCCTCCTTCTCCTCCATCTCTCCTTTCTTTCTCTTGCTTTCTCTCTCTCCCCCTACCAGGAGTTACTCTCTTCTGCTCTCAGCTTTTGAAGTGCCCGCATAATCAGGAGCCATCTGTTGCCACTGAGAAATAGCAGAGCAGTGTGTGTGTGTGTGTGTGTGTGTGTGTGTGTGTGTGTGTGTGTGTGTGTGTGTGTGTGTGTGTGTGTGTGTGTGTGTGTGTGTGTGTGTGTTTTGCTCCTGCTATCCCTCTCTCTCTCTTGGCCTTATATTATTGTGCATGCTCTAGCATGTGTGTGTGTGTGTGTGTGACATAGTGTGTGTGACATGGTTTAAATGTGGGTAGATTGCAACGCTTACGCACCCATGCTCATGTACTTTCTCTAGCTATTATAATATGCTTTTATCCAAATGTCAAGTCTACTGTCTCTTTCCGAGTATATGGAAAGAGACAGAGCGGGGAAGAAAAAAGGGCGGGTGAATGCATTTATTTTCTCAGCAGTGAAGGTTCAGCTTTAGTTATTCAGTTTTTTACAGCAATGAACATTCCTGTTTAATAGTCCTGTCTGGGGCATCACTACGTGACTCAAAAACCAATTTCCTGCACCGTGCAGATGACCTGATTCTGCAGTCCCCCCACTAGAAAAGGTACTGCAGTAGAGCTGAGAAAGTCCTTGTTGTAGAACCAAAAGTCCTGTTGGAAGACTGCTGGACCTGTTCTGCTAGGCTATGTTTGACTACACAGAAAAACACACTTATTAACTACAATCAGCCTTATACACACTCTCGGATTTTTAGTTTGAGGCCACCCGGGTAGGAGAAACTGGATCAGGTCTGACTTTACCCTCTAGACCTTTGGTTCTACAGTCAGGAGAACCTGGTTGAGCCTGAATTCCTCTACACAAAGAAAAAATAAAATAAATCATTATACACCGATCAGGCATAACATTATGACCACCTGCCTAATATTGTGTTAGTCCATCTTTTGCTGCCAAAACAGTTCTGGCCCATTGAGCATTAACAGCATTCTTCTTCAGCAATTTGAGCAACAGGAGCTCGCTAGTTGGATCAGACCACACGGATCTGCCTTCTCTTCCTACGTGCATCAATGAGCCTTGGCTGCCCATCACCCTGTCACTGGTTCACCAATGTTTCTTTCTTGGACCACTTTTGATAGATACTGACCACTGCAGACCAGGAACATCCCACAAGAGCTGCAGATTTGGAGAAGCTCTGACCCAGTCGTCTAGACATCACAATTTGGCCCTTGTCAAAAACTTGCCCATTATTCCTGCTTCTAACACATCAACATTGAGGACAAAATGTTCACTTGCTGCATAATATATCCCACCACTAACAGATAATCAGTGTTATTCACTTCACCGGTCATGTTATAATGCCATAATGTTTTGCCTGGTCTGTGTATATCAGCACACAATATAAAAGAGTGAGATACACACAAAAATATACACAGTTTCATGGGGAAAACAACAAAAACATTTAACAATGTACAAGAATGTAATAGGCCTGAGGCTATCACATCTAAATTTTAGCTTCGGTTTAGTATGTGTACACGAGTGTATGTTTTGTTAGCCGCTTTCTTTGTGTCTTAATGTATGATTTAAGAACCAACTCTGATTTAAACCCATATACAGAAACACACACGTGTACACTGACTCCAATACCTGTCTCTTCTCTGTGTGCAGGGGAAGTTGTTGGTGCGTATGGGCCGTGTCGGTTTAGGAGAGAAGGTGTTAAGGGATGCAGTGCAGACCCATAGTCTTGCCCACGAAGCCTGGAGCGGCCTAGGAGAGGCGCTGCAGAGCCGCGGCAGCGCTCAGGCCCCTGACTGCTTCCTCACGGCCTTGGAGCTGGAGTCCAGCTGTCCCATCAGGCCTTTCAGCATCATCCCCCGAGAGCTGTGAGAGCAGATCCCCAGCAAGTCTCTCACATATACTGTACACTCCCACATATTCAATATTTCATGTTATATTTTTAGTCTCTAGTTTGGTAACATTAAGTAATTTATTAAGTGCTGATACTGTAAAAAAGGTTGTGGGTTTATTACTTTGACTATGCCTAAAATTACACAAGCTCACACCTCATAAAGCATACGTTTGTAATGTCAAGGCATATTTCAAAATGTAAAATATATATAAACCAGCAGACATACAGTTGCCTTACCAAAGAGGGTTCGTAACTGCACTGTGTAACTGTACTGTATACCACATGCATACACATCATATCCATCTCACAAACATATTTTCGACAACCACAAGGTCACTTTATTGTTTGTATTTCCAATAATCGAATGTCAATCCTTTCTATAAAGCATGATTACCGAAACTACTTAATGTGTTTGTATTTGTTTTTCCAAACGGTTGTCTTGTGTAATATTTTCAGTGGTACTGTGAAACTGTAATCACCATTTACTTTCTACAAGGCTGCTCTGGTTGCCTAGCAGCCAGCCCCTTATTTGAGTTACTGGGGAAACTGGGAGAGTTTCAAGTGTATGGGTTTTCCAGCACCGAGAGGCTTTTTGGAGAAGAGAATAGAAAGAAAAGGCACTGATTTTTTTTCTCTCTCTCTCATCGATGCCCGAGCTCAGGCTGTTAGCGAAAAAAGAGGAATGTGTGGCAGATGAAGGAATTCTGTTGTGTAAGAGCTATAAGTGGGTTTCTTAAAGCACAATGGTTTCGGTCCTCTTAAACACAATCTATGATGTAAAGCAAAAGCAAAAAGCCAAAGGGCAATATGTTTGTCATGGCGTATTTGTTATACGCTTCTAGTTTTTCAGCTGGGATTTTCATCCTTTGGTTAAAAGCTACAGTATATTTTAATGGTGCATCTTTTCATGCTGTTCACTTGTGGCAGGCTTTCTCTCTCTCTCTCTCTCTCTCTCTCTCTCTCTCTCTCTCTCTCTCTCTCTCTCTCTCTCTCTCTCTCTCTCTCTCTCTCTCAGTTTAGTTTATATGAACATATGCTCATTCAACTTTCTCTGGCTTTCTTTAACCCTCTTACACCCTTTTCTGCATCACCCCTTACATAGAAATGAGTGTCTCCGTTAGATAGGGGAGATGAATGGGGCGAAACAGCTGTGGTCATGGTGGGTGATGTATTGGGTCGCATGGCGAGGTTGTGACAGCAGCTGGTAAAAGGAGACAGATAAATGAATTGCATGGCCTGCCACTTTGACATCAGCTGATGAAGAGTGCTAGGCAGCACCATTCATCGCCTTCACTGTCTGAATAATTAGGCAGGCCTGGCTGGCAGATCATTGCAGCATCCCTCTGCTTTTTTGCCTCTTTACAATGTTTCCTTGCAGAGAAAGCGATCCGAGAGAAGGACGTGTCTTTTGATGTTAGAAACAGCGTGTTTCTTCTTAAACCACTTTACAGCAAAAACCCACACGATCACTTAAAATCACAAAACGCACACAGTGTTGGGGGTCCAGAGGTGTAGGTCTTCATATTGTTAGTGTTGATGATGTTCATTGTTAGTGTTGTTCATTAACTAGCGCATTTCCCATTAACACCTACTACCATATTTTCTTTTTCATTTGCAAATGTGAGCCTTTGTGAGCACACATACATGTTCTTTTAGACATGCAATTGCAACTTAATATGCCATGTCTCCCAGCCTTGGTTTGCATGTGTGTGTGTGTGTGTGGGTGGGTGTGTGTGTGTGTGTGTGTGTGTGTGTGTGTGTGTGTGTGGGTGTGGGTGTGGGTGTGGGTGTGTGTGTGAATAGTTTGCTCCTCTGGTTACCACTAGACAGCAGGGTGTCTCCTGGTTCCTAATGGTGCAGTGGGAGGCAGGACTCTGATCAGGTCAGATGTCCAGACTAGGTTGCATGTCTGACACCAAACAGTTCCACAGCCTAACCACAGAGTTTGGTTTTTGATAAGGACAAACGGTGCTATAGTGTGGGATGAAAACCAGCCAAATTTGCGAATACTGGATTCATTAGCAGACAGAATGCAGCTGCAAGAAACTCGACACTGTTGCCGGGAGAAATTTAACTCCCTTGCCATTACCTGACACTTAATATACTATTACCCAAATGATGGTTTAATGGAGTGTCGCCAATCAAACTCATTCATTATACGCTGAACAGTGCTTGAATGGCTTCACCGGCCATTCTGTAGACTTTATGCCATCAAACCATGCCTTAATATTAAACCGCAGATCTGCTTCAGGTCCCTCGTTAGAGCCGAGAGAAGCAAGCTAATTGTCTACGACCGCCTCGTGTTTCATGAGCGCAAACAATAGGAACACTCTCCAACAAGGTCCATTGAGCTCTCCGCCTCTTCAAAGTTGCACGAGTCATTTAACAGGTCTTTGCTGTAATGCTAACACACCTGTCAATGGCGGAGTCAAATGAACCGAGACCACACACTGCTATTGTTTTTGCTCTATAGGTGCTCTGAATATGACCCCGGTCAAAATAACCTGCAAGCTGGCACAAGCTCTTGAGATATTCCGCGAACAAGGGCTAGAGTTTCACTGCCACGCATTGTAAATTTAGGAAGCTTAAGAATGAAAATAACAGCCATTTCAACAATAAATCAACGACACATTTTTTACGTTGCAAGTGTAAGAATGTAGGATTTTGAAGAAACCACATCCTCAGGGGACATACAGTGTAAAAATGGGCATTAGATTTGTGATAACACACCTCATTCCTAATTGGTCTGTAGAGGAAAAATATGTAATATTTGACCAAAGGAAAGTGTTCAGAGGAAAGAAAAATTAAGAACTACATTGAAAATGTTCCAGGATCATTAACATTCTGCTTTTACTCTCCCAGTGTGTAAACAGTACCGGTAAAAAGGGTTTTGATAGCTCATACAAATATCATTGTCTGGCTCACTTTGGCACTGTGTGTGATGACTAGTATTGGAAACAGCTGTTTTATTGTGCGACAGTGACCTCTTTGTTCCAAATAAATGAGCTCTGTAAGCATGAGAGTCATCGTAAAAGCTCGGGTATTATACGTATAGCTAGCCTGCATTCAGAGTGCTGCATAGCTGAGATAGTTGTGAAGCACAGCAGCTGGACATGGAGCAGACAAAGTGGATAAGGTAGATAATAAGCTATAGGTTTTCCCAGCAATTTTTGTTTAAAATAGCTTTCGTTCTTTTTTTAGTGTAAGGTAAAAATAAAATTAGATGAGAATAAATGAGATTCTCTGGTTAATGTGAACGGAACATAAAAACAAGGATAAGTGAACTGATTTTTGATTGACAGATGAGTGTGTGAGCATTAAAATTTATTACGGTAGAAAAGGCCATGGATGTAGTCTATTTTGTCCTTGGTGGCAAAGGCATGATCTGCCATGGGGCCTCATATGTGCCTGGTCCGGTCCAGGAGTCCTCTGTTGAAAGGACAAAGAGAAATAGTGCATATTAGGTCTTGAAACTCACATGATACATTTATTAAAAAAAACTTTTAATTGCATGATCATTTAGAAATCTCAAATTTGCCCTGTTGTGACAATGATTTTCAGAAGACTATTCTAAAATCTATAAACTTTTAAAGAGGATTTACAGAAGACGTAGTTATATTAAATATGCAGCTTCCGATGACACCAATAAGTAACATTTGCCCCGCAGTCAGGAGATAGCAAGCAGGGATGGGAGGGAGGAATGGTGTTCTTCTCTTTCCCCTCGTTTCTCACTCAGAGCAACACTTGTCAATTGTTGGTGTCTGTGAGCTTGTGTATGCAGTACATGGTGGAAAATTTTCCCCAGACTGTGTTCAGCTGCCAATGACATAGCACAAAGAAAGAACTTGCTTGTCCTCACCCTCCATGTGGTGTGATGGGGAGAATGAGGTGGTGGGTGGGCATTGGTAGATTGCCAGACTGGGCCAAAATGGGGTAATAATAAATAAATAAATGAATGAATACATAAAAAATAAACACAGCATCTGTTGATGGAGTACTTACAGAGTGTATGCTGTAAAGACGTGGTACTGTAGATCTAAAGCAGGAGGTAATGGCTTTAGATGAACTGAGATTCGGGGTATAATAGCCAGGAGCAGGGCCTTCTTTCTAAATATAAAGTAACCAGAATAAATCCAACACAAATCACTAATAAAAGTGAACATTTTATACATTTGGCTTATGAAAATTCCCTTAAAGATATTCGAACAATGGGCAGATGCGGGCTAAACAACAAGTGCTGACTCAGCAGGTCCATTCTAATTCACCCAGGATGTAGTTGTTTCCAAAGCTGAGAGGAAGAGTCCCACAGCCAGTTCCCACAGCCCTGACCCACATTATCTGGCTCGGAAATGCTGCCTACTATCATTAAGTGCCACTCGACTCCACCAGCAGCCTCAACATGATCTGCCCAGCATGAGTTGTGGCAAGTGGAGAGCTGAAGTGTGTCCGAGGTGTTAATGCAGCTGTATTTACCGAGGGCTTTTTAAAAGGGATTCTGCCTGCTGTCCTAATGAGTAGTGCACCCAAATCACTCTCTGCGGCATTGGCTTTACGCTGCCCTGGAATTTGCTGGCCCCGCTGCAGATGGTTGCTTCATAGCATAAATGTCTGGTGAGCCATTGACCTTTCATTTCATTAAAGAGCCGCAGTGTGGCCAGGAGGAGCGTTGCCCTGCACCCTCTGTTTGCCCACAGCGCAGGAAGCTTCCAGTAAGTTATTTTTGTGGCATCAATGTCACAGCTGGACTTCAGTGCTGAAGAAAGCGGGGCTTTCAGTGAATTCGGGCTTCAAGCTGAAAAGCCCAGTTGTGCTGGACAAAAGTGTGAAGTTAAACAAGGTAAGAGACGCTGTTGAGTCAGAGTTGGATCCTGTGGTCACAACTACTGCAATAACAATGCCTGGCTTGTACAGTGAGGTCATGTGAAATGTGAGAAAACACGTTCCACCTACTTTCACTTGGAGAAAATGAATTCCTGTGTTAACAAATTCGGTAAATTTTTAGCTGTCAACATATCTACTTTCAGCCAGCTGGGTATACTCTGTCAAACACTGACAAATCAAAGCCAGCTGGAATAAATGGGCAAAAGGAACTAAGTTTTATTTCTCTTTCAATAGATAGATAGATAGATAGATAGATAGATAGATAGATAGATAGATAGATGGATGGATGGATGGATGGATGGATGGATGGATGGATGGATGGATGGATGGATGGATGGATGGATGGATGGATGGATGGATGGATGGATGGATGGATGGATGGATGGATAGATAGATAGATAGATAGATAGATAGATAGATAGATAGATAGATAGATAGATAGATAGATAGATAGATAGATAGATAGATAGATAGATAGAATTCTGTTTCTCCACAACAAATTTGAATGTTCTACTGAAGAATCTAAAGTCTATTATGTCAAACAGACTCAACATTAAAGAAGGAACACGGCATACTGAGCTCTCATCATTATAATATTAATATTAAACTTTACTACTTAACCTTTGACACACCACATGTCTTCTATGAGATGAAACCCTGTTGAAACAAAACAAAGCCCCAACATCCACCCTAATGACAATAGGGTGGTTTAGCACTCTAACTCATCTGTCAGCAAACAACAGCCGCCAGTCTGCCTCATATTCATTCAGCGTGGCTTTCTCTCCTAGTGCTTTGGCATCACACATTGTAAGACTTAAATTTTTGAAAGAATAAGGCAAAAGTACGCTGCCTGGCCAATACACAATCACACATTCTAATATTTTGTTTTGCTTTTAGCCATTATTATACATATTTTCCATGGTCTATTTTTTTTTTTTTTAATGATTACACATCACATTATTCCATCCACAGTTGCATTCATTTTTGCCGAATATCTTGAATTGAGAACAGGAGAGTCAAACCACTCTGTAAAATATTTTCCAGCACAACCCAAAGATTTCCAATAGGATTAAGGTCAGGACTCAGTCGTAAAGCATGTTCCTCATATTCCCTGAATCTCTCATTTACAATTTTAACCTGGTGAATCTTGACATTGGATTATGCCTGCCCCATCAGAGAAAGACAAAAATCTATTCTTAATATTATCTGGTATTTCAGTCCATTCAGACTTCTGCTGAGTCAAGACCTGCCCAACCTTCTTACCATGACATGCCCATTAGTTCGGAATAGGGTAAATCTGAACTCATGACCTTTTACTCTTTATGCTCCCTAGTAAATGTAATTTGTCGCCAATTAGGCTCACTAGCAAGTGGCTTTTGGTAGCCATAAAGCTGTTTAGTCCCAATCCTAAATGTTCTTGCTGAATTATGCATGTGGAAATGCTCTGCGTTTTTTATTACACACAGCCATGAATTCTTCTGTTGAGTTTTATGACATGAGCTGCCACTTTCAAGTCCTTGAACAAGGCCCTTAACCCTCTGTGCTCCAAGGGCGCTGTACCATGGCTGACCCTGCGCTCTGACCCCAGATTCAAATCTCTTTTTTTCACAGATCTGAAGCTATCTTCACTAATGATCTCTGATCAAGTTCATTCGAGATATTTTTGCAAACACATTTCTTCCACAAAGTTGCCAGGTCACCACAATCCTTCCAGGTTTTAACAATGCATTGAATCCAGTTCCAGTGATTTCTAGTAATTATTCTAGTCGGGGTTTTTTGTGTGATACAGGCTCCTTCTGAAACTTTGTAACATCTTCTATAACCATCAGATATGTGTTCCTACATGGTTGTTTCAGACATCAGAACCTGAACACTGCATTAGTTAGAGTTTAAAGAATTGTTGGAAGCTGAAACATATCAAAGTATATTAAGTAGATGCTTATTTAAATCTAAGCAGTGGCCAGGCAGTGTACAATATTTATATATACATTGTTTATATATATATATATATATATATATATAGACATTCTTTAATAGAGACACCTCTTCTCATATGGACTTACAGGAAGGAAGAGAAGGCGTTGCATGGCTGAACGAAACATAACATGCCTGTAACAAGAGAAACGGAGATGCACATTGGAAATTGTGGCACTATAAGCAAAAAGCAATTAAAAGTTGAAAGCAAATGTAGAAGCAAAAAGCAAAAAATGTGTTTGCAAGGTGATTTGGAAACAGTCTTCTCAGTCACATCATAATGGCATGGAGAAAAGTTCTATGTCCTTGAAATCACAATTAAAAATTTTTAGGCATTTATAAGTAATATTAGTGTTTCCTGAAGGAATATTTAACTGTAACCCACTTTATCTCTGATGCCCAGTGTGTAGTTGTCAGGTCTTGGGCAGCTTTTAAAGGAGTAGGATGCTTGATTTTGGAGAACTTCTTGAGTAGAGTCAGTGTAATTGTAAGCACCGGGCAGAAGCATGGTCCCGCTTGTCATACACATGATCGTCTCGCTCCGGCCTGTGTTTTTAAATCTATAGGTCATTCTCACAGGATTGAGGCCTACCTCCTTGATGAAATAACGAATATAGTAAGTGCCAGGTAATGGTGTATTCTGGAGATAAAAAGCTTTATTTTACAGATTTATATGTCACTCTGGGCTGAAAGAAAGATGGGACATTCTGCAGCCAGATACACTGATCAGGCAAAACATTATGAAGGCGAAGTGAATAACACTGATTATCTCATCATGGCACCTGCTAGTGTGTGGGATATTAGGCAGCATATAAACATTTTGTCCTCAAAGTTGATGTGTTAGAAGCAGGAAAAATGGATTTGCTCCAATTGCAAAATTGTGATGACTAGACGACTGAGTCAGAGCTTCTCCAAATCTGCAGCTCTTGTTGGATGTTCCTGGTCTGCAGTGGTCTGTATCTATCAAAAGTAGTCCAAGAAAGGAACAATGGTGAACAGGCTGATGGGCGGCCAAGGCTCATTGATGCATGTGGGGAGAGCAGGCTGGTCCGTCTGGCCCGATCCAACAGATGAGCTCCTGTAGCTCAAATTGCTGAAGAAGTTAATGCTGTTAATAGTCGAATGGGTCAGAACTGTTTTAACAGCAAAAGGAGGAACAACACAATATTAGGCAGGTGGCCATAATGTTATGCCTGATCAGTGTATAGACTAAATGGGGTATTATATCGTAATTCTACTTCTACATAGTTGTATAACTAAGTTATAATTTGCAATAGTAAACACTTGTTGTGACATGCCTACAGAGAAGTCATAAGTGGTTTTCCAGACTGTTATCACAAATTTAGAGACACACACAACTTTTCAAAATGTCTTTAGATGTGGTCACTTAAGGTTTACTCGAACTAAGACCCAAACCTGTTCTAGCATCACAGTGCTCCTGTGCACTAAGCCTGCTCCATGAAGATATGCTTTACATAGGTTGGAATGGGAGAACATGAGTGGCCTGCTATAAAGCTCTGTCCTCTGTCATACTGAAGAACAGATTTGAAATGAATTGGAATGCTGAATGCACCACAGGCCTCCTCACCTCCCCTACATCAGAACCTGATTTTACTAATGTCCCTGTGGATGAATGAGCACAAATCTCCACAAGCATACTTCAAAATCTATTAAAACATCTTTCTAGGAAGAGTGGAGGTTATTACAACAGCAAATAGGGAGAAAATTTGGATTTTGGTGTTTATAAAGCACATACGAACCTTATGGTCAGGTGTCTACAAACCTTCTTTTGTAAAAGATAGATAGATAGATAGATAGATAGATAGATAGATAGATAGATAGATAGATAGATAGATAGATAGATAGATAGATAGATAGATAGATAGATAGATAGATAGATAGATAGATAGATAGATAGATAGATAGATAGATGTGCTATGATATCTGGCACTTAGATACTAACAGCAGATCCTTTAAGTTGTGAGGTGATGCCTCCATGGATCAGACTTGTTTGTTCAGCGCATCCCACAATCGAATTAAGATGTAATGAATCTGGAGGCCAAGTCTACACCTAGAAACTCCTATTCTTTAAACCATTCCTGAAAATCTTTTGTAGTGTGACAGGGCATATTATACTGCTAAAAGACTCCACATCTATAAGTGAGTACATTTGCTATGAAGGGATGTACTTGGAATTCAACAATGCGTAGGTAGGTGGTAGGTGCAACCCAGTTGTCTATCCAGCACAGTTTGGCCATTGTCAAATTTGCTCAAATGCTTGATCTTGAAAATGTATTGGGTAATGCATAGTAATATTGTCTGTTCTCTGCCATGTCAATTCATTCAATGGCACAAGTGCATTACATGAGCACATCACCTACCTTAATTCTGACCTTCCACCAACCACTTCTGTCAGTCCATTTTCTCTGATCAGTCTGTTTTTTCTCAGAACTCTAAAGAAACATGTCAAAACCGCCACATAATAAACATCTTGGTCAAAGCATTTTTGTTTACAATCATACCAAAGCCTTTCAAAAGTGTGCCCTGTAATATAATAACAAGCCTAAGCACACTGAAGTTTTTTTTTATTGAACATGAAACCTACCGTCTGTGCTCCTTTATTGCTGTGTTGAGGGATGTCTCTTATCATTCTTGTAACCTTGCTGTGCCTTTTTCCTGTCATGACCAAAGCTCTTTCCACAGCACTGGGCAACTTTGGCATGGCAGGAAAGAGACAGCTTCCTTTCGTCCGTAACCGTTGCATAGGTACGGAAAAAATAGTCGGCAGGTGATTAACTATTAATAAAGCCACTGGATGTTCGTGTCTATGTGCAATATTAGGAACTAGGTTCAAATGTAACAGCTTTAAAAGCAATATTGTTTGACTTCTAAAAAATTTATGCCAACTTTTTAGCATTCATTAAAATAAGATCAATTAATAAGATGACATTTATATTAGGTAAAAGTGTATAATGTACTTTTGATATAAATGTGTGATATAATCGCAAACAGGAATCAATCCCTATCTACCTATTTATTTGGGAGACTAACTCCTGTTTTCTATTTTTTTTTTTCTTTAATAGGTGCATGCTGTACGTATTGTTCTATTGAGTCAGGGAGGGATCATTTCAGATTTTACTTCAAAATTATTAAAATATCGATCCGAAATTTCAACACCATATTGGTTTTTGCAGCACCATGTAATAAGGTGGCCTAATCAATGTGTTCATTTGGTGCAGAAGACACAAGAGGATGAATGACTCTCCTTGCATCATCTCTCTTCCCCAAGCTTCTCTGGGAGTTTGGGTCAGAATGTTCTACTCTGTTGCTTGGTTACATGGAACATTTGCTACCAAGTAGCTACAGTAAGCGCTTATTGCTCTACGCTTTAATCACCCTATGTCTTGTAGCAATGAACACACACACACACACACACACACACACACACACACACACACACACACACACACACACACACACACAGCTCCCACAGCACAGACTGCTTTATAGGCCCTTGTGGTATTGTTGCCATTTAAGAGCCTCGGCAGTTTCCACTATGAGAGTAGAACTCTGCAATTGTTTTGGCAAATAATCTCCCTTTACTACAATTTCATCATGAGCTCAATGCTTCCTCAGAGTAGATGCTTCCCAAGAGCACATATAAATAAATGCCCATGCCTGTCTAACGTTAATGAGAATCAGATACGTGGGGCATAAGAAGAAAACGTTTCGAGGCGTTTCGATCTGATAAATGTCTGAAAACCCCAGAGTAAACCGGAGCAAGTTCAATTGGGTAATTCTTGGGCTTTACACACAAGTTACACCCAGCTTTGTGTCGTCAAAACAAGGTGCAAAACACAAAAAGACGACGTGTACCACGGTTGTCTTTTATGAGTACTTTAATGAACGTTTATTTCGCTTTGACAAGGAGGCTGTACCCCCCCCATCCTATCCTGTGATTACACATTGTAATTTGACCATTTGACTCAGAGATACATTGTATGATGATTTACAAATGAACAATTTCTACTACAATAATTGTAAACATTCTGGTTGATGTAAGTGGATTGAAACCACTAAAAAGAAAAAGGAAAAAAAATTTAAATAAATAATCAGCTCAGGGATGCATAACGGCCAACATACTGAAGAGCTTCGAGTTCTCAAGGGCTTAAAGATGCTCTACAAACAAAGAAACCTTTCAATTCTGGGTTGTAAATTTTATTGGAAAACAAAAATATACAACTTGGAATGGATTATTTGAGGCATGACAATGATGTTAAGCTGTTTAAAAAAAAAAAAAAAAAAAAAAAAAAAAAAAAAAAAAAAAAAGAAAAGAAAAAAGAAAGAAATATGAAAGTGAAGAAACCATTAAAAAGCATCATAAGATTCAAACAAGTTCTCCGGTACAGAACAGCAGATACAAAAAGAGTTTATGTACGAGTATCTAGAAGATACACCCGTGTCTTTTTTTTTTTTTTTTTTTAATATATATATTTTTTTTTCTTTTGCAGTAGTGCAATGCTGATAAATTTCATATATATATATATTTATATATATATATATATATATATTATATACTTTGTCCATAGTCCATGCAGAGTTACTCCTCTACATTGTTGCCCTGTCAACATTGTTGCCGAGTGACAAACCCGCTGACAGGTCTCCGCTCTTGCTACGCATCGGGTGGGGGGGCAGACAGATGTGACGTGCAGGGTTTTTGCGCGCCACCGCCCCCGTATCGCCGCAACAAGCACCTGATCGTGTAACCGCACCGTCACTCCAAAAAACACGATGACAGCAAAAGAAAGGGACATGAGGAGTTAGATCCTATGCAGTTTACATGCAGTTCCTTTGGACAGCCGGGAGGAAGAGGGGGGGACTTAACGTTTTACAGATAAATTAAACGAAAAAGGCTAATTATTTATAGAGAGAGAGAGAGAGAGAGAGAGAGAGAGAGAGAGAGAGAGAGAGAGAGAGAGAGAGAGAGAGAGGATCTGTACAGGGCTTTCACTTTGCCGTCATCATCTGTACAAACTCTGTGGAGACACACACAAAAAAAAAAAACCCGTTATTCTCTAGAGTGTGAATTGAGCAGGTTACACAAGTGAATCAGACGGTTCTACAGAAAGCTACTTGACCACAGGTGTGGAGTCAGCCTTACCTTCATAGTTCACCTGGCCATCTCCATCAATGTCTGCTTCTCTGATCATCTCATCAACCTCCTCATCCGTTAGTTTCTCTCCCAGGTTTGTCATCACATGACGCAGCTCAGCAGCACTGATGTATCCATTCCCGTCCTAGAACAGAGGTGATTCTGGGTCAAAGTCAGCACTCAGTTGATTAGTGTTGTTTACTCGTTTTACTGCAAGGGAAGAACGTTACCTTATCAAAGACACGGAATGCTTCTCTGATCTCCTCCTCGCTGTCTGTGTCCTTCATCTTCCTAGCCATCATGGTCAGGAACTCAGGGAAGTCTATCGTTCCATTTCCTATTTAGAGAAACAAAGCAACTGAGGGCTTCTGGTTCAGACAACTAAAATTTACAGTGTGTGTGTGTAATATATATTTTATAAATATGTATATACATATTTATAAGTATATATATTTATATAAAAATAAAATCTCTCTCTCTCTTACCATCAGCATCCACTTCATTGATCATGTCCTGCAGCTCGGCCTCTGTTGGGTTTTGGCCAAGGGAGCGCATAACAGTACCCAATTCTTTAGTCGTGATGGTACCATCTCCATCCTTGTCAAATAGTGAGAATGCCTCTTTGAACTCTGCAGATAAACAAATAAGTAAATTATATATAAAATAAAAAATACAATAAAAAGAGACCAAATCTAAAATCCAGAATACATGCAAAATGCAGAGGAAAGCCCAGTTCATTAGAAACAGTGTCAGACTACTTACACAGAAAAGTAACCAAAAAAGGACAGGGCAAAATAAATATGTTCCCTTAGCCGATGGTAAAACATGCCAAAACACTTCTTCGCTATAGTTTCCATCTAAATCCCAGACTGTCTGAGTGCACCAGTTGTCCAATCAGTGGCTTAGTTTATAATTCTTGTGCATTAATCTAAGAGAATATTTGGACAGGTTGAAGGAGTCAGACAGTACACAGATGACAAACACACCAAGCTAGCTGGAATAGCATGGATGGAGAAAGCTAATGGAGCTGAAGGCATAGTTATAGCATGGACCACAACAAAACGTGTCATTAGGTGACATTATGAGATCCATAACCTGCACTGCCGGTACTACATGTATTAGTCACACACCAGTGCGTTCCTGTGAAGGAGGGTGGGGTGCAAAACTCAACACCAACTCTTAACAATTAAACATTTCAGCAAGAAAAAAAATAGAAACAAAGAAAATCAATGTTACACAACAAACAGCCATTGTGTGACTAACGTGAACCAAACTGATTTTCCAAACATACGGTTAGGGTTCCATACAGCAACAAGGCTGCCTTCAACAGCTCAGAGTAGATCTGAAAATCCAGTCGAAAAGCAACTC